>NC_083859.1:6846500-7163000 GCF_029169275.1 Apis cerana | reverse complement strand
TCTTCATTTATAGTATCTCCGATTTTTTGCAATCGACAACCATCATCTATCGCTCGATAGTAATCTAAAATAGGAGTGTCTGCTATAAGTATATCTAAACTACCATTTCTTAATCTTTCTACACCCTCAGCAACATTTGATAAAGAATATCTAGCCATGTGGGACCATAATTGTGCGTTTGCTTTCTGTACATAATATTCGGCTGCGGATGCTCTTGGTGCACCAACCTTCTGTAATAACAACTGCAACAGATATTAATTTTCATTATCATTCGAGATAATATATATTCAATGTTGTTATACAATAAAAATATGTTCTTACACTTTTATCATGATAATTGCTTACTGCAGGATGGAAAAAAAGGCCCGCGATAAGGGCAGCTATGTTGGCTGTATAAGAGGCTACAAAGATAACCGAGAAACCACCCCAAATATTGATCAAAAATTTGTTAGGCCAGGATTTCGGTGCCTTGAAGGCAACTAAATGTCCACAAAGGAGACCCCACATCACCCACAAGGCAGAGGCTATCGAAAAGTTCTTGCTTCGTTGTCTACCCCATGGGTTCAGACCGAACGGGCTGAACCACTCGTACAGTGCCACTGCTGTGGCAGTGAAGTTCAACGATGTAAAAACAGCGATCCACAATTCTGGACTGAATGGAAATAGAAAAGCAAATAGCGATATTTCTGATTTGAGTTTTGGCGCAGTAAGAAAGCTGACTCCACTGAAGAAATATGGCGTGGTAAAGTCAACTACTTCCGCTCTACGAGCAGACACACTGAGCGGTGCAAAGGCCAGTTGAGCTCGACTAGAAACTAATTCTCCCATAATCCCATTCCACGTGCTGCCATTTCTCTTTCCAAACAGACCATCTTTCACCAAATATAAGTCATATCGGAATCCTAATTCACGAGATACCAAGGACATCAGGTCCATGCTTAAACCGTAACAGCACATCAGAGTATTTTCTTGACGACAAAAAACTCCTCTCAAGCAGAGACCTTCCTGTAGATTTGTAACCATTGTAAATGGTGGTGCCAATGCTGTTACTATGCGATACATTGGCATGCCAATTTTTTCGCCTCCTTGTTCTAAATATGCTGGCACAATACCTCCCCCTGGCCAAATTATGGTATCCAAATGAACTTCTTTTCCACCTTTTACTGTGCCAACTTTGGTCCATCTATGGAAAAAAAATTAAAATAATATTTATGAATATTTATATTTAATTGAAAGAATGAATATTGTTTAAACATACCTCAATTGAGTCTTATTTCCTGGAAATCTTATGGCTTGTAAGTTCAACAAATGAAATTTAGCTTTGTCCTTAGAAAGTTGACTTACAGAATTCCTCAACTTCTGAGTTAAAGTCTTTGAAACAGTATGCCTCATTTTGCTTGTCAAAAATTTGGCATTATTTTTTGAGAAGCATTCTGGTATAAAGTTCTCTTCCATTTGAGCCTCATTTAAACGATTCAATCTAGGTTTTACTTCTATAAATGTTTCGTCCAATGCCTGAGAAGTTTCCCTGATCATTCTGGATAATATAGTATCACTACCCATTAATTTTATACCAGATGGCCTTAATACTAGCATACCAACTGGCATAAAATCTTTGGAATTCAATTCCTTGTCCTTTATTCTAATATCTTCATCATCATCAAAATTAAAATTTTTATCTTCTTGTTTATTCACAGACATTTCGTTTTGCCACCTATATTCTTGTAATCGATGTATATCATTCGATAAATTGGGCAAGGAATTTAAAGATAACTGGTTTTCTGCTACGAGATTCATGTTTCGATTTATACTCTCTAGGGCTGAAGGATTTTCATTCGTTGCTATCGATGATCTTGAGCTATATATAATATGAGAGCTGATAACATTTGGTTCATTAGGTCTTAATTCTGCTTTCAAGTCCAGCCAAAGCCATAGAAATCTTCCTGCAAGCATTTCATACTTGCCAGCAATAGCTAATATTTTTCGTGCACTATTCAAGTCAGAACCCATTACTATGACTCCTCCACTACCCCCTTGCTCGGCAACTCTTCTCAGTCTAATTCTCAAAGTTTTATCATTTGTCGGAAGATGTATAATGGTTCTAGGTGTTAAAATTGTTTGATTTGCATGTAATAAATCATTGATTGGAAGCAAAGTAGTATCTATAAGAAGAGTGAATGCATGCCAGTTTGCTCTGTGCATCAAAGCAGCAGCAGCTGCTCCCACTTCCTTTGTACTAGACCCTATACGACTTTCGAATTGACCAAGATTTCCCTGTAAATTACAATTTTTTTAGTAATTATGCTAAAATTAATTATAATAAATAATTGAACTTATAACAAACCTGTCTAAGAAAATCTTCATGAGTGAACGGTAACCACAATGCTGGAATATTTAATGAAGCTGCAGCAGTTACAAGAAATTTAGCTGCAGAGCCTCCTCCAATAATGATACTTAATGCAGTTCTTCCACCTTTAATTTCATTGCAAAATTTGTTCAATAATGACAGAGGATAGGATAGCGAATCTGTCTTAGGTGGAGCTTCTATGAAAGATACATTCATGTCTGCATGAGATGATTCCAGCCTTGCTTTTTCCCATGCTTTTTGTACATCCGTTTTTAGCGAACCTTGTGGTTGTGTCAAAGAAAACACTATACGCCATGCAGCATAAGATGTTCGAAATCGTCCTTTAATTGCTCTCACAGATCTGGCAGGATCTGTGGAGCAAAAACAAAAAGAAGTTCCCAACAAAAAAAGGAATAAAATTCTTCGAAAGAAGCCGAACATCTTCTTTGCTTATATGTGTTTCTCCTCTGCGTTATTCTTTACTTAGCTCGTCTGGTTTACATTATTCATGTAAGGTTCCAATCTGTAATTGTTAAAATTAGAACAAAATAATTTGTTATTTTCATATTTTAATTATATATATCATTTATGTTTCATAGACACATTACAAATTAAAATACCTTGTTGACAATAACAATTCGAATATTTTGCGTTTTTATTATATGAAGAATATTTTTCATGATTAAATCTTACTAATGAAAAATAACTCTACTCTCATAAAAAATATTTTTTTTATCATGTAACGTTTTGCCCGAAAATGTTTTTCACACACTTGCACTTTTCCGTTTATAAATTTTACTTTATTAAAAACATAATCGGATTTTTTACACATGATAGAACAAAGCACAAAGTTGAATAAATTTAATGATTAAACTTACCAAGTTTAAATGTTTAGGAAAGGCAAATAGTGAAGATAGTTTACCTTTTCCCAAAGCGAATCATATGTCGCAAATCCGGGGGCGGATGAAGAAGAGCACGAAGATTACTTTTTAGCCGCCACATAATAGCTATCGATTAGGTAACCGTATCAATTGTCGTAAAATAATGTCAATTGGTCAATGTGGAAGACAGGGATGAACCGTCAGTTGCCCTTTTCTAAACGTCCTACCCCATAACAGCCATTTTCGAGCAGCCCCTCCCTTTAAATTTCACCCCTACGATACACATACTATTTTCTCGCACACATACAAGTATGTATATCATATGCATTTCTCCTTAGATTATAAGATATTGAAAAATAAGATCGAATTTTTTTTTAATTTTTTAATTTTTTTTCAGAAAATTATGATATTGTTCTTTTATTTAAGGAAAATAATAAATCATTTCTGAATAATCTTTATTATAAAATGTTACAAATTATGGTTTTTAAAATTTAAATTTTTTAAATATGAAAGAAAAATCTTGATAACAATATTGAGTTAATATAGGAAAAATATTTATAATAATAATATAGGAAAAATATCGGACGAAAAATATTTCTACATGTTTTTAAAAATTATTTTTCATAAATTATATTTTATCTTATACACATATATATGTTATGCTGCACTTAACACAATTTATTTACAAAATTTTTTTTAATATTATAAAGAATGTATGGAACCATTCAAATATAATTTCGATTTGCAATCGCTAAATTTTTTCGAATTGGATTTTTATTGATTTTTTTTTCACTACAGTTAAAATTAGTCGGAATATAAAACAAAGAAGTTTTTTACATTTAATAATCGAAATAATAAATTTAAAAAAAATAATGAATAATTAAAATAAATTTTGTTGCAACGCATCGTTTTTGAACGTATTCCATGCATTGTTCAGTTCCATAAAAATTAATTTTGCAATATTTTCGTTAACTGTTCCTGCTTGCTAGAAAAAATAATACAAAAAATATTAAAATCAAATATATAATCTATATTAATTTTTTATTTTGTAATTTTAAATTTTTTAACAATACCTTATCTGGATGCACAGCTAAACAAGCTTTTCTATAAGCTTTCTTTACATCTGCAGTAGTGACTAATTGATGCATTTCGCATCGTTGCCATTTAGCTTCTGACCATAAAACCATATGTAACGAAGAAAGAAGAGCTCTCAAATTACTTCTTTTTCCTTCTGTCCATTCAACAATTTTTAATCTATCCGGATCTATAATCTTGGCTGCTTCTATTTTCCTCATTTGATTTATTGTTTTTGGATTGTCTTTTTCAGTTTTTCGTGAATTAAAAAAATTGTATCCTTGACTATCTAATAAATCTTTGAAAACATCTCCATTTGATTTATTAGTTTTACTGTCCGAAGCAATATTAGCAATATTAATATCATTAATTCTATGTCTATTAGAATTTGAATTAATTGATGTGCTAGCTGATGGAATATTAGAATTTCTTGTTGTTTCATTCCAGATAGAAGTTAGTTCAGTAGCTCCCAAAGAATTGACAAGGTTTACTAAGAAATTCTTGTTTTGAACGTTCGAATTTCTTGGAAAATTTTCCTTTAATGAGGACTTCTTATTCAACTTAATGTTTTGTACATTTTCTAATAGATTATTCATAGATTTTTTACCAAGTGAATCAAATAAATCTTCAAGATTTTGCTTTGAAGTAGTTTGATTTTCATTCAAAAATAAATCATTCAAGTTATTATTATCATTCCTAGTAGGCTGGTCATAAAAAATTAAATTATTCTGAATAGGATCAGTAATGATAGGTATAGTATTTTTTGTTTCTTGCTGAAAAAAATTATTAAATTCTCCTAAAAGATCACCTTCTTTCTGATTAGAAAAGTTACTTAATCCAGAATTCGCAATATTATTTATACTACTACTATCTGGTATTTCTAAATTCAACAAATCAGTTTCTTGTAATTTGGATTTATTTTTGGTTTTCTCCTTTACATTTTCTGCTGATTGTTGAGATATTTCTTGCTTTATGCTTACTTTTTGACATATATTCAAGTAATTGTATTGTTCGGGAAAATTAGTAAATCCAATATTAGTTGTGGGATGTAATTGTTTTTTTAAAAATACATAACACGCATCTATGACATTACTAATCTATATGATAAATGATGGGAAATATAATAAATATTATGAAATAATTTTTTTTTATTAAGATAATATTTTTGCATACCTGAAACATTGTAGCTGCTGATAAAAGAGAACATACTGTAATCTCTGTAATTCTTATTTTGCCAGTATACATGAAATATATTAAGCACGCCATGGTTGTTGAATTGACACCTTGAAGTTTTATTTTAGATATTTGAGATTTTTTTAAGTCTTCTGTAAATATTGTCTAAAATATGACCAATAATCCAATGTAATTTTGTATTTATTTGATGTATTTTGAATTTTTAAAAAGAATTACCTTAAAGTATGGACTAGCAGCAGCTAAAATGACTTTATGTGCATAGAACAATTCTGATTCCACTTCTAATATAACATCAGTGAGCATATGATGACTACGCATAATGAACATCATTTTCATAGCATCTTTAATATAATTAGCCATATAAAAATTCATATTTCCATGATTTTCTATAGCATTTAGAACTTCATCTTCATCATCAATCATGAATGGAGAACTAAATTCAAGATTCTTGGAGTGAAAATTATCTTTAATATCTCTTTTTATATAATAATATTCATTATCCATTAAAATAACTTATGAAAAAATCGAATTTATCGATAAAAAATTTATCATAAAAATATCATACTATCATAAAAATTTTTATAAATAAGTCACTCATAAATAACATTTTATCAACAAAATATTAATTATACTTACTGAAAAGATTAAAAAGTCGTCGGCAGAACAAAGAAATATATGAATTATGCAAAAATTAACAATTTTGATATCTTCGACGCATAAAATAATTAAAAAAAGGAGAAGAAATGCAGCTAAATAATCATAATTCGCGTTATTTATCATAAAGTTCTGTTTATTGAATAAATTATTGACAATGTTTAATAATGCAAAAATTAGATGAATAATGATATAATGATTATAATCTTAATATTGATTTATACTAAATATAAAATTCGCACGTATTGAAATTCTGCGTATTGATAATTTTGTTTTTATCCAAAATAAATATCAATGCATTAGTATTTGTTCTTGTGTATATATATATTTTTTCAACACTTGCTGTATAATATCTACTTTAATATATTATTAAAGAACTATTAAGAATGGTTCTGAATAATGTGCATTATATTATCTATTTTTGTAGTCAATTTTGTGTTCTTATATATAACAAAACTTTAGGCGGCAAATATTGAACAAACGACGTAAAAAGAAATGATTAAAAAATAATAATAATATTTATATGTCACTATAATCGTAAATAATTTAATCTTACCAAGATAATAAAATAATAAAATAATAATTCTGAAATAAAAAATGAAATAAATATATAATAAGTAGAAATTTAATTGTGAAATAATACGTATGATCGCATTTAATTTTCGATTATTTCATTTTAATGATCGAGCATATAAGTATTGATTTGGGCTTTTATTTTTGAAACTGTTCATCACGTATAACGATTGGTAATTTTTGTGAGTTGCGTTGTGTTATTTAAGAATCGTTTAATATAATTTTTAAAATTTAGTTAGGTTATATTTGTGTTTTTTCATTTTACATAATTTCATAAGTTTAATAAACTGAAAACAGAGAAAATATAATGAAATAAAAAATTACAAATATATGTTATGTTATATATAATATATATATATATTAGTATATATATTAGTTTAGGAGATTAAGTTAACGTTTATAAATTTGGTAGATAAAATATAGGAAAATGTTTTTTTTTAAACAATATATTTATTTCTAATCAATAATGAGTTTTCAATAATAATAAACATAATAAAAAAAAATAAGGTAAGTTATAAAGAGGAATACATAATACATATATATATAGAGGAATACATATACGTCAACAAATTACTGTTGTAAAAAATTTTTATGATTTTTTATAATTATTTTGTATACTGTATAATATTTATAATTTATAATTTTTTAATATTTATTTTCTAAAGTTATAAGATATGGAACTTTAATAGAATCGAAATTTTTAAATTTTGATATCCCCAAATTACAAATTTTTTTAAATTAAATTTAATTGGTAAAATTTAATTTTTTTAAATTAATTTTAAATTAATTTTAATTTAATTAATAATTAGATTAGATAAAAATTAGATTTCATTAGTTTTTATTAATATTAATATAATATAGTGACATAATCAGTATAATATAATGATAAATATTTTGTTATAATCTTATAAAGAAAAAGAATATATTTTTCTTAACTTATTCATATTAATATTTATATTTTGTTTTCAAAAAATTTTCAATTTTTAAAAAAAACTTAAATATCACATATATATATGTGATATATTGATACATTATATTATAATGCAATAATGACATTATTTATTCTCAAATGAGTATAATAATAGTTGAATTTACTGAATAGTTCTTTTCTTTCATATAAGTTACACATAAGTTACTGTAGGACACATATATATAAATATTTTTCCAACTATCATAAAATAAGATTTTTTTCTTTCTATTTTGGAATTTCTTTTTAAAAAAATATAAAAATCATAACATTGTGTCTTTTATTATATAATAACTAATTATTTTAAAATATTTAAAATAATTTTTTTTATTATAGAATGTAATAAATTTTTTATTATATATTATGATTTTTAAAATTAAATATTTAAATTTATTAAATATTAAAGAATTCTTGATAATAATGGGAATTGGTTTAATATCAAAGACATTAATATAATCGACCGGAAAATATCTTTATATATTTGGAATCTTCCTTAATTTACATTTTACTTTATATACATATATACGTTATGCCGCAGTTACACTTAACAGAGTTTACTTTTTTTAAGTAATCTTACAAGGCTTTTTTATATCATAAAGAGATGCATGTACACGCGTTGCCATTCAAATACAGTACTCGAAAATTTGCATTCGTTAAAATTCTTACTTATTTTTTTTTTACTACAGCTAAGATAACATTAGCCGGAATGTAACATAGAGAGATATCTTACAATTAATAATAATAATTAATAATTCTCGGGTCTCTCTCTTTTTGCTAGGAACTACCTTAACTCGTGGACATAAGAAGCGTATTACAGTCATATCGAAGTAATTAACTAAATAAATTTTGTTGTGATGCATCGTTTTCAAATGTGCTCCATGCATTATTCAGTTCCATGAAAATTAATTTTGCAATATTCTCGTTAGCCGTTCCTGCTTGCTAAAAAAAATATAAAAAAAAACATTAAAGTCAGATACAATATATATTTACATTAATTTCTTATTTAGTAATTTCAGATTTTAAATAATACCTTATCTGGATGCACAGCTAAACAAGCTTTTCTATAAGCTTTCTTCACATCTGCCGTAGTAACTAATTGATGCATTTCACACCGTTGCCATCTATCAGCTTCAGGCCACAAAACTGTATGTAATGAACAAAGAAGAGCCCTTAAATTACCCTTTTTCCCTTCTGTCCATTCAGCTATTTTCAATCTATCTGGATCCATAGTCTTGGCTGCTTCCATTTTCCTCATTTGATTTATTGTCTTTGGACTATCTTTTTCTGCTTTCCGTGAACTAAAGAAATTATATCCTTGACTACCTAATAGATCTTCAAAAGCATCTCCACTTGATTTATTCGTTTTATTGCCTGAGGCAGTATTATCAGAAGTATTGGTCTCGTTAATTGTATTTCTGTGCGTATTAGGACTCGAATGGATTGGCGTGCTAGCAGGAGCAGGACTAGTTGATTGTGGAGTGTTAGAATTTTTTGGTGTTCCATTCCAGCTAGAAGTTAGTCCAGCTCCCAAAGAGCTGGCAAGATTTGTGAAGGGATCTTTGTTTTGAGCTGTAAAATTCGGAACGCTCGAATTTCTTGGAAAATTTTCTTCAGGTGGAGGTTTTGCATTATTCGATTTAGTGTTTCCTAACAGATTGTTTACAGTGCTTTTACCAAGTGGATCAAATAAATCTTCGAGATTTTGCTTTGTAATAGACTGATTTTGATTGAAGAACAAATCGCTTAGATTATTGTTACTATTATCGTTCCTATTAATAGGCTGATCGTGACCAAAAAGTAGGTCATTCTGAACGGGATTAGTAATAGTGGATACAGTATTTTTCGTTTCTTGTTGAATAAAATTACCGAATCCTCCTAAGAGATCACTTTCTTTTTGACTAGAATTAGAAAAAATATCTAATCCCGGATTCGCTGCAATTTGTGGAGTATTGTTTATGGTACTGGTGCCTGGCATTCCTAAGTTTAACAAATCAGCTTCTTGTAACTTGATTTCTTCTTCCTTCTCTATATTTTCTACAGATTGTTGAGGTACTTCTTGTTGTACATTAACATTGCTTTGTGCTTCAACTGGTGATGGAACTATGGTTTCCTTTTGAGTCTATTTTAAAATAATTTTAAAATAATTAAAATATACAATTGAAATATTAAATATTTTTAAAACCATATAACTTACTTCTTCTGATTTAGTAGTTCTAAAGCTTTCTAAAGTCTCCTCCATTTCTAAAGTAGATCCGAATAATGGATCTGGTTCTATTTCCGAATGTAATTCTGCTTCCCAAGGAGCTGGAACTCTAGCCATTTTCGAATTTTCTTCAGACATCGCAATATTTAAAATAACACTAAAATTTCCACCAATTTCAGGTGCATCATCTAAATCCTTTTTCTTGAATATTAATTCAGATTCAGTATGTGGTATGTAACCCGTATGAAAGTGAACAGAAGCAATTTTAATTCCAATCATACGTCCCAATTGCTGCCTCGCATGGAATATAACTAGAGTAACGTCTCCTCTAACTGTAGCATTACCAAGTGCTAATGAAACTTTTCCTTTCATCATTCCAAACAATTTTATATCTTCATATTCTGGTCGTTTAGTAGAGAATACTAAAGCTCCATTGCTATAAATATCAATATAAGGTCTACAACCATCTTTTGCCCTAGTAAATAATGGAACTGGTTTAATTATTAAAGAACGAAGAATTAAAGGCTTAGTATGAGGTTGTACACCGGCACTCAGCAAACTCATATAATTAATACTACGTAATTCCGACGGCTGCAACTGAGGAGATTGTCGCCTAGTTGTAAACATCGCTATTGCCTCCTTAGGAGTATTAAACGCTTTAGCATAAATTAACAAAGTACAGGCAATTGTGGCACTGGTTGTGTACCCATCCTAAAAAAAGAAAAATTTTATTATATTTTTTAATTAATATAAATTATATTAATTTAAGTATAACATATAGAGTTTTTAAAAAGAAAAAATATTAAAATAAAAAAAAAAATAAATAAATAAATGAAATAAAATAAAAAATATAAATTTTGTATTTTTGTTAAAGTTTCATTGTTTAATGCAAAAATAAAAATCTTTTTTTCTATTATATTTTATAATAATTTCACTAATTTTGTAATTTTTCAATTTCAAATATTTTATATATTCTATACTTACATTGCAATATAATACTACAATGTGATTAAAATCGGCATTCAAATATCGATAAATATCTTGACATATCTGATACAAGGCTGATAATAACGGAGCATTAGAATCCGAGGAAGCATAGGCAAAAGAACAGTCAATATGTCTACCAGGAAGTCTAGACATATTTGGTCGTCCTCGAGATAAATTATATAATTGTATACGAGCTGGTGGAGGATGTCGAGCCTGTAAAAATGCTCTTACATCCTCTATATGATTAGCTCTGTAAGCAGATTCTATTCCATCTGCTGGATAGGGCATAATTAATATACGCGACGTTAAGTAACTGGCATCTAATTCAGTTCTGGCCATGCTTTGTTGCATAGAATACATCATTTTGCTTGAAGTATCCTTTAGGTTTCGCAAAATGTTTCCAGCACCGCCTTTCAATGAGCTAAATAGGCCTGTTGTTTGAGCTACGGGGACCTTGGCAATAGTCTGAGTCATTGAGACAGGTTTTGAAAGAGGTACATTTGTTGGAGGAGATGGTCTCGGTGGTGGAGTAGGTGTGCTGGGTGGTTGAGCAGGTCTGGGAGGCGGTGGGGTTTTTATTGGGACTTCCACTTTTGGGGGTTCTCTGGGATCAAAATTGTTTGACTCAGCTATCGCCGCTAAACGCTCCAAAATCATTGATGTAGTCAATCTTCGTACAGGAGATACCTCCAGACATCCTTTTACTATGTCGTGAAGGCAAATTAACCGAGGATTAGGTGGAAGTGGAGCATACTTCCCATTGACTATTGCAAGTTTGTTACCTACAAATAAAATGAAACGAGATAAGAATTAATTTATTATGAACATACTATAAATTTTATACCTTCAGGAAATGGATGCCTGAGTGTTATTAAGGAGTATATTATACAGCCAAGCGCCCAACAATCAACTGGAGGACCAATAGGCTCATTGTTCCATGTATCCATCATTTCTGGAGCTCGATACATTGGTGTAGTATATTTTGCCATTTGATCCTCTAAAGTAGCTCGTTTCTGAGCATTCCAAGAAGGATTAGGTAAAATCTGCTGATTAGAAGTACTTCCAAAATCGCAAAGTTTAATCAGACCATCACTTCCAATAAGAAAATTCTCTAATTTTATGTCTCTGTGTACAAGTGGTTCAGGTTGTTGACTATGCATATGATGCACAGCTCTTGTAGCTTGATAGGCTATTTTACAAATCTGAGCAAGAGTCAGAGCATTTGTAGATAAGTTTCTAAGTGTATCTGCTACTGTACCTCCAGGGCATAATTCTGTTACTAACAAATACTCATATCCTTTACGATCTTCACGATCCAAACGCTGAGCATAAAGATACTGAATTATATTTGGATGACCAGATAATCTTTTTAAAGTTTCTATTTCTTGTATAATAATTTTATTAGTATCTTCATCAATTGCTATGAGTCTCTGAAAATATAAGTCCATATTAGAATGACCTTTTTTAATATTTTAAAATAATATAAATGTAAATAGATAATTCACCTTAAGTGCATATTCTTTTCCTGTTTTTATATCTTCAACAGCAAATACTAAAGCCCAACCACCTGTTGATACAAGTATTTTAATATTAATTATTTATTATAATAAATAACTTGAAAATAAATATATTTTTAATATTATACAAATATTTAATGAATTTTTTACTGAAATTTTATTATTTTATTGATATTTTTTAAATATCAATATTTGAATGAATTAAAATTCTCTTAATATGAAAAAAAATTTTTAATTAAAAATATATTTTTACTATAATAAATTATATAATATTTAAATAATGAATTATATATTAAATTTTTAAAAATATCTACAAATATAAATATTTAAATGCATTTAGATAACTAATTATTTTTCTTTAACACTAATATAGATTATAAAGTTCGGTCACTTTCGTATTATATAGCTGAATGTCAAAACAAATTTGACACATGTCAAAAGGAGGATAATTCACACTGTTGGCACAATGTCAACCATCCTTTTATATCATCTGAATTACGTAAAAAAATAATTTTATTTGATAGTTAGAAACGATCATAATGCAAAAATGTTTTAATTAAAATAAAATTGTTTAATAATGAGATATTACAAGGGTTGACAGACTCACCCTCGGCGAGTAGCTTAGTCACGCGTAATTTCACATTGTTGATTTCCAATATTTGTCCGACGTATTCATTAGTATTCGTGGCTCCGTTCAAGTATCCTAAAGCGGATCTTAAGTAATCTGACATATTTCCTTTAAAATATCCCGTCGAACCCCCAAAAAGCGTTTTCGTACGTTACAATGCAGACAGCCGATGCTGTCCGGCCATACTGTCTTTGTGACGTCATCAACAGTACCGTACCAACAATATTTTTATATTTTAATAATTGTTATTTTCATTAATATTAATTATTTAAATAATTAATATATTAAGAGAAAACTCTATTATGATATTATGTAAATTTAGGCTAAATTAGATCTTCTATTTAGCAATAATAATGAAATTAAGTATATATAAATATAAATTAAAAATAGTCTATATATTTTTTATTTTTATTATTTAATTGAAAAATTTTTCAATTATGATTTTGAAATTAATGCTTTTTATATTGCATTAATTATTTGAGAATAAATTAATAGAAATTTGAGATTGTTTTGTAACAATAATTATAAAAAAAATGTATTATTATTTTTTTATAGATAAAAAATTTAGAGAAAATTATAGTATATAAAAATCTTATTGCTTGATTTTTAAAAGAAGTATAATTCATTATATTGTACAAAAGACGCGCATGCGTAAAGAAAATTTCGCAAATTCATTATCTAAAGCAAAACAAACTATATTTTTTCTTTGATTCTATGAATTTTTTCTTCATGTATTACTAATTCAATTATTGATAATTACATTGATAAATCTATGACTGAAATAAGCAGATAATTGTGTTTTATAAATATTATTATTGTTATCATTTCGGTGTTATATTTTTATTAAATATATGAATATTACATTATTACATGATTAAATCATTTTCAGAAATTAAAAATGTCGGAATTTGTAAAATTTACAAAACTCAGATCTACTACAGATTGTACATTTTGGGCAAAATTTGTAGAATTGAAGATTGACAAATTCAAATTGGATGAAAAAAGTATCAATTTATGGGGAAGTTATAGTCTTCAATCATTGAATGAAGATAATTTTAATCCATTGGTGCTGGATTTCACATCGTTCAATGAGTAAGTTTATATCTGTAACATATATATGTAATTGCTTTAATTAGTTTATCTTAAATAATAGATATGTATGTCAGAGTTAATTCTATATAGGTAATTTTTAGAGACTTGGAAACAATAAATAATAAATCATCTGTTATTTGTTTTGGACATATGATTAATACAAATACTTTTGAAGCATTTCGTCAAATTAATCCTGAACAATTTATTGATTCTATGGGAAAAGATATTATAAACAGTATTCAAGATGGAACAATATTACAAAATCCATGGAAACTCTCATTATTTTTAGTATTAGCTTATTCAGATTTAAAAAAGTACAGATTTTATTATTGGGTTGCACATCCTACTCCTTTAAAGTTACCAGAAATGTATTATGAAGAAATTCCAAAATCGATCACAGAAGAATTCTCAGAGAAACATGTTGAAGATTTATGTAATGACTTTTTACATTTGGACTGTAGAACAAAAAATTATTTCACAGTACTAATATCAAAGGAAAATAAAATGTGCATTGTTGATCTAGCAACAGGAATAAATATTATCAGTATAAATAATGAAAAACAATCACAGGTAAGATAAACAAATTTTAAATAAAAATATTTTAATATTTTATTATTTACTTATTATTTATTATTTATTATTTTTAGGATTATACTGAAATTTATTTTGCATTTTATGATCCATGTACAAGTTCTAATCCAGGCTGGCCTTTACGTAATCTATTATGTCTTTTATGTTGGTATTGTCCTACATATTATTTTTCAAAAATTATTAAATTCATATCTATACGAGGAAATAAGGCACAGAAAAGTCTCGTTTTTAAACTAAAAACTAAAGAATATAAAAATTATAAAAACATAAGAGATAATCTGTTTCTGAGTCATCTAGTGGGTTGGGAGAGCAATTCAAATGATAAATTAGGTCCCACTATAGCTGATTTATCTGATACTATGGATCCAACTAAGTAATTATTTAAAAATAATTTAAATACAAAAATATTTTGAAAATATATCAATTACTTCATTAATGTTTTTATTTTCTATTAGATTATCAGACAAAGCTATTAATTTAAACTTAAAACTAATGAAATGGCGTCTTGTTCCTAATCTAGATCTAGAAAAGATCTGTAATCTTAAATGCCTTTTATTGGGTGCTGGAACTTTGGGTTGTTCTGTAGCAAGAGTTCTCTTAGGTTGGGGAGTAAATAACATAATTTTCGTCGATAGCTCTCATGTATCTCATAGTAATACAGTACGTCAAAGTTTGTACAATCATCAAGATGCTATAAAGCATAAATATAAAGCTCATGCAGCCAAAGATGCTCTGCTCAATATCCGACCAAGCATAGTAAGTATTATAAATAATTTCATTTTATATGAAACTTCATTATATTAATTTTATTAATAATATAGAATACAGAAGGTATAGTTTTACATATTCCAATGCCCGGACACGTTGTTGGTCAAAGCATGCTGGAATCTACAAAGCAATCTTTGAAAAAATTAGAGGAACTTATTGAAATAAGCGATGTTGTCTTTCTTCTATTGGATTCTCGGGAAGCTAGATGGTTACCTACAGTTCTTTGCGCTGCTAAAAACAAGATTACTATCAATGCAGCTTTGGGGTTTGATTCTTATACTGTACAGAGACATGGTACTCGAAATTTTAATAATCAAATTTCTCCAGACTTAGAAATTAAAAATCCTCGTGGTATGGATCTTGGCTGTTATTTTTGCAACGATGTAACACAACCGGGAAATGTAAGTTTATAAATTAAGTCTAAAGGATTTATATGAATTTTATTTTTTAATGAAAATTGTTTTATTTTATAGTCACAAACTGACAGAACATTGGATCAACAATGCACAGTTAGTAGGCCAGGTTTATCACAAATAGCTGCAGGGTTGGCAGTAGAATTATTGGTAGCTCTATTGCAACATCCCGAAGGGTAAGAAGTGAATTTAAATTTAAATAAATTTTATTAGATATTACACTTTATGTATATAGTATATAAGAATAAAAGAATTTATTCAATTGCTTTATCATTAATGCTTGATAATTTATTGTTTCATATTTAACAGTGTTGAAGCAGAGGCATTGGTGGGAAATAGCAGAGATAATATCAATTCAAATGACGCAAAATTAGTTGGTTTATTGGGATGTGTACCACATACTATACGCGGATCCCTATGGAATTATGATACCCAATTGACGATTACTCACAGATTTACATCTTGCACAGCCTGCTCTGTGCCTGTTATTATTGAATATAAAAATCGGGGTTTATCTTTTGTTTTGGATGCGTGTAATATACCAAATTATTTAGAAAAGTTGTCAGGATTAGAAGAAATACTTAAACGACCCGATTTGGATGAGGTATCTTAATTTTATAAATTTTATTAATTTTGATATTATAAAATTTGTTAATTTTTTAAATATATTTAATTACAGCTTTGCTATGCATTGGATAATATAAGTGATGAAGACGAAGACGATCAAAAAATGTGATAAATATTATTATATTACAGAATTAGAGATTTTATGCTCATTTAAATAAGCACAATCATCGAAAAGAATTATGGATTCATCTTCCTTATTTTTTTTTCGGTTCCTACAATATTTTAAATTTTTTTTTCTTGACGAAAATGTATTTGATATATGTAATATAATACTTAAAAAATTCAATTTTATCATGAAAAAAATATTGAAAATTTATCGTGGAATATATTTCAAGACTATATGAATCTAATATTCATTTTTAATTTTTTCATCAATTTTATTTATTTTATTTTAAATTTTTTTATTATAATATTGACATTTGACGTAGATTATTTACGTCAAAATATTATAAACTTAGAATTTGTTCTATTATTGGTATAACTTTTGTATAGAGATTTTATATGAAAATTGAAATAATATATATATAGAGATTATGTCTCTTGTTTTTAACGTTATAAATATCGTCAAATAAAATAAATTTCTTGAAAAAAAATATTCTATTCAACATTTCCTATATTATTAAAAAAATTGTTTATAATTAAATTAAAATTATTTATATAATTTCCTAATAATTGTTCATTTGATGTTAATGATAAAAAAAATTAAAAAAAATTTTCTTGATAAAATTTTATATATCAATAAAAAATTATGTGAAATATAAATATAATTGTTGGAGGGAAAACAGAATTTTTAAATTATATTTATATGAATATTGTGACGCGCTTGCGTCTTTGACAATTTTGCCGATAGAGCGCGTTGTGACGAATGAATGCCTGACATTCCAACGTAATGTTTAAGTAGTGGGGAATCGAGGCTGGCTCTCGTGTGTCAAACAGCCTGTGTTCCGTGTGTGTTCGACCGCATACCATTAGATTTTCCATCGTTTTCAATGAAAATACGTACTGTACATTAGTTCGACGTGTCAGCGAACATTGTGCCGGATGTTTGATTCTATATTCATTGGCTTGTCATAGCAAAACCAACGGTGAGTTATCATGAAAATGGGGGGAGAACCACCTTAAGTTCGATTTACCTCGAGGAATGCGTGGCTTGTTCCTTTTTTTCTTCACGCTACGTCGCATTCTTCTATCGATTCCTGCTTCAAAGCGGGTGGAGAGGTGAGGAAGAACATTTCGTTTGCTTAGTCGGTAAAAAAGTATTAAAATTGTTATCGATCATCTACTTTCTATTAAAAATAATTAAAAAAATTTTTTTATTGGACAATTTCGAAAAACCATTTGTTATTGCTTTAAAATTTTATAATTTATAATTATGCATGTGCTTTTATATATATATTTGTTGTTACATTATATTAGAATTCGCGTGTCTGGTCTTTCATTGATTCATCTTTTTCAATGAATTCTATCTATCAAAAGATAAGTATTTACAATTTTTCTGATTTATTAATAATTGAATAATTATTAATTTTTCAAATTTATTTGTAATTTACTTCTTAATAATAATTTAAAATTAATGCAGAAAAAATGAGAAATAATTAAGAAGAATTACATTTTAAGAAGAATCATAAAAATTCGAGAAAATTTTCTGAGATAAGAATAAAGTTTTGAAATTATAAGATTGGTTACTATTCGTATACTATTGTAATTTGAATTATAATTCAATATTAATTTTTTTCTCAATTTATATATTTCGTTAAAAAAAATTTCAATATTTATTATTTATTATTATTGTTTATGTTAATATTTACCTATTCCTAACGAAAACATAAAAAAAAGGAATAATTAAAAAAAAAAACTATTTAAAAGGCATCATTTATGTTATTAGAAATGAAATTATGATGCCGGTTGCATGGAAGTTTGGAAAGGGAGCAGAGGGCACAATACAGGGCAAGAAGAGGAACAATGTAGTAATGGCTTCGAGAGTACTTTCGAAATTTATATATATTGTTCAAATTTTTACAATATATGAATGCTTATCGTCAATAAATTACCATCGATTATATCTTTAATGTTTGTTCTTTTATCAAAGATTTTAAGCAAATTTTATTTAGCATACTAAATATTTTTTATCAATCTTTATATTTCATAAAGATATTTGATAATAAAGATCAAAAATACATTTCAAATTTAGAAGCCATTATTAATTTAGATAATTAATTACATCAAATATCATATTTAGATAATTGTTTAAAAAAAATTTACGTTTCGATCTCACAGTATTAAATAATATTGAAAATAAGAACCATGATTAAATTATTATTATCCTATATATCAAAATATTTATTTATTGTTAATTAGTGATAATGGAATGGAAAATAAAAAAATATAAAAAGGAAGGAAAATTTAGATAAAAACAATTCGAAGCCATTACTTCGGCATATTAACAGTGGGAGGAGTGGGATCGAGTGGATACGCGTGGGGACTCGCGAAGCGATGTAGGGTGGGCTATATGCGGGGCTACGGAGGACGCGGGCGGCAGATCTCTGGTGAGGGGTCCGCATTCCACAGACAATGTCACGTTTTTTAATCCTCGTTTTACTTTATTTGTGCTTGCTTCGGTCGCGAGGAAGGTCCCCAAACAGTTAACTTCGACTTCTGTCCCCAGAAAGCAGAGATCCTTGTGACGGTTGGGCTCGTCAGCGCTCCATCGCGGGAATTTCAACCCGTGTTGAACACCTGCTGTATCCCTAGCGAAAAGTATCTGCCTAATCGTGAATAAGTGAAGTTTGTTGGTTTTTAAATTAAAATTCAAAGGGGTGAAATTGGTGAAATCAAGAATATCTTTGAGAATTTTGGAATTTTGGAAGGAAGAGAAGAGATGTCTGCCGTTGAGAGCGCCTTGGATGTCCTCTCCAGGGCGGCCACTATGGTGCAAGGTCAGTTTGCCTCGTGACTTATATTTTCAACGGACTTGGAGATTGTTCGTGATTATTGGATGATCAAGGTTCTAGTGGGTTGGGATTAAGCTGGAGTCTATATGGTAGAATATTTTTTAACTAATATAATATATCAGTAATGACAAACTTATTAAAGCCAGTTTCTATTTCAAAATAAGGATTACCTAATTGAAAGCATTATAATTGATGTACAGGCTACAACAAAAAATATAATAATAGTAAAATCCATAGTAATAAAAAAATTAATTTAGTGCATTTTGAATTGCTCAGATTTTTATAAAATATAAAATTACAAAAATATAAAATATAAAAGTACAAAAATATAAATCATAAAATAATAAAAATTATAAAAGTATAATTAAAATTACAAAAAATGAAACAAAAATATAAATTGTATTATTGATTATGTTTTTTATGGTACCTTGTTGAGAAATTATATCAATTTCTACTTTTTTATTTTATAATATCACATTACAGAAAAAGTAGGAAGTCATAATTAATTCTTAAATTCCATTTCTATGAAATCTAAAAAAAAAAAAATTGTTTGCAGATATCTAGTTTACTATATATATATATATGTGTGTGTGTGTGTGTGTGTGTGTGTGTGTGTGTGTGTGTGTGTGTGTGTGTGTGTGTGTGTGTGTGTGTGTGTGTGTGTGTGTGTGTGTGTGTGTGTGTGTGTGTGTGTGTGTGTGTGTGTGTGTGTGTGTGTGTGTGTGTGTGTGTGTGTGTGTGTGTGTGTGTGTGTGTGTGTGTGTGTGTGTGTGTGTGTGTGTGTGTGTGTGTGTGTGTGTGTGTGTATATATTATATATATATGCTCCAAAGTTTCATCTAAAAACAATCCACTTTTCTTCCTAAAAATTCCTGAGTCCACGAAAACGATAAAAAAATCGCATTTCCATGACTAATTGAAAAACATAAATTACGGTCTGTCGAACCGATTGATGAAATCTATCCAATAGGATTGTTCGTGATTTATGTAAGAAGAGAGGCTAATACGAGCACGCATTCCTGTGAAATGCCAATTTCGCGTCGAATTAGATAACATTGTGCGGCGTTTATTTTAGATTCGTCGCGTTTGCAGCTTCTCTGACGAGTTTCTTAGTAAAATTCTCAAATGAATTTTCTCTGACGTTTAATTTCAATTAAAAAATCTTTATTCTACACAATTTAACATATTCGAAAATAATGATTAAATTGAACTTTGTATTGAAGAGAATCAATCTAGTATTCTGTATTTTAAAGTTGCAGTGTTATGAAATATTTGTTAGTTATTTGTATGCTATTTTGACAATATTATAATGTACAATTGAATGTAAACAATCATTTTTTTCACATTCGAATTGTTAAAATCATTGTTTAAATCATTATATTGCTATAATGAAGTTCATTTTAGTATTTTATTAATGAAGAATCGATAAATTTAATTATTTCTGAAATATATTTTGGATAATTTAAGTTATGCGAAAAGAGGAAGTGATGGAAGTGCGAAGCTACGTTTTTTAACAGAAATTGAGTCCGAAATCTTTTCTTTCTTATTTCACTTCAAAGATTTACAAATATTTACAATATTTCAAAATAAGGCAAAAAGGAATATTTACAATATTTCATAAGAAGGCGAAAAGAAATAATGATTATTTAATTAAAAATTGAAATCAATTTTTTATTTCTATCTTTTGTAAAAAGGATTATTTGAGAATTGTAAATTTTATATTTATATTTATAATATAAATCAAATAGAATTGATTTAAATGACATAGTGAAAAATTTGAATGGTCGAAAAAATAGCTGTAAAGTATGACGTATTAGAGAAAAGGTTCCACTTTCGAGGGTAATTGGGAGCATGACAACGCATCCGCGACGATGATTTTCATAAATCATCGGATTGCTATTGGAGCGAACAGTGGAGCGTAACAAGCCCCGATTCTCGGGAGTGTGACTGGTTCCTCTTGTATGTGGTTTGTTGTGATGGAATGCCGTGCCTCGAACCTGTTCCGAATACCAGACGTAGTTACGTCTACTTGCGAATGATGGCGCGTTCTGTGACTTTCTCGAGAGCCAAAAATACGTTTTCCCAGTCGGTTTCACTAGTTATCGACATAGCCTTAATATTTCATTGCAATATCACAAGATAAATAGTTTAACTTAATTTTTTAACGTAGTCACAAATATTAAAAAGAATTGTAGATTCAAAATATTTATTTTGAATGCGATTGAAAGAAATTTAAATAGTATATAATCTAAAACACAGAAATTTCGATATTTTCAAAATTTTAAAGAATGGAAAAAAATCATTATTTAAAAAAAAAAAGGAATATTATTTAAATTCTATATCAAAAAATATAATATATATGTTTTAATCTATATTTAAAAATATTGAGTTTCAATATGTGTGATATCACAGATTTCTTTTTAATTCAGCAGATTCCATAAGGTGTGAATTACGCTCGTCTTGCAGGAATATCGAATGTATATTTCAATTAAATTCAGTTTTTGAAGCATGAGGAAGAAATATAGGGATGTGTGTTTGAAATGTGCTGAAATATTCGATGAATGTACACCCACAAAGCCACAATTCGCATATATACAACGTCTGATAACCATACGCGATTACCTGGTTGCGTTGCTATTAAAATGCCCGGCATTCCTGTTCGATGCCTCACGATTCCTCGAGGATAACTTGCCACCTTGATCTTGCTTAGGAATTACGTGGTTACAATAATATAGAATCTTATAGGTTGATCTTCAAATAGATAGATTTTCTTAAATACTATTTATTTATTATCGCTAATTTTATTTTTTATTTTCTTATTAAAGGATATAAAATATTTTTAAGATATTATTATTATTCTTAATAATAATAATAATGATACAATTTAATTGAAATTACTTGGGATTCCTGATTTCTCTTATCATTTAAATTATGATTCTTTTTTTTATTTTTATACAATTTTTTTTTATTAAATTTAAAAAAAATAATTTTTATAGATAGATATATAAAATCTGTAAAATAATTCTTATGAACAGATATTTTTTTATTATTTTTATTTTATTATTATTATCATCGAATATATTATTAAGCTTTTCTTATTAACCTTCTGAAAGATATTTTATTAATATACAATGATTATTGTAAACAAAAAATGAATATAACTTTGTTTTAAAAATTAAAAGAATGTATTCAAGAATGTATAATTCTTCAGACGATGTGATAGTATTTTAATTCGAATACATACTTTCCGTAGAATTGGAAAAAATCTGAGGATTCTTATCAGGTGAATTTTTTACGCGAGCGTGACAGCGTGGACGTAGTGTGCACGTGTACTGAACGCCATGTGCATCGATCGCTTACTTACCTGCCACAGAAAAAAAAGAAAAAGAGGAAGAAGATAGAAGAAAGAAACGAATTAGTTGGCTGAAGATGCTTATATCCCCTATACACTCACACTGTTGGATTCAAACAGTAATGGGTTTGAATCGTTTTATAGCTACAACAAGAATTGTATATTATTCAAATATAGAAATATTAAATTATAATTATAATTTTTTAATCTTCAAATATCATAATTAACTCTTATAGCATTTCTAATCTAAGAATTATTTTTTAATTTGAATTTTGAAAGATTCTTATTTAAGAATTTTCAAATAATCCTATCTTCAAGCCAATGCTAATATCAGAATTCTATAGTAGAAGTTCTTCTCAGAAAATTTCGAAAAGTAGCAATCTATATTCACATATATTTTGATCAAATTTGTTCAAGGATTATTGATAAAATCAAGCCATCACTATATCAAAGCGTGCAGACCGTATGCATGTGTAAAAGGCAAGCTTCACCAACTGTATGTGGAGGGGGCAGACGACGGGACGAGGCGGATGAATGAATGAATCTTAAGACAGTCGTGTAAGAGGGGCATTCACGAATCCACGTATCTTTGACTCTGTCTATTTTTCCAGAAACCTCGTACCCAATGTCCTCAGCTATCTTATATCCTTCAACGCGCTAATTTTAACAATCTGGTGATCATTCAACATAGGATTATAGTTCTAAAAGCCAATGATCTTGGTTTCTTGTCGATTACCAGTCGAATTCATCGATAGATCGCGTCTTACCGCTTTCTTCGAGTTCTCCTCGGGGCAACCAGGACATCATGGAAGCTGCTTTCTTCGGTGAAAAGAAGATTCTTCCGTGAAAAGGATATTTCACATATTTTGTTCTCTGAAGTTGATTTTATAAGAAAAAGAAAAAGTTCGATACAAAAAAGTGGATTAATCTGTGTATTTTTAATAATTTAATGAGAACTAACTAATGGCTCGTAGTGTTCTCTTATCTTTGAAATTATCTTTATTTATTAAGAAATAAGAGAGAAAAAAATCATTGATTTATGATTATTCGTGGTGATTATAAGTTGAGTTCATGACATCTGAGGATTTTAAGAAACATGGAAATTTCGTCGAGGAGAAGGTGCCTCTGGCAGCCGTGGCTTACTACAGAGAACTTTCAAACGAGATATAAATCCAGAGGTACGTGAGGAAATGTTTTTGACTGATTATAAAAAAATCTAAAATTCTTCAATAGTTTCGCTGGATAATATTTATATATACATGAATATTATGATTTTAAATTTTGAAGAGATTTAAAAATACCTACATTTAATATTCAATATTTAAGTGTAAAAGAAATGAAGATGAACTATAATTAGATAAATTTTAAAATAATGATAGATTAATTTTTATTATCATATTGTGTATCAATAATATATTCGAAAACTTTGTTAAATTAATTTTATACTGAAATTTTATTAACTTAGTTTCCATCAATGTTTTAGAATCCACGCCTCTGGTACCTCTTATAAATTACCGAATTTGACAAAAGTATGGTAGCAGCCAGTGAATTAATTGAATGGAACCATGTCAGCTTCGTCCACGCGTTCGGTCCATTCATCTTTTTCCCGGGCGCTGGCTCATCCTTCGCCTTTAAACCAGTTTGACCGTCTTCCTGACGATCCTCTCACGGCTATTAGGTACTTCCTGCCCCATCCTGGGAACCAGACTCGTTTCTCTACTCACCCTTCGCGCTTTTCTCTTCTCCCACCTCATTTTTTTTATTCTTTACGCACTCCTCCGCATATTTCTCGATCAAGGGGTTGCTAGATCGGTTTCCAATTTTATCACAGGGAATAATAATACATGAACCGTGATGTTTTATAAATAAATTAAATACTTTGTTACTGAAGGTTCGAGAACAGATTTGCGCGTTGTATTTATTTTGTAATGGATTTAAGATAGTTTATGATGAAATTCGATATGTATTCAGAGAGATTCAAGAAGGAAGTCTGAAATTTAGGATAGCTTGAAACCCGGACCTTTAATTTTTTCTCCGAGCTATTGCACACTTTTTTGTTGCACATGCAAAAATTAATTGAACAAATATTATTGATCGAATATCTGCATGCAATTTAGGTATTAAAATAAAAGAAATTAAAATTATTTAAAATGTATAATCTATTATATTTATTTATAAGTTCTCTTTTAAAATGTTAAAAAATACAATTCCAAATTTATTCATTTTTCAAGAGTATCATTTTCTACTATTCTTATCCATATTTTCATATCCATTTTAAAATCTTGAAATAAATATTTTTTTATAAAGAGAATCTCAAATAATCAAATATTAAAAACAAAAAAAATTCACACTTTACAAGCTTATCTTAAAATGATTAAAATCTTTAAAAATTAAAAAAAGGAAATTAAAAAAATGTTAAGAAAGAAAGATCTTCAATATCAACTTAATATTAAATAGAATGTAAAAAAATTTCATGCAAAAGCTTTTTTATTGCATAGAGGAGAGGCCAAAGACGACGAATCTCCACCGGAAACCAAGTAGCGCGTGGCGCAAAGAGCGTAGGAGGGATCCAATTCAAAGTGAAGCCCTAGACATGTCTGCGGCCCGGGTCCATCATCATCACAGCAGGCCCAGCGTGATTGTGCCTACCACACCGCAACCTGGTAAGCTTCTGGTTGCTGGTTCCTAGTGTTCCACGCGAATTCGTTAGGCAAGAGGCTGGCTACCGTTGTTCTTGGCCTCGCAGGGGGCAGCCAAGAAGGGCTATTGTCTGGCGCGTATGGGGTGACTACGTGCTTTGACAATGTGGCGTGATGCACGTCGCGCAGATGCTTGGCTGTTGAATAGAGGAATACACGATTCACATCGGCTGTTAGCTGAAATTCCTCTGTGCAAAACTGTGAAAGAGAAAAACAAGCCAATAACATTTCTTTAAATTAAAATAAATTTGAAATTAAAGATATAAAGAAAATAGTTTGGAAAATATTTTAAATAGATTTAAAAATAAAAACATTTTTATAATTTAAAATTAAATTTAAATTTAAACTTCGTAATTCGATTTCATTATTTTTGATTAATTTTTATTAAAAGTAATATATATATATATATATATATATATATATATAGTAATTATGAAATAATTATATATTTGTTTAAAAGAAATATTTTACAGAATGATCATTAATATCTTCAATATTAAGAATAATGTCGTTTATCAATTATATTTATTTAAGTCAATTTCATAAATTTTAAATTTTAAATTCTCTTCTTTGAAATATTTTATATTATATTTTACAAAAAATTTTTTCAATTGAATAATAAAAAATTATTATCAGGAACAACCATTGAAGACACGGCAGTAACGCCCACCCCATCGTTGACGCCGTCGGCAGCAGCAGGAGGCCAAAGAACTGGGATCAGAGTCGTAGGTGGTGTGAGTGATCCTGCAATAGACGAGCATTTCAAACGATCCTTAGGTCTGGAAGAGTACGCTGCAGTTTTCAACGCCACCTCTACGGATAAAGAGGCTGGTCTCAGTGGTACATTATTAAAAAATATTTCTTTATGAAAAAGAATTTATTGTTTTATTTGAAAAAAAATTATATTTTTGAAATAAATTTCCATTTTTAGTGGATGATCATTTTGCAAAAGCTCTTGGAGAAACTTGGACGAGGCTACAAGCCACTAGCAGAAACAAGGACTCAATCTAACTGCTGGACAGTTAACCAAAAATCCGTATTATTATTGTGTCGTTGCCGTTTTTCATTGTGACATTTAATATGACAAAATTTCATCACTTGTTTAATTAACCCACAGAGCAATATGAAATTGCTATTAATATTTGTAGAAGACACATAAGTGGGAGCAAGCAACGAACTCTTTATTATTAATATTATTATCATTACTATTATTATTTGGCTCGCATGGAACGCAGACGCAGACCTAAGTGTCCTTCAACTATCACAGATACTCTTAGGTATTATTGACGATATATCGTGACCTGTGCTCGCGATTTTTTTAACTCCTTGCGACAATTGTATTCGAAATATTGTATATATAGACGCGTATTCTTTTAATCATGCCATCATCGTGGCCCTAGAGGTCTCAAATTATTTATTATACGATGTACCATACTGCCTCGCTAAATAGTAGATCTGTTCATTCTTTCTATCTTCTTTTTTGCTGTGATATTAAAAAAAATTGATATATATCTATACCAATATTTTGATTTTTTTATTTTATTTTGATAACATAATAAAATTAATTGTTTATTTTTTGATGAAAAATTTATATATATTGATTAAGGTAACACGAAAAATTGCAAACAGAAGCATTTTATTTTTTTTAACTTTCAGACTAGAAATGGAAAATATTGGAATATCAAATTTAATTCGTTACAAGATCGATATAGAATTCAAATTACCGCAGCTATTAGAAGAAAGAGTATGATGAACGGAGCGACTTGTTTGTAATTAATTATTATAATTCGTTTAGACGTATTACATATATGTATATATGTATTACGTATATAAATATATATATTGTATATATTATATATTGTATATTACGATACATATATATAGTTAATACGTAATTATAGAAAACCGAGAATCTTTATAAAGAATGTAAAGGATATATAATAAGCGCGAAACCGTATGAACTGATCGTTGCACAAACTTGTAACACGTGTTCACTTCGTGTGTATCTATATATATATAATATTATAATGATATATAACAATATATAACAATATTATAGTATATATATATTTATACACGTCATATTAAAGAGAAGAGAAGGAAAGAATGAAAGAGAATACATAAGAAGATTATTGATAATATTTTTAATACCAATTTCGCCGTTGAAGATCCGTATCCTTCCTTCCTCAGTAGATTCCCAATGGTTGATGATGAAGATTGCTAAGAAGAGTAGTACTGATTTCAAATGGTGCTAGGAGATTTAGCACAAACCCCAGCACGCATAGAAGTCAGTACCTCTATCTTCTTATTGTCTTTAAATTCTCTTCACTTCTTTTTATCTTCAAATCCTTCATTTTCAATATTTTCTAAGATTAAACGTTGTCATTCACTATTCTTAATGTAAAATTGAGATAAATGTTACACTTCAAGTAGAAGATGAAGAAGATCGATTTCTTTCAGAGCCGCACTTTCATTAAATTAAGAAACTTATAGAAGTTTTATATCCTCCACTGACGAGAGAAAACTATTAAAACTAATGAAGAAGACATCACTTTTCAAGATAAAAATATTCACTTAAAAATATTCCTACTCCAACTTTCATTTATATGAATTAATCAAGTAAAAATCACTTTTATCCAACAATTAATATCATTAATCAACAATTCCACTCCACAAATGTATTTCTTCTAGTTCCATCCAGTAACATAATGTACTCCTCCTTTAGAAATGTATTTCCTGTTCGAGTTCTTCATTCAAAAAGTTTGAAGAAGTTGGAAGTTCTGGTGACACTTTTTTTGGACATAACGAGAAGAATGATGGCAAGAAAGAGTGAGGCTTTATGTGTCGTAGGTGGGCCCAGACCTAACCCAGACTGTCCCAAGAGCGCTCGGATGGCTTCCTATATGCAGGCAGCCTGTTCACTTGCCGTAAAGCAAAATGGTAACTTAATATTAGACTTGAATATAAGTACGGTAATCCCACACCAGAGTCCAAAGTAAGCCTACACCTACTCGGCCGGCCATCCCTGGACCTCAGTTCCCCCTTACGAACGCCCTCGAGCGTAATAATACGACGGGATACTAGATATCGGTACTCTCTGTGCTTCTAGGTGCAAATTGCGACCACCTATGCATCGTCGTCCCTGTTTCTCCATTTCCAGCCTGTACCTGCGTCTCTCTTCCTGTCAGCAAGCTCCTTCTAGCCTGTCGTTCGAGAAGACGACTCTGTTCTCTTACTGAAAAGGCATCTACATTGGATTATAACATCTATTTAAGTGGATCTTTAGCATTAAGATGATTTTAAATTTAGGATATTTATTTGTTAAGAGATTGGCGAAAATGAAGAAATTTGCAATCTCGCTAGGATTTTCGTCTTTGAAAGGATATTTGAAGATTCTTTTAATTCGTTAACGAAGACAGATGTTAGTTAGTTCAAGTTGTTATAATTTTATATTTTCACATCTTGCGATGAATATATAAAGAAAAATGGTAAGGCAAGGATCAATATTTGCCTAAGATTAATTTTAAAGTATCCAAGTAATTTAAAAACAAATAATAGGTAAATTTATTTAGAAAGAAACTTCCTTCTTTCTACGTTCTTTTTGTCTTATTAATGATATATAACATCCGTGACGCGGAATTGCAGAAATACGATCCCGTTTTTCAATGTTTTTTTCAGACAAATGCCGCTGTGAGCGCTCCCCGAAGTGCGACGACCTTCGCGCTGCGAAGAACTAGGATAAACCAGTGGTCTACGTATCTCTTTGGACGTAAAGTAAGCTAATCCGGTTGCGGATCATGTTTGCAGCCCCTTTAAATGATACTGATACGCCTTAGTCGCGAAAGTCGCATGTTCCGAGATCCAGACAGTTTCTTCATCTGTTTATTTAGGAATTCTGATCGAACGAGTTTAACAATTTATCTAATTGTGCTTCATAAGTTCATTTAAATTGATAAAAAGATTAAGAATTTTAATTCTATAATAAAAGAATATTACCTTCAATGATAAGCTTTTAATTTTATTATCATTATTATTTGTTTGTGCCATGACATGTGTGCAGGTTAGTTTTTAATGATAATTAAAGATTTTGAATGAGATGCGATAACTATTCGATTATACTTTTGGGAAATTTTGAGAATTAATCAGTCTCTGAGGGTAAAATGTAATTGAAAATAGGCTATTAAACCTCGGGCAGATGCTCGTCCAAGTTATTTCCCCGTGCACGCAGGTGTTTCTACAATTGTCCCTAGTAGTTTTACCCTCCTATTAGACATGAAACACATTCCCCAGCATCGACTTTGTGATTCCATCCTTGTTAAATGCTATAATTTCTCTTGGATATTATTTGGAAAGGGAAATTACGAAGTTAAAACAATGAATTGAATTATTAATATTCTAGAAATGTTTCTTTCGTCTATTTCGATGAAATTGAAAATTTTTAATAATATTTGGATTGAATTCTTATTAATAATAGATCGTCAAAGATTCGGAAGAAAAATGATTTATTTTACACTGGAAAATGTTTTAAATATAAATAAAAAATTATTCGATAATAAAAATTAGGAAAAAAAAAGAATTTATTGTTTAAAAGCTTATTTTTATATTGTAACAAGTAAGATATATGATCTTTTAAAAGACACTTTATATTTTCAAGTAGAAAAGTGAATCGAATTCGTAATGCGCGCCGTTGTGTGCGCAAGGATTCTTCGACGGATGGATCAACAGTCACCCCATACAGATGGTCTCCCTCGTAGAAAGAGGCTCTACCATTACGCTCTAGCCGAGATAGGTATCGATTCAAATTTCTATCTCGCCTTCGATCGAATCGCGTTCCCAAAAATTTTCTTTACATCGTTCCGTTCATTTCGATTTAACGTTCCCGAAAATTAATTAAAATTATTGCAATCGAATTTTTTTTTTTCAGAAGAAGAGGCGTGGTACAGTATGTAGTTTGATCTTATAATAGAATCGATAGTAGATCGACTAACTTTTCTATTCGGTTCGTGGCATATTACTGTTTGTTTATTTTAAGTCCCAGGCGTATCTTGTTTCGGAACCAGACCCAGCTGACCGCAGCCTGGCATCGTTTTCTCGTTTTATTCTCTTGCGTTACGCATCGACCTGGTGTCGGTGGTGCGAATTAAGCGAGAAAAATCGACGCCGTGAAGCTGATGCACGCAATTTCCAGAACGATCGATTCGATTTTTTGGAATAACAATATTAATCTGACAATATTCTAGGCAATTAAATTTATATATTTTTATGCAATTCTATCTCTTCTTTTTAGCAATTCATGATAGAAATTTGGAGAATTTGAATCTTTTGTAAACTTAATACATGAGAATTTTTTAATTTATGAGAAAGAATTTGAAAGGATCGGAAAAGAAATTTGATAAAATTGTTTTGACCGAAAAGAAATTTGATATAGTTGTTTTAACCGAAAAGGATAATGAAGTTAAATCTTTAGCAACAGGTAAGATTAAAAATAATTAACATTATAATTATGAAATTTATGGAATTAATGAGTGATGTTGATGGTCAATGACTTTACAAACGAATAATAATAATAGTTTTAGACGCGCCAAGAAACCACGCTGCTAGCCTTGCATCGAAATCCCCAAGCCACCCCAACGCGAAGAAAGAAGCGATGCAGTCACATATTCCTCTCACGGATTTCTTTTTCTATATTAAATTTTACGTATAAAAAATATAAATTCGAAAAGTTAAAATTGAATTAAAAATAAAATTCGAATTAAAAAAAATTAATTTACCGGAAATAATTATCATTCTGATTAATGTGAATTTAAATTTTATATATTTATTGTTAATTTAGAAACTTTTTCAATATAAATTTCAAAATAAAAATAAAATAAAAATTTCTCATAAAAAAAAATATATATATGTGTGTATATATAAAGATTATCAAATATCGTATTAATTTGAAATGAGAAAAAAAATTATTGGTCCATCATTATGAAACAATTAAAAAGTCATCATATCATCCGTTGATTTCATAAATTTAAAAATCTCTTTACCTGTTACCAAAATTGATGATATCCCACAGGATGTCCTTCCTGTCAATGATGCCTTACAAGAACGACGCAAAAGACATCCCATCGCTTCTCTAACATAGGCAGTCACCACTATAAACACCAGTACACTGGAGATACTTCGATCCTCCGAATATATCGATATATCAGTTCTCAAAATCGAATCACAAACGCGGGATCATCAGCGATCGCGCACTGGAGTTAGTATCTGCGAGTCGACGCCGACGCATTCGATGAAAACCCTCACTACCCTTCCCCTCCCCCCTCCCCCCGATGTTATAACTCGCATAGATCCCGGAAATGTCATAAGGAAAAGAAACGAGCGAGAATACAGACAATGGAAATAAATTGGAAGAACGGGAAGACACAAGAATTGCGACGAGGAGAGCCATGAAGGTTCGCAACGAGCATGGGACTCTGGACACGACTGATCGAGTGACCGAGGGGGTAGCATTGTAAGAATACCCCTCCTCGTGCGCTTGTATAGAATTACGTGTGTTGATCGCGCATACAGCTCTCTCCGTCCCCTTAGTTCGCGGCAAAAGGGAGCACGAAGGGAGAAGAGTGGCTCTCCGTTCTCCCTTCCCCTCTATTGCCTCTCCTACAGCCTTTCACCGTACGTATATACCCACCCCTGCGTACCCCTGCCCCTTAGACCCCCCTTCGAGGCGTCCTCTCTCGCGTGCGTGAATCATGCATATCGATTTTCTTTCGTTAGTACGTCGTTCGGTAGTCGTTGCCCGGCCGTGTACGCCTCTGACGATGTACTTCCCCTCTGCTTTCGCGCGGAGAGAGAGCCCGGGGGCCGACCGCTGCTGGAACCCCTTCTGAAAATGCGCTAGTCCCGCCACCGCCGATTCTTTTTGCCACAATGGGTAGAGTAGGTACGTTTTTAGCGGTCTCGAGATCGAAGCCATGATCTGGATAAAGATTCCGGGATGGAAATTGGAAAGGATAAGATTTAGGGGAGGGAGAGGAGGGGATAAGAAGTTCCTTCGACCCTCCAAAGAAATAATCTGTAACAAAAGTAGGAGGAAGATTCTTAAAAATGAATAAATAGTAAATGAATAAATGAACAACAGGTATCTATATAAAATTGCGATAAAGGGGAAAAAAGGTATAAGGAGAGAGCATTTATTGAAGAACATTAATTTTTAGCCATTTAGAAGATTACAAATTGTGAAGAAGCAAAATTTGAAAAAGGAAATGAGGAGATGAGGAGCCTGATGAAATGAAAAGAAATTTGCAAGGATTAAAATGGCCTGATGGTCTAGTCTGACCCTTCTTCCTCAGACGCTAAAAACACTTAGGGAACCCCCTTCTCTCTTCTTTTTTTTTTTTTTGCCCGAGCAAAATATCCCCGTATGACGCGACAACGATGAGACGATGCTCTTGTACCCGTTCCCCCTCTTTTTCTCCTAATACATCCCCTAATCTTTGCAGCAGCAGGCCTCCGGTAATAAAGTTTCTTTGTTTTCGCTCACTTTTTTCTCTCTTCTCGTCGCGAGTTCCCCCGCTATTATTAGTAACTACGGTTAATCGATTCGGGGTAATTAACAAGTTTCTTTATCACAGCTTTTGAAGTACAAACCTGATTAATCACTGTGATTTTTTAACAGAAAATTAGTCAAAAAATTAGTTTTTCATCTTTGACCTTCATAACATGGTATCAAATCTTCAATTATACAACTTTATAGATTTAATTTCTTTTTTCTACCTTTTTTATGTGAAATATTTGTAATGTATTTCACAAATCATAAATTTCAATAATTTTGATTTAATGTTTTAGATCTTTAAAAAAAAAATAAAAAAAATAAAAAAAAAATGTTTATATTTAAAAAGAAAATTTTCAAGAATATAGCAGTCAATTATAACTTTTCTATAATAATGCTAGATAGGGATGCGAGAAGAGAGTAAATAGTATCGATTTATAAACAATTTCTTTAATAATAAGTAAACGATGACAGATATGGCGCCTTAACACGATAGAAATAACGTTTATGTATATATACAATTGTACGACATTTACAATAATTTTACACTGTCGTTGAAAATAATTATCCATTAACGACAAGAGAATTAAATTAACATTTTACAAACTTATAACTTACCAAAGAGATTTTCTCCAAAAAAATTCAAAATAAATAGAAATTTTATATTACCTTTTTTCCCTCACTACATGCGGATTTAAAATGGCACAATATATTGAAAATCTTTTACGAATTAAGTATATATATTCGCGACGGTTTGTATGGTAAAGAATAACGCCGTCGTGAAAAAGTTGGTCTTCTAGTACACGTGTAAAAAGTGTTCTTTTCTTTTTTCATATTTTAATGTGAAGTACATCGTTGAAATGCAAATTGGAATGCATAATATCCTTAAATATGTGTGTCTCTATGAAATAATTAAGAGATTCGTTAAGTCGAAACCTACTGTTGAAAGTGCTCGAATTAATTCGTGCATTTTTTTTTCTCATAATTATATCGTTTATTAAACTTATTTGGCCACTGAATTACTGCACTTTTTTACTTGAATATACATATTAGAAATTGAAAGATTACGATTCAGAAAGTTTTTTTTTTAAACTTTCAATTTGTTCCCAGTTTGAAAAACGATTTTCGTTCTTTATTCTTCTTTTTTTCACTTATTGCAATGAAATGGACTGAGATAATAATGTACACGATCGCTTAGTTTTAATAAGTTAGATAATTTTTCACATGAGCATGGATTGACGTCCTTTATATTTTACAATTCATCTAGGCATGAGTATTGGTTCCTAATTTTTTCTGTGAACTATTTATTCGTCTAAATGATTTCTCCAAATCATTTACAATCAAAGAGAAATCAATTGCTCATCCAAAAATGTTGAATAATCATAATAATCACTTATTCCACTATCTAGTTTCTGTTCTTTGGCGCAGATAGAATTCGACGAAAAGACTCATAAATTGCTAAATTCCAAAGAACATTATTAGATCTTAAGATTTTTGATAGTTTTTGTTTTGTACTCGTGGTGAAACTGAATAAAGTTTTCGGAAAATATCCACCAAATTATTCTGAGGAAACAGAGTCTCTATAATTCCTTCTAGAAGCACATACAGAAGTCTTCTATTGAGCACAGGTCGTTGGAAAAGTTCAAATACTCTCAGAAGACCTTTCCTGGTTGTTTCACTGCCTATGATATGTTTCAATTCATCCGAAAGACATGACAGAAGAGCAATCTTGGCTGCTACTCTTGTTCTATTTTTCATTTCTGTATCTCTGGGCGGTTTCTTGTCGGCTTTAATCCCATTGGGCCAAAAACTATTCCTATAATGTAATATAATGTAATATAATTAATTAATCTTAATTAATTATTAATAATTATTTATGGTAAAATTTATTTACTTAAATAATTTTAAATAGCCTGCTACTCTAGCTGGACTTGTTAATAAAGAAACATATTCGACTATTCTTCGATTTACTATATCTCCAAACATTGTACGAATGATTTGCCTCAGTAACGTAATTATTCTTCGTCTAAGCCATTGATTTCTTACTTTTAGATCAAAGATTTCATCCATTAGAAGCAACATTATTCGTAAAGGAATGTTATCATCGGTCTAAAATAAGAAAAAAATATAAATTAAGATATAATAATTAAATTTGATTATTAATATAGTTTAAAAAGAAAAAATAAGTACCTCCACATCTAGACTAGCACCAACTTTAGTGTTTTCATATAAGGCGCTTGATTTCTTTGGATTGCCAAAAAATTTACTTATATTATCCATAACACCATCTACAGTATTCAGCATATTATCTGGCATAGTTTTCACTGCTTGAGTTACGCTTTTCATTGATGTTTTTAATGGATTCATCAGAGTATCTATCTATATTAAATTAAAAATTAAATATCTTTTATAATGTTCTTATGCATATGTGAAATGTATTAAGTAACTGAAATTCTTTAAATAAAATACTTCTAATTACTTTTATTATATTTTTTAATTGAAAAACAATATAATTATAAAAAATGCATAAAAACAATATAAAAATGTATACATTCTTACATTTTTGTCTATCTTTAATTATTTTCAGTTGTTGAAAAAATATTTTAATTATTATACTTACTGTTTTGGATATCTGTCCGCCGGTAACACCTTTATCGTAATCCCCTTGCTCCAAAAAGTTCAATAACAAATTTTGTAAACCCATATGTCCCTCGACAATAGCTGGTTTCGTTAATTGATGCAACCAGGCGTTCAACATCAACATTCTTCTTTCCAAAACTGTTCTCTCCATATTATGAAATGCCTTTTTTGCCGGAAAAGGAATTTTTGCTAGATCGTAATATTTTTCTTTAATCTTTTGATGAAGATTGTAGAAATCAGAATATCTTCTATAAATGTGCCATTTTTCTTGATAACCAGAATCATAATTTTTAGTTACAGCCACTGCATAGATTCCATAAGTCTTTCCACGATCATTAACTATACCAGTTTCAATAATTTTTGCAGTTATTTCAAATTTTCCTTGCTGTAACTTCTTAATGGCATTCTGATCATAAGTATTCTCATCTAATTTAACAAATTGATCTACATTCGATTCCAAGAAAAAAGAAATGTCTTTGCCCTCAGTAATATGATCTGTATCCATGCTTGCTGCTTTCCGTATGCTTTTCATAGTTCTCATATTAATTTCAGAATCAGGTTCAATTGTTCTGTTCTCATTTGGCTCTACAATGCTAGCTAAACTTGTAGAAGAATTAGATTTTAATTTACTGTCCTTTAATTCAATTTTAGTGTCTTCAGATTTATATATCTCGGATATTTCATCTAAAGTTTCCAATTCATTATTAGTACTTGACAAACTAATACTATCTAGAGATTTTGTATCTTCTTCAGATGTTGGATCCTTCAGAAGATCTAATTCAGCGAGAAGTTTTACATAAGCTACAGATTTTTTAAAACCTGGTAGGAATCGATCTTCATTTTGCAATTTTTCATAACAACAAGCTCTAAGATCATCAAACCATGTTTCTTTTACAGATTCAGTTCTTATTCTAGTCAATAAAGTTTTTACTAAGGCATCATCCAATTGTAACTTGAGGGATGCTTTGTCGCCGAGATATTGCTGATAGATTTTAGTAGCTGCTTCCTTTAAATTTTCTAAATCTGTATTTTTACGTTTAGTACCCATAAGACCAGGAGTTATTTGGGTTGCATGTAGCTTTTGTAACTCTATATTCGATATTTGTTGCTCTGCTGAAACCCTCCAACCATAAATGTTCAGATAAAAAAACAAATATGATTCTGCATTTATGGAAGTCATGTAATCAATAAAGTAACTTAATGCAATATTATTTTTTAACAATTCATCTAGAGGTAAATTCACTAGTTTTTGTCCGGGTATCAGTAACCTATTCCAATCGGGCTGAGCACCAATTCCATCAGCTTCAGATTCTAATCCTTCCTGCATTCCGATAATTCTAGTTTCCAGAATTTTTTTTACATAAAGTAAACTGTTTAATTGTTGTTTCACTAACAGATCATCTTCCCCCCCAGAATCCTTAGAACGAAGATGAGCTATTTCTTTACAAACTATATTTTTCGTCGCCGTTAATTCATCTAAGCTATCTGTTACTTTGATCACTGTTAGAAACACATCACTGGGTAAACCACCTTCTTTAGCACACTAGAAAAATGAAATTATTAGATTTCGTTTATAATTTTTACATTGCCTTTATAACTTACCAGCCATATACATGCCTGATTAATATAATCAGGATCAGAAAATAAATCCAATAATGGTTTAATTATCACGTTTACTAATAATTCCCTCAAAATAAATCTCACAGTCAAGCAATCAAAGTCTCCCTTTGGTAACACAAGATATAACAAAATTTCAGATATTTCTCCCAGAAATTCGAGTTCTTGAGTACTATTAGTGCATAAAAGATCTCTACAAATTAAATTATTCTCCATCTGTACTTCCAAATCAAAGAATATTTTTTCTAATGATTCTTCCTCTTTCTCTTCATTACTTTCAATAGGTTCAGTAAGAGAGCATAAATTGGGAATGTAAAATTTAGATTGGGAATACCAAAATACATCTGTTTCACTTTTATTTCGTCTGTGCGTTGGTATCTTTTTAGGAGTACCACTAGAAGTACTTGAACTAGTACTACCTTTCTGTACTTTTTTCGTTCGAAGTTGTTTTATTCTTGCTCTTGCTTGTCTATACAACCTAACATGAGAAGCTGCATCGTCTACAAGGCGTGTGGTTAAATATGGTATCCAATCTACACCTTTCACTCTAATTAGAAAATTAGATTATTTCAAAAAAAATAAAAGTAAAATTAACAAATATTTTAAATTATATATATTATGTACCGATTTGCAATATTGATAGCTATTTTTTGAGCAGTATCTCGAACAGAATATATAAACTCTTCATCATCTGTAATAACGCTGTACCATGGTTCCACATAATCTCTGATTACAAAATCTAATATTTCCTACATAGAGGAAAATTATAAATCGCTATGTTATTTTTTCTATTTTACATTGAAGTACATAAAAATAATAAAAGTTCATAAATTGATTATGTACTTGCAGGGACTCATCAATAATACGGCTGCCAGTGATTCTTCTATCTAAAGTAAAAGTCATCTTCTGTTTAGATAGATCTAGAATATACTAAAATAAAAAAAGAATTATTAAAATTTTTAAATATTAATTTAATTTAATATCTATTTACCTGTCGTAACTTTTCAGTCTTCTTATCTAAGTCTTCTCTTTCAGATTTAACTGCATTGTCAAGATTTGCGCCATATGTTCTATATATACATGTCATTATTCTACAATAAAAGATATAAATTAATGTTTTTGATATTAAAATATACACTATATAAAATAATAACTATTGAATCATACCCTAAAATTAAGGCAAGTAGACAAATGAATAACTTCACAATCATTCCAATTCCAACAATATATACTAGTAAAGCAGCTACAACTCCAAGAAGTCCATATAGTGGAACGTTCATCTGTAAAAAAAATGTAATATAGAACATATTAAAATAAGATAGCTACATTATAACAAAGTATAATAATAATTCCTGATTTAGATAATAAATGAAAAATGTACATTACTGGAAATTTCCTATTTGATGGTCCTTATCAATGATCAGTATGAAGTATAGTTTTCTCCTCGCATTATCGCGAGGTTGAATTTTCATTTATTCTCACTATAGAATTTTATTTTCACCAAATCATCTTTCCCCGTTTTAGTTTTTTTAATTTATTCAATATCAATATCATATCACAATACATCATTCAACAATTGTCAAATTGACATTTAGAGTATGGATCGGAAGTTCAGGTTTGAGTAAATATAAGAATGAGTAGAGGCAAGAAATAGAGATAAAATTTCTCAAAATTAAATTTTAATAGAATAAATAACAAAAATATTAAAGGAAAATTATTTCATCAACTAGTGCGTGCTCAATAAGAAAATTTGCGCACATTAAAGTAGAAATAAATGTCGACGAAACAATATGTTCCGTCTGCTACGGTAAAGTCGATCATTGGACACGCGCGCGCGCGCCATTCTTGTATGCTTACCTTTGGATTGCCGGAAAAAAGGTTGTGTACATACAACTACGCACATATTGCGGTCTTCATACGGTTCATTGCACAAAACAGGTCAACTAATTAACAGTTTATTTATATCTTTACAAGTGAACATTAATCCAGCAAATACGTCCGACGACATGTCTGATTAATTCTGAGTATGAATGTTAGTGGCGCTTTCGCGCGCCAACTTTATGCATATCACATGTACTATTCGATTATCTACGATTTAAATATAACTCAATTTTGATTAATTTTGATTTTTTAGTAATATTAATTAATGATAATTTAATTTCAAATTTTTTCATTATTATACAATTTACAGAAAATTTTAAAAATGATTAAATGATGATTTTAACAAATTAAAAAAAAATATGATCAATAATATGAAAATAGATCTTTATTCAAGATCACATATTATTGTTTATCACTTGATATCAATATTTTATTAATAAGAATTAAACTATATAAAATATATTGTAATTTAACAGAAAGTAAAATATAAATTGATTTATAAATTTGTTTGATTTGTATTATTTAGTTGATCTAATAATAGTTATATTATTTGAAAATATATCATTTTAAAGCATTTTAAATACATTAAAAATATATAATATATATGTATATATACAAATTTTATATTTTACATTAAAATTTATATATTATATATAATATTATAAATTATTTCTATAATTACAATATTAATTTTCTTAGATTATATATTGTTTATACATTAATTAAAAGTGTAAATAATTATTTAGTCGTTGTATAAAATATTCACTGAATATTTATACCCAATAAATTTATTAGATAGATTTTTTTATTAATGGAAAAATATACTTTTTAATTCTTTTTCACAAAGTTTTTTAACATCATCTGAAATAAAAATTATTATTTTTTATATTATTCTCAATTATATAATTTTAAATTAAAAATCAATATAAAAATACATATTGTCATTATTACCTTCTATTTCCATTATACTTGCACTTTTTTGTTGAATAACTACAAAAAATTCTCTTAAATTCGATAACTTTCCAACAACCCAATAATCACTCATAGTTTTTATGATAATTTCTCCAGCTTCTTTTAATCTAAAATTATAAAAAATATATTTTTTTATTAATCGTCATATAAAAAATTTGTTGTATCATATTAATATTAAAATTTTGTTGTATCATATACTAACTTATTTGTATCATTATATATATCAGTAATAACTCTCAATACTTCAGATGTTGTAAGTACATTAGAACATCGCCTATTGTCTGGATGTATTGTACTCTTATAAGCTAAATTAAGTTTATTAAAATATAAGTATTTGCAAGATTCTGAAGAAACAATTACGTGTTTAGCACATTGTTCTGCAACAGAACTAACAAGTGTAGTCAATTGTGGACCAAGAAAATTATCAAGACTTTTAAAAAAATCTATTAATAAACTTGTTTTACCTGTAAAATAAGCACATTAATTTTATACATATTTTTTGACATTTTTAAAATAAAAAAACTTTAAAATTTAAAAAAAAGGAATCTTACTATCAACAAACAGACATATTGTAGCACTTAATGCTCTATAAACAACCAAATATAATGAGACTGGTTTCGTAGAATAATTAATAAATACTTTAGGAGACTTTCCAATTAAACTTGGCTCATTAATACTAGATGGTCCAGTGACAAATCTATAAGATTTATATAATTCATTATATTGTTGTATATAAAAAAATAAATAATTATATGATTACTAACTTTCCATAATGAATAGTAGTAAATGGTGAAGGTGAATTTCTGGGCAATGAACCCTCATGAAGTTCTTTCTCAAGATGAGCTGGTAAAAGTGTACTTACTAAATAATTATAAACTACTTGCATATCTTCTGGTTCTAAACCACTCCTAAAAAAACAATGTATTAAAAAATAATATAATATGTACTAAAAAATAATATTTAAACTGTTATATATTGTATATGTTATAGTATTTATTTATAATACTAACCACACAACTTGATCATTATAAAGAAATGCAGTGTATTTTACTTGAGAAAACATAGCTTCTACAAGATTCATAAAACATTGAACTCGTAAAAATGTTATTTTATCAAGAGGCAAAAATTGTAAACCTTGAAAAACATCTAAAATATCACTGTTATTTAACTTTAAAGACATTAAATACTGTAAAAAAATGCATTAATTAAAAATTATATTAAAAAAAAATATTATAATAAATATTTTTGAAAATTGAATATTTACTCTTGAATAAAAATGTTCAAGTTTATGTTTCAATAATGTTATAGAACCACATTCAGGTTCATTAATAATAGTATCAAATGATCCCATAAATAGTCTAAACATAACATATGCTTGCTTTAATATAGCTTGACAAACACTGCTAGAAACTTCATCATACTGATATTCTGTATATTTATTACCATCTTTTTCTTTCCATATATATGGTACACCGACAATCTATAAAATGATTACAAAGTTTTAAAAATTTACCAAATATTCAATCTTATATAAAATATAAAATATATTGTATTTTTTAATTTTTTATATTTTTTTTTGTGATAATAATAAAAACTTACCATTACCATCCAAAAATTTGGTTCTGGTTGATAATAAATTTGACGAGTTTTATGTGTATGACAATAATCACATGGTTGTCCAGGATTAAATGACCTAAATTTAAAAAAAAAGATACATAACGTATTAAAAAATATTAATATTAATATGAAATGTTATATGTAATGTTAATTTTTAGAACTTTTATTTTAAAATTAAAATACCTACTGTGCAAATTTAATAATTGCTTCACTCAGACCTATATTTTTAATTTGAATATCTAAGTCTCTTTCTGGATAATAATAAAGTATTTTTTTTTCTTCCTATAGAAAACAAAAATATATAAAAAACATAATAAATAAAAACATATAAAAAAACTTATAAAGATTTTAAAAAATTATAAATATTTCAAAGTTAAATTTGATTTACTTGCCTCTCCTTCTTTTTTTGCATATGTACCATTAAATATATAAAAATGTTCTAATGTAACCTCTGTTTTTGAAGACATTGTAACGAATGATTTAAACAAAAGATAAATATTATACCTTTCTTAATGCCTAAATTCTGGCACAATATATATTTATTTGCACATTTCTAATTTAGACATTTTAGATATTAATTAACAAATTAAAAATAATTTCAAAATCATAAATGGAGTATTATTAACTATAAGATAATATAAATTAAAACTTGAATAAATTTATTTTAAATGGAATTAGATAAAATTAATGTAAAAATTTTATTTTATCAGCATTTCAGCACAAATAAAATATAGGAAAGATATAATATTTTATGGGACTTTGCATGTTCTGAAATACCGATTGCTCAAAAAATCAAAGTGTTTGGTATGCCCTCTAGAAATTATATTCAATTTAATTTCACAAAAATCGATAAAATCTCATTAATAAAGTTAACAGATTTTAAAAATAATCTTAATATTTTTTTTTTCGTAAATATTCTCATGTATTATATATATTGGATTATATTCATGGTTTTTTGATTGTTACAAATAGTAAAAAAACTTATTGAATGAGTAAATTAAAAATTACACTTATATTTTTTAATATAAATAATATCAAATTATGAGATTTTTTTTATAAAAAATAGATTTAATATTATTCAAGCTAAATTAATTTTTACATATTATTCATAAAACTGTAAATATTAAATAAAATGTAAATATTTATGCCAATAAAATGTTTTCATAAAAATTTGATAAAAAATGAAAATATTTTATTATTAAAATTATATGAAAGTTGCAAGTTTTCCCATTTTAATTTTTTTTCATTCGTTTTTTGATTATTGATCAAATGGCATTATTTCTTTAGCGCATAAATTAAAAATATATATAATGCAAATATAGATAAATAATAGAAGGGTAAAGATAGAGTAATTGAAGAAAAATTGGAGAATTAGTGCCATCTCTAGAATGTCGCAAAATGAAATTAATTAATATAAACAAAAAAAGTAAATAATAAAAGGATAGAAACGATAAGAATTGACTATTACCGCCATCTTTTAAATATTTTTAGAAACATTTTTGACACTACTAATTTATACTTTATTTTATCTTCCTAATATTTTCTTAATTCTATCTTCCTAATATCATCTTTCGGAAAAAATGATTTTTCATTCAAAAATTTTTTTATTCAAGAAATGTTTTATTCAAGAATGCTAAAGATTAATTATTACTCTATCTCTTTGTCTTATTATTTTCTATCCTTTTTTAGCTATAGTTTTATTTGGGATAGTCTAGAATTGGTGCTGATTTTTGAATTTTTATTCTATCTTTATCCTTCTCCCATTATTTACTTTTCTATATTTGATCTGCAAAATTTGATTTGATGTGCGATTAAAAAATAGTTTTAATATTTGATTAATTTTCTTTATAAATTCATCATTTTCTTTATAAATTAAAAAAAGAAAAATTTTTTTTTTAGATTTTATATTACATATATTTTTTCTATATACATGATTATTATGTAATGTAACTAAATTTTAACAAATAAAGTATATAATAAATATATATATAATAATAATATATAACATATATAATAAACATATAGTTAATAAATTTTACATGTAATAAATGTAATAATAAAAGGACATATTTAATAAATAGAAGATATATTTAATAAATAAATTAAAGTTTTAATTATAACAATTATAAATATAATATAAAAAAATACAACAAAAATATAATAAGTATAATAGAATTTGTTATAACAAATCTTTAATAGTTTTCTACATATGTTACAATAGAAATATTTTTCGAGTTTATAACAGAAAAGGTAGCAGAATTCAACAGGAAATACTTACAATAGATATATTCTCCAGATTTGTAACAGAAGGGGTAGCGGAATTCAACAGAAAATAGAAATATGAATTTTATTTTTAATCATTCTAGAACAGCAACTTAACGAAATCACGCTTATATAGAAAAGTGATATAAAAATGATACTTTCAAATATAATATATATCATATGCAATTTCCTGAGTATATATATTTTGTTATATTATATTTGAAAACAATCTCTATTTGAATTGTAATATTGTGAATATTATCGTACTTGTCCGCATGAGTTTTCTTATTTTCTTGAATGCGTAAACAATCGAATTTGTGTAATTACATATCATCCCATGATCAAATCTAAATGTACGTTACTGTTACTTCATTATTATTACTTCTGATAGTCGTTCTGGTTGTTTCTACTTGAAACTCTTCAGAATCGGAATCAGAAACGATGGGGTATTAACAACAGTGAAGATAGAAATTGTTACATCTACAGAAAAATGGAATTATCTTTTCTGTTAATTCTGTAATTCATATGCTTTGTTGATAATATTCAACATATTGATAATATGACATATTCAAATTTATAATAATGAAGTATTTTGTCATAAAAAACTTATTTGTAATATTAATATTATGATAATATTTCAATCAATACAATTTTATCAAAGTGATTTGTTCAATGGAGAAAAAATCCAATATCTGAAATCTAAGAATCACAAGTTTTTTGAATTAAATAAATTCTTTTTATAATATTAATGAATACGCATAATTTTGTTGAAATTTAATTATATATATTTAATTCAAGTGTAAAAATTAAATAATTTCGAATTATTTTCTTAAAAATGTATAAATACAATTTAATAATAATTTAATTTTATTAATATAATATTGATTTTGTTTTCCATTATTCTTTGATTTTATTTTATACAACTATAATTTTCTTATATATTTATGTATATATTTTACTTTGTTTTATTATATTTGTATTTATATTTCTTTTCTATTTTTCTATTTCTATTTTTGATTATTTATTATATTTTTCTGAGTCACTCTGATATCATTATGTATAAGACTATATATGTTTTTATTTTATTGAAATGTAAAATAATAATATAAGATATAATAAATATATACGTAATATATATATGTATATATTTGTGTAATATGAATATTTCTAATATATTAAAATATGCAGATAATAAATTGTAGATAATAAATTGTAAAAAATCAATATTTAATTTTTGTTTTTAAATCCTCTCTTTTATTCAATGTTCGTGAAAGTATATATAATATACATGCGCAATACATAGCATTGAATAAAAATTCGAGTGAATTTTAACCAAATTCTCTTATAAATAAAAGTTCGAATCAACCTATATCTCGCTCGATTCAAAAGACATCAAAATATGACTATTTAAAAATTCAAATTACTTTGTTAATAAGATAAAAATACTTCACTTTTCAGTTACATAAAGTAAATTTCTGACGCATTTGGTAGCACTTCCTCACTACTTTTTTTACTGAATGGAATACCAATGTTAGTATTAGTATTCCCGTATACTTGTAGCTAATTCTAATAAAAAAAAGTTTTTTTTTTGAAATAAATTAAAGTTTCTAAAGGAAGAAAAGATTTTTAATTTTTGATATAACTTATTGAGCCGATCTCGACGGCACTGCAATGCCGAGCCGACTCGCGGCAGAAGCGGAGCAAGCCCCGGGGTTCCGCCCGGTTCCAAAAATCAGACTAATATTCTGACTCCCGGTGGGGAGTGTACCAGATATTAAGCTGATAAGAACAGATACTACACTTTGATCTTAGCCATCAGGCCGAGAAGCGATAACTACTTCGGTTTGAAATGCGTCTATTATATACTAGAATACTCAAAAGCACTTGTGAGAATAACTCTGAAGATAGGGAACACCTAGCGGTGAATTTCGATACTACGAATTTCACACATAGGGAATACGGATACTAATACATTTCTATGTATAATAATATATGATAAATGTGTCAATAAAATTAAATAAACTATGCAATAAAATAAATTTTTTTCCGTAAAAAATAATAAATTAAAAATGTAGTAACGTATAAATATAATAATCATCATAATATATTGTAAACAATAATTATACATAATAATAATATATTCATAAATGCATATATATATATTATGTATATTTATAAAGAGAAAATTAAATTTTTTTTTATTAACATATTTTAACAAAAAATTTATTTTTTTTTTTTAATTCTTCAATGTCAAATAATGAATAAAAAAATATTTATTACTATTATAATAATTAGTAATAATAATAAAGAATAATATTTAATGAAAAAAAATAATAAATAAATAAATGATTTGAAATTGAATTTTTTATTTCAAATTAAATTTTTCTGACAAAAATATTAATTATATTTTAAGGCAAATTCACAATCATAATTATAACATATAACTATTATATAATTTTTTTTCTCGATTATAATTTTCAATTTCCTTAAGAATTTATTAATATATTATAATTATAATTAATAATTAATAGTCTATATATTTCTATTTTTGAAAAGTATAAAAAATATAATAAATTATTTAATATTTATTTCTAATAACTAATTTACATTAATATAATTCTATATATAATTAAAATATAGAATTGTGTTTCTAGAATTTAAAGATATTTTTCATTTTCAATTTCATTATATTCAATAAACTTGCATAAAATAGATTTATATAATCTATTTTATCAACGATATGTTTAATATAAATTTTATAATGAGAAATTCATTAAAGTGACTCTTAAAATGTAATTTTACATTCGTATAAATTTTGATCCTATGAATTTTTAAAATTATTATATTTGAATTCTACTCGTTAAATTTTATCAAACGATACAAAAAAAAACTTTTTAATCCTTAAAATAAAATTCAACTCTAATTATTGGCTAATAGCTATTGGTTAATGTCTGGTAATAAACAGATTTCCAAATTGTCTTGATAACAAATTTATATATAAAAGTCATAAATAATATTATTGTATAACACAATCTATATAATGATTCATATAACAATAAATAAATTTGATTAATCATTCAATTTATATAAGAATAAATAAATACTACTGATATAATATTTATAATAATGCTAGGGATATTTCATTTTGTATTATACGCATTATTTTCAACCAATCAGCTGAAGAAATAGAAAATTTTAAACTTAAATTTGTCAACGAATCTGTTAATCAGTTGCTGGTACTTTCTATATTTGATAAAAGATTTTAAATAAAAGTATTCTTATTGTATAAGAAATTTAAAAAAACTATAAAAAAATTATTCTGTGAGATATAAATTTTTATTTATATCGAATTGTGTAAAATTGTGTTAAAAAGATTTTTAATTGTTTCATATATTTTAAAGGTGCATATATCATTATAAATAAAGTAGTAAACAAAGTAAGTAGTATTTTTTACACTTTTTCATAATTTTAACATTTTTTCTTTTCAGATTATGATTCAATATTATTCAATGTAACATCCGCTGTTATATTAGCAGTTATAATTTTTTAAAAATGATGGATAATTGTTGTGCTCCACAATGGGCAGATTTTACACATAGTCCTCAAGTTCCTTCTGATAGTTATTTTGAAGTAGAACATGAGGTGCACAAACCGCAAATATATTTAAAATCTACTACATATTCAAATTCATCTTTATCATATCTAAATGAAAATAAAAATGATCAATCAATAACAGAAGTGAAATTTGATGATAGTTTAGAAACAGAATCTTCTGCACGTAATAGTGTAGCATATTTTATACCATATGACAATAAAAAGCATTCAATAGGAAAAAAGAATGAAAATGAGTCAAAGAAATCTCTAAAAAATTTCACTCTAGATGAAAGATCTAATAAGATTCATCAGACATGGAATATACCAATAACTGAACTAACTTCTGCATTTAAAGTAATAAAATCTAAACATACAGCTACAACTATACCTGAGAAAATTAAGAAAAATATCTATTTGTCAGAACCTAAACATATTATTCATAAATCAAAAGATGTTCAGAATAATGATATAATGAAAAAAAATAATTCACAAATTAATTTTACAAAAATTGAAGAAAAACCAATGAAATCAAAAATTGAGGAAAAACCAATGAAATCAAAAATTGAAGAAAAACCAATGAAATTAAAAATTGAAAAAAATATATTTCCAAAAAAACAATCCAATACATGTATGAAACGATGTTCATTAGGCAAATCACAACCTAGAGTACTTACTTGTCAGTATCGAAGAACAAGCTTAATAAAATGTCGTAAGCGTTCAAATCAATTTGTAAGTCTTGCAGAAGCAATTCTCAAATTTCAAAATGGAACACCACAGAGATTTCGCACATTGAGTAACAAAGATTTAAAACCTAGTCAATTGATGAAATTAAAACGATCTCCCTTGAAACTTACTTATCCAATTTCTCCTGCATTAAGATGTAAGCAGAGAATAAGACAAACTAAAATATTAAATCCAGAAAAACGAGAAATGTTAATGCTTGAAGAAATGAAGAAATATAAAATCAAAGCAAATCCTGTACCAGTTAATATTTTAAAAAATTCATCAATATTGAAAAAAGTAGACAAAAAATCAGCCACAATTACAGAAAAAGTTACAGAAAAATTTAATCAAGATCAATCAAAGAAAACTCGGCATACGACAAATTCTCAATTGAATTTGCAAGAACAGAAAAAAATTGTACCTATTGTTCGTTCCATGAGTGCTTCAAATATTGTTAAAAAAGAAAATACTTGTATAGAATCTACTGTAGAAAGTACAAAGCTTAAAAGATTAAATTTCGAAACTCGCAATAAAGAGTTTCAAAAGAAAAAAGAAGAAAAATTGAAAAACTTACAGATTCAAGAAACAAATAGCATTAAAACAGAATTTCATGCAAAACCTGCACCCAAATTTTTAAAGTCAACAAATCCAATAAAAGAACAAAACACAAAAAAGAGAATAGTAGTCCCATGTCCATTTAGTTTTGAAGAAAGGAACAAATCTCTTGCTAATAAAAAGAAAGAACTTGTTAAACAGTTGCAGGAACAGAATCAAAAATCTAGAGTATTCCATGCCAATCCTGTTCCAAATTTTAAACCTGTTGTGATTCATGGTTTATCTAAAGAAAACTTACATAGCAAGGAAAAATATAATTCCAAGCAACTTGAAGAAAAACAAACAAAGAATTGCAATGATCAAGAAAACAAACAACCCAATATTATGAATGTTACAATAGATTGCATAGATACAAAAAAAAAACAAATAAAACAACATGTAAATCATCAGATAAAACCTATTATTAAAAATGAAAAATCAAATAATAATCAAAAAAAAACAAATAAGTTTGAATTGAATGAAAAAAAAGAAACTCAAGAAAGAAATGAGTTTGATAAAAAGATAAGCAAGAAAAAAGAAGAATTAAAAGCAAAAAAATTAGAAGAAGAAAAAAATAAATTGTTGAAAGAAAAATTGGAAAGAGCAGAACTGCGCAAAATGGCAGAAGTGAAAGCTAGACCAATGCCAGTGTATAAATCTTTAATTGTTGCAAAATCAACCAAGCTTCCAACCAATCCACAAACTCCTGCAAGAATCAAAACAAAAAGTGTTTCTTAATTTTAATCTTGATCTACATTATACAATTTAATTACATATGGAATATATAGAAGTAACAAACTATGATATGTTAGATAATATTTCTTTAAGATGTAACAAGTATTTAAACTTACTCGCGCGCACACGCGCATATACAGTATCATAATAAAGTAACTTCTTTTTAGAAAATGGTGCAATTGAATTTTAGATCTTAATGAAATATAAAAAATATTTCTCTGTTTCCTATAATTTTTAAAATTAAAAATTTATCCTTTCTTAAAAGATTTTTAAAAATGATTTGTTAAAAATTAAAAATGAATTAGAAATATTGATATTTCAAATTATTAAACTAAATATTAAATGATTTTTTTTTCTATTTGATTCACTATTTTTTTTAAATATATCCTCACTGACAAGATCATAAATAATTGTTTTAATACTTTTTTCTTGTATCACATATAAAATATATATAATAAATTTGTATACCAAGAATATTATATAGCTTCAACAACATAGTTTAATTTATTTCGAATGTACAAAGACCACACTATCATACATCTACTTTCTTTTATTTCACATCAGTCCGAGGAGTAAAAAATATCAGTTTTGGAGACAATTCAATTGATTAAAAATGCTATGATTAAAAAATTGAATACCATCATTGAATCAGGCAATATAATTAGCAGCAATATTTTTTTTTTATCAGTGTAATGTGCCAATGAAATAGTTTTATCTTTATCATCCTATTAGGTATATAAATTCTAATATTTTTTTTTCAGTTATAAGTATGATATAAAAAATTAAAAACATTTATATAATAGTAAACGGTCACAGTAGAAAATGAATATTGTAGACTGGTTGCTTCCATTCGAAATGCTAGCTTTAACTATAACACGTTTCTCGTAGGAGTTATAAATATTTTGTATCTTTAGAAATATCATTTATAAATTATTCGATGTAACACAAAAATTACACTCATCGACGTACGCAATGTCTTGACCCGTATATCATAAACTAGTGAAGAATTGTAATATGATTAATCATTTTTAATTATTATCAATGTTGCTCTAATGAGCAAAAACTGAAGTAACATAAAAGATTGTGCCTCAAAAAATAAAGGCAAAAAGAATATTGAATTCCATTTATAATACACGAGTCAGAATATTTTTCCCTTCAAATAATATATTACGAATCGACTCCATAACTGTTATAAAATTCACGAAAAAAATATTCGGTGTTTCAAATGCATCGAAAAGGCTGTTATTTCTTTTTCTTTTTTCCTTTTCCTTTTTTTTCTTTAAAATTTGCAAGATAATGTTAGTACCAAAAAAGAAAAAAAAAGAAAAAAATTAATGAAAGAAAAGAATGTGTTGAATATAAAACAGCGATTTCTTTTCACAGCAGTTTAGTATATAATTAATTCAAGTATAAAATTCCAAAAAACCATTGTACAATAGTGGCCATTTTGGAATGTCATACTTGTATGCAATATTGTACAAATAAAAATCAATTAAAATCATAAAATCCGCGTAACGATCACTATATGTACGTGTTCCGTTCGCATAAATTATGCAATGCGTTAAGTAGTATCTCGTGTTATGAGGCACACGGTTCTCAGTGAATCGAAATGGCAGACTCATTGTACAGATCCCAAGAAATCGTCTCGTCAAAGTTCTTTTAACAGAGCAGATTTTGCATTTTTAAGTTTGTCTAATCGCCTTTGTAAATGAGAATTTGCCGTTTCCAATTCTTCTACACGCCCTTGAGTCTCTCTAACCTATAACAAAAATTTCTCGTTTATTTTATTCAATGAGAATATTTAAAAATATTGAATAGAATTTCTTACTTCTCTTTGTAATTTTCTCTTTTCAACTTTTAATTCATCTTCTGCTTTTTCAGATGCTTCTGCTGCCGACTTATAACGTATTACTTGACTTTCTAGCCTGGCTACAGTAGCTTGTAAAGTAGACATATCTTGTTCAGCTTTTTGGAGTTTAAATTTATAATCTGCTAAAAGCTTGTTTGCTTCTCGTTGCACATCTTCAGAATCTGATAAACAGCCTAAAAAAAATATTATATTAATTTTAAAATATTAAATATTATGTTATTATATTTAAAATATAAGAAAATTTTTATTGATAATAATATATCTTAAGAATACGAACCTAATACTGAACCAGGCGATCTTTCGGACCTAATACGATTTCTTGTTTCTTCTAACTCCAATCTTAGATGTCGTATCTCGTCTTGCAATTCTTTTTTTTCGGAAGCAAATTTTCTCAGTCGGACATCTATAATTTATTACGAAATATATACATATTATTATGCTAATATATTTTTTTCTTTGAAAAGAATGATTTATTTTTTATAATTATGTACCTAATGAACCTTTTCCAGCATTTTGCAATAACTCTGCTGCTTCTGTACTGACTAGTACTCTTCGTCTAGGACGTGAGCCATTCTCTATATCATTATCTTCATTTTCACTTCCTTCATCATCAATAATAACTAGACCATTTTCCTAAAATAATTTTATATTTTTATTATTTATTAATTATTATTTATTTTTATCAATTATAAAAATAAAATGAATATAATATATTTATTAATATGAATTTTCTGTTTACTTACTTGTATAAGCGTATCTCTTTCTACTAGTTGTGCATGGCATACATCTAATTCATCTTTCAATGTTTGACTAAGTCTTTTCAATTGTTCGGATTCCCGATTCTTTTCTCTAAGCTCCCTACGAAGTTGTGCAACTGTTTCTTCCAATTCCTCCAATTTATCTTTCAACAGATCGACTTGATAAGCATATGAAGATTTTTCATTGTCTAACTGAGCATTAGCTATCATTGCTTTTCTAAATTTTTCTTCAAATTCTTTTAATTCTAACTGCAAAATAAAAATTCGAAGGAATATTTATATATTTGAATAAATATATAGTTTGTTTTAATTGTCATTTATATTGTGAGAAAAGAAAAAAATATAAATACCCTAAGATCTCTGCTTAGGCCAGCATCTTCCAGTGAATCTTCGGAAGATCTACGACTGGATTGAAAATTATTAGAATTCGTAAGAAGTCGTGACGTTCTTACAGAATCAGGAGTTACTCTCATTGTTCTATTCACATCAGCTGAAAAATTAGAAATGAAATATTTTATTACATTACAAAATTTTTTTTAGTATTAATTTTTTAAAGAAATACCTGAACACATATCATATACTCTATCTGCATTCTCCTCTGCCTCTTTCTGTTGTCTTTCTAATTCTCGCATTCGTATTTCTCTAGCTTCTGCTCTTGCCTGTCTTCTAGCAGCTAATCTAGCTTCTGCCTGAAAGTATGTATGGAAAATCCATCCTGTTACCAAAAACATAGTTTTACATTCAATTTATTATTAACACATTGACACATGATATACAAGCACTGTCATAAATGTATTAGATAAATAATATTATTAGACTTTATATGAAAATAACATGCTAGAATATCAATCAACAAATACTTACTTTATATTTAATTTCAATCAAAAGATAAATATTAACTATAGATTAATAATTGTGAAATACAATATACACACCTATTTCTCACCTATTTAATAATTTCCTTTACACATTCTCTTTTAAAGATAAACTTATCAAAAAAGATATAAATCCCCACCTATTATAGCCATGCACACATGTAAATACTGAAGGTCAAGCACACTTATAGCAACACATATTAACATATTTTCGTTCTTGTTAAGGTAACATACAATTTGTAAATTATATAAAATTTATAATTATTTGTAAATTAATAAATATTTGTAAATTATATAAAATTTAGTTTTAATATTTTTTTTTTTTGTCAACTCCATTTTACTACATTCTTATAAAATAATCAGGTCATACCTCTTTAGCTATCTGATCAAGAGCTTGATCTTCTGCTGAATGTCTTGCGGTTGTCCGCCTACGTCCAGCTATAGCAGATTCCATTTTGTATTCAATGTTATAATATTTATATTTTGCTTGTATCCAGGACTTGAGCTAGGCAGATCCGGCTCCTTCACCGTATAAGAAGAGAAACCACCATACTAAAGGACATAGGGACAATATGGTAGAGCTAAAAATGTGAGCATGATTTAAAGCATGATTAATATAGGCATGATAACTGGATTATACAAATAAAAAAATAATGTTTGCAACTTAACTAGACATAAAGCATTAATGTTAAAACATTATATAAAAACTTATTTGTGATAAATTATATAAAAACTTGTTTGTGATACATTATGATAATATTTCAACCATTACAATACAGCTTAATTGCATTCTAAATTGCTGATAATTATACATTATGCAACAAAAATACTTTATATGTATAATGACACAAATGGAAAATTATCATTTTATCAAGAATTAATGAATATTAATAACGGAAAATTAAAATATTTTAACTGTAAATATGAAAGAAACTTCGTACTTTTTTAAAAGTTATAGGTTGACATGGATAACATATAAAGATATATTTGAAATAGAAATATAAAAAAGAATCTAGCACAGGTAAAAATGGTCTTTCGTAGTTCTAACGTTACGTTTTCATGCTAAGAATAACATCTTCATGGCACAGTCTAATTATGTATTTATTCGATTCATTTTTGTTGTATCATAACGCGTCTAACGAATCCCTTATAAAAATTCGCATTTGTCGGTATAATTGACAACGACGACATGAACGACATACACGATTATGAATTTATAATACAAACGAAATAAAGAGGCTAGCAATCGAATTGCACGTTAAACGAAATGTATTAAATAGACTTGCACACCCACACATCACGTCAGACCAAACACATGCAAATAAGACCTTACTATAGTCGTCAATCATCTTTTTCTTCTTTCTTTTTCTTTTGATTTCTTTTTTCAAAAATTTTCCTAATTTTATAATCCTATGATTAAAGGGACTTACAATGCGAGAAAAGCTGTCAGCCAGCGGATAGGCGCATCTTTTTCTCAAAGGAACCGCATGCAAAAATAAACTGGAGGACACTATAAATACAATCAATGGAAATCGGATGAGTTCGCCACGATGACCATCTGTGGCCAGAGAATTAACGATGCGGTTTCCGTTTAGTTGACCCACGAGTCCATGGAATTTTCCAATTACCGGTCCGAATTACGCTTACGCGATTCAACAGTTAACCTTGTACTTCCTATAGGCGAAAGCTTGTAAAAACAGTGCGTGTAATCGCACTTAAATATAGCGGAAGACACATTTTTCGATCGAATAGCTTGGACGGTGATACATGCGAATGCAAAAGCACACTGTGCGCCGCGCCTTGAATAACCAAAATTGGTGGAGTCATCTGTGTATCATATTTGTAACATTATATTTGCTATATCGAAAATACAGTCTCTTACGAATCGTAATCGTGTACTTTTTAAATTTAATTTTGATCATTTGGATTGATAAATAAAATAATCATATGAAATAATCTTTCTCTAAAAAAATTTAATAAATTATATATTATATAAATATTTTATATATATATATATCTTTATCTAATTAAATTAATATAAATTTTATATTTAACAATTGAAAGAATTGCACAAAGCTACGTAAAATAAATTATATATAATTTAATTTTAACATGAAATTTTTATTAAATGATCAATCTAATAATTTAAAATATTAGAGTAAATTTCTTGTAGATGATAATTCTTAGTCGATAAATTAGATCAGTGATCATAAAATTCATATCGCGATTTGAAAATAGTGCTTTAATTCAGTGCAACAGATATACTAACACAAGTATAAATTCTATTTTTTCTATATCATTAACGCGTTTAATACACACGGCCTACGTTTTCTGAATCTAACCTCATTTGAATTTGCGATGTGGCACTTAGAAGTTTAACATATTTCAATTTGTTTTATAGAAGATTGATTTAATTTGGGTGAAATGATCATAGTATAGCGTTTTAGCAACGAACGTGTTTAAATCAAAAAGCAAAATTTTCTAAACGGATATGAATGTATATACTTAGCATATAAAAAAAATGAGAGTGTCATTACTACTAATTTTTCGAATTTTATATTTTTTCAATATATATGGAATTATAAATGCTTGGGATAATGATGAATTGGAAGTATTTGATGTTGTCGAAGAAGTTAACCAAAATTTTTACGAAATTCTTGGTGTTCCGCAGGTTTTTTCTTTTCTGATTGCTTTTATTTATCTAATTAATTTCTGTATAAAAAAGAATGACTGATGAATCAAATTTTTAGGTTGCTAATGCTTCAGAAATTAAAAAAGCTTTTAGACGATTATCGTTACAATTACATCCAGATAAAAATTCTGCAGAAGATGCAGAGCAGCAATTTAGAAAAGTAAGTCATATATTATCATAATCATAAAACAAATTCCATAGAAATAATAAATTTCATTTTCAGTTAGTTGCTGTATATGATATATTGAAAGATCCAGGAAAACGTCAGAGATACGACAATGTGCTTATTAATGGATTACCAAATTGGCGATCAGCTGTATATTATTATCGTCATGTGCGGAAAATGGGACTTTTAGAATTAGGAATAATTTTATTTTTACTCATTACGATTGGACAATATGTAGTCGCATGGGCTGCTTATTTTGAAAAAAGATATACATATGTATGTAAAACAATTATTAAAAGTGATAAAAATTAAGTTTCTTTATTAATTAATTAAACTATTATTAATTAATATTATTATTAATTAATATTAATTAATGTTTTAGGAACAAGTTTTAGGCAGTAAACTTCAAAAAATGCAAAAAAAGAATAAAAAGGGAAAAATGGATGTACCCGATTTAGCAGATATTTTGGAAAAAATTCCTACACCAACTATTTGGAATACTCTTCCATTCCAATTTCCAAGATGGATAATAGCTTTCACATTATCTATACCTGATATTGTGCGTGTAATGTATGGTGTATTAGAGGAAAGAAAACGTAGAAAAAAACAGGAAGAAGAAGAAACATTGTGAGTGAAATGTTTATTTTATATGAAATCTATTTTTTTTTTATTAAATATTTTTTTCTCATTGGATATGTTTAGAATTTTTATATGATTTTAGAATACAAGAGAATGAACAATTAGAACCAGAATTTACATCTCGCACAAGAAAACGTAGAACTGGTTTTACTCCACAAGAAAGAAGTGGTAATGATGTCAAAGAATTATTCAAAAAAGATCAAACAAATCATATTTATCAGAAACCTACTCCTTCTGGGGGATTATGGACTGATGATGATATATTAGAATTAATAAAACTCGTAAAAAAATATCCTAGTGGTACATCAGAAAGATGGGATAAAATCGCGGATGCGATGAATCGTACAGTTTTCGAAGTTACACATATGGCAAAAAAGGTTAATTTTTCTTCTAAGATTTTAATTTTAATTATAATGATAATATTTTTTATTTTTTTAGATAAAAGACGAAGGGTTGAAACCTGGTACGTCTGTAGAAGAAACAGTAATAGAAGAACGTTCAAAAAAGACGAAAACTCGTGCGGAAATTGTGGACAATATTAGTGAATGGAGTCAAGAACAACAAAGAGCTCTGGAAGCAGCCCTTATAAAATATCCTAAAGGCACATCTACAGATAGATGGGAGAAAATCGCAAATTGTGTTGAAGGAAAAAACAAGGTATAATATATGAATATTTTATAATCGATAAGTTAACTTATAATCAATGTTATATTTTGAAGGATGAATGCCAAGCGAGGTATAGACAATTAGTGGAATTAGTCAAAAAGAAACAATACATTCAATAGCCTGCCATGTATAAGATGTTCCTTCAACAAAGATAGTTCAATTTTGATCAAGTTCAAAAAGGAAAAGAAAAGAAAAAAAATATAGCATTTGATCATGAAGATGTTACCTATCTCACGGCTGTTTTACGTTTATAAAGTGAATTAACAATTTCTTAAAAGTATTCTTATGCAAAGAAGATACATTAAGAATAAAAGAAAGAAAGAAACTTTATATACAAAAAATTACTCCTACATCATTTTATTATTAAATGTTTGTGGAGAATGTATTTATTTAATAAATTTAATAATTAATCATGAGGAAAAGACTGACAAAATATGATAATTAAATACTTTCCTATTCTCCGAGACTGACGCTCTATATTGTTTTAGCTTCAAAAACAAATTGTAAAAAGTAATCATGCCAAAGTGTATAACACATCTTTCCATACTATTAATATAAGTCATACATATATATAAATAAATTGTATGAAATTAATCAATATTAGATTCAAACAACTATGTTTCTTGTATAGCATTTGTTGAAATTAACTAAAAAATTGTGTCTTAATATTTTTTAAAGATTAATCGAAGAGAACAATACTTTGAAATGAAACAGGGGTTCTGTTCTTGCACTATCAGTGTAAATATTTAAAAGATTTTGCAATTTTGCAATGAACAAAGTAATTCCTCACAAATTATTCTATATAATTTATCTTATATATTTATCTTATATCTTATATAAGAAAGTACAAATACATATGTATTTGTATTATAGATCTATAGAAATTCTATTATCATTTCAACACCATGCGTATTTTATAATTATCTAAGCGAAAAACAACATTTTATGTAATTAAAACTTAATTTTGTATCATACATGAAAAAACAAAGTAAAAAAAGAACTACATATTTAAACTATTTATTCATATGTTAATTCTTAAACAATAAATCTGTACAAAATACTATTTACAGATGATACAATAAACATTTTAAATATGTCTTTTTCGAACTCTTGATATTTGCCAAGCGTTCAGTTTTTTATATTTTTTATAAAATCTAACTTTTTAATTTTTTGATTGATTTTTTAATTAATTTAAAAAATCTTAAAAAGTTGAATCAATTAAATTTAAAAAATATTGAGAACTTTATTATGTTTATATTATCACGTGTTATTATTATGTTATCATTTTAAATTTATATTATTTTTTTTATATTCTTTTGTTAAATAATTAAAGTACATTATTTAAACCAATAATAATTCATATAAGAAAAAATAATATATGATTTTTATAATAATTAAATGTTTAATTTCTATTAATGTATCTGTCTGTTGAATAATGCGCTACTTAGATGAACATGTAAATAACTTGGTTATTTGCCGGAATTAGATTATATTCTAAATAATTGAATTGATTTTCGATTTAGATATAATGTAATAATGTTTCAATTTTTTTATTAAATTAAAAAAAATTTTCAAAATTCTTGAATTCTAAAAACTAATATTTTTTTAACTTGAAGAATTTATAAATAAAATGAAAGGTAAGTTCAAAAGTAAAATAGATAATACCATCTAAAACGTAGATAAGATTTCATTTATATCTACTTTTGGCAATATCAAAAATATTCTCATTATCAATAGTAAATGTTTTTAACTATATAATTATTAATATATGAAAATTTTGAATCCTGAATAAATGAATAATTAAATTCCATTTTTAATAACATCTAATATTTTTTAATTTAATTAATTTTTATATAAATAATAAATAATCTTAAATAAATTGTATAAGTTATCTTTTTATTTTTAATAATCTTTATGGAATTTCGATTTTTTTTTATAAAAATCTATAATTAATTAATAATAAATTAAATTAAATACAATATTTTAATTTTTCGCGCGAGTAAGAACAAAAAAAGAAATAGGAAATTACATTGCTTAAACCAATTAGAAAGCTTCTAAACGAACCTATGGCATAACGTATTGTTCTTCTCTCGAAAATTATGACAGTTCACGTTATCGAGTATACATGTGATTGCGTAGTAAGTAATTTCATATATTTTATTATTAAATTTATAAATTATTAATAATTAATAAGTTATTGATGGCTTCAATTATTTAATAATTTATTAAACATTATAAACTAATTAATTTTTTAATTAAAATTTATATAATATATATGTAATTATTGTATCATCTTATTATATAGTTTTAATTACATACATTTGTTTTAATTTTGATTTTTATTTTGTGCAAATTATTTAATTATTGTTGAGATAATTTCAAAAAAATAATAATTTATCGCATATGCCACAAAGATTTATATAGTTAATGATATAGTTAATGACTTTCTAATCTGATAATATTTTATTTTTTTTTTTAGATAATTATTAAAAATTTTGATTATCTTTTTATTCGTATTAAAGAAAAATGTATGTAATCAATTCATTATTAATTAATGAAAACTATTTAATTAATTTTATTTCAAGTTATTTATTATTATATTGTTTAATAGATATTTTTTTCTAAGTGTATCTACTTAAATCGTTTATTTGACTCTTTTTTTTATTTAATTCATGCCTAAGAGTGAACAAATTTCTTGTAATATGAGTTTTCCAAAAAATTAATTTATGTTTTTATATTTTCAATTTATTGTCAAATTGTTGAATATATCCTCCTTTAGTTTGTGATTCGATAATCGAAATTGCGTAGTGCTTTACTATTGATAATTATGATATATTTAACTATTAAATAATATAATAATATATTTAAATATTAAAATTACAAATTCTTCATAATATGATTTTTTAAGAAAGATTGATTTTTAAGAAAAATTGATTATTGTTTTATCTTAATCGTATAATTTTAGATATTTTATAGATATATTTAAAAATCCTGATTTTTTTGTACAGATTGTTATACTGATTGCTGGGATAACTAATGAAGATGGGAAATTTCATTATGCTATTATTTCATAAAGAAGTAGTAAAGTTTGATATTTTGTATTGTACGTATTCATTCTGTTTTTATTTGATTATTATTAATTCGTATTAATTGTAATTGCATTAAGTATTGTAATTCATAATATAATTATTCGTATTGAAAATTTTAGAATGAAAATAGAAAAGATTAACTTATTTTTATACTTATATTTATTTTTATTTAGTTTAATTATTCTCTTATTTCAAATAGATTGAATTATTTTATTATCCAACAGCAATTTCAATCTAAAAAAAAATATTAATGGTCATACGCAATGCGATCAATAGAATCAATATGTTTGTTGTATAATAGTTTTTTTAAAATATTTTTTAGAACATAATATCTGTAAATAAATTTTTATTGCAGTTGTTACATATGAAAATATAGAGTCAAATTATTTACCGATTATAACTTAAACAGATATGTCAATGTCTTTTTTTTTCTTTTTTTTTATTTTTTTTAAAAATATTCGTTTTCGATATATATTAGAATCAATTCATCAAGAATATAAAAATAGACATCTGTCACGCGAAAAGGTAATTATATTTTATTCTAATTTATTAAATTTCTTAATAAAATTTCTAATTTTCTTAAATTTTATCTTTACAAATTTTTTTTATTTTTAATAAAATTATAATTGAAATTCTAATAAACTATATTAATATTATTATTATATATGTATTATAAATTTTAAAAAATTTTATTTTTTATTATTTCAATTTTTTCAATAATGTGTATTTTAAATTTTAATATTCTATATTTTGTTACAGATATTTTTCAATCTTCACAGTAGCTTTTTGACAAACTATACAGCATTAATGGCAATATTCTTCGCATAGTGAGTCGTATACATTTCCGTTTCTCTATTCATTTAATCATATCGTAGGACGAAAGCTCTGAATCGATATGAGTGATTGGTTGTATATATAGAATTTTACGAATATAATGATAATATTTTTTCTTTTTTATATTTTATGTGAGAGATCAGGATAGGTTTGCATAAATAGATATTTAAAAAATATAATATTAATGATTAATTTTATATTAATAAAGTTTTAATATAATTAAATTGTATTAAATAATATTAAATAATTAACATAAATGATATAATATTGATAATTAATTTAAGTATAATTTAAGTATATAAAATTATTTTTAAAATCAAAATATATTGAATATATGAATGAATATATGAATTTGCAAAAATTAATAATTGTTTATTAATTTAATTTTGGTTATATCATATAATTAAATATAATTTGAAATATTAAGATATTAATTCTATTTCTTCCGTATAAAAATATATTAAATTTTATATAAATGTAAGAAAATATTTTGCGACAAATAATTAAAATAAATCAAAATAACAAGTTTAAATGTTGCTTTTGCATTTTCGAAAATGAGCTAAAGAATAATTATTATATAATAAATTTAATTATTTTTATAATTAAATTATAAAAATAATTGTAATAATAATTAAATTATAAACATTAAGGATTGATTATTTTTCATTATTAATTATTATAAATGAAATTATAATTAATTTTTATACATTAATTTCTTTCTTTTTATATATTTTTTGATATTAAAACTATTAATAATTCATTAAATTTATAAAGTATATTTATTGATAAATAGATTGAATTAAAAAACATTAACTTGATGTCTAATTAATTTCTATGTTAAAATTAAAAATGCATGTATTTTTATCGCGTTTTACGCAATAGTTTCTAACCATCGTCGATTTCAGGAAAATGGTACATAAAGTTAGAGTATGCGAGCTGTTTGCCAAGCTCGGGTGTCTCGGGACGTTTTCCCTAATGTAGGCTTTTGTACCCGAGTGTCATATATGAGAACCATGGAGTAAATGTGTTGGTGTGCCTGTTTTGCCAGGTAGTATATTTTCTGGTATGTCTGCTAATTATAAATAGGTAGGGCCGGGCAGATTGTCACAGTCTCTAGTTGGGTAGGGGCATTTTTGCGTGACAACCTGCTTCTGGAAATAAAATTTGAAGAATCGAGGGTAAAGCTGGAACGAGTAAAGAATGTCGCTCATTTTTGACTTTGCCTATCGATTTTTCGAATTTTCGCGGTCTTTAGAAATCTTGAAACGAGCGTTGTGCTTGAGATTTTGCAGACGTGCAGACAACGATCATTACGATTATTATTAATTTCCTTTGTTTTTTTTTTTTTATTTTCAATTAAAAAATATTAAGTTTAGATTTCCAGAGTTTCAGCGAACATCAGAAAAGAATAAATTGCCATGAGGAGGACTGTAACGAATGATTTCTCATCTTTTGAATTTTTTTTTTTATTCAAAGAATAGAAAGTTATTTTTGTTATTATTTTGTCACTTTGCTCGTTTTTAAAAGTAGCAATGGTAATAGTAGTAGTATTAATACGTAGAAGTAGTAATAGTAGAAGATTTATCAGCCAATACACTTGTTGGCCTGTCACTCAATTATATCATGAATATCGCAAATCGCGATTTTTTTTATTAATATCGCGAAAGCATTATTAATTAATTATAATTTGAATTAAAATTGCGAGATCTAATTTTTTGTATTTTGAATTAGAGTTGAATAGAAAGAAACTTAATTTTTTTAATTAATTACTAAGTGTTACGATAAAATGATGATCGTGTTTAAATCGCAATAATATATTGAAATGTTTTAATGTTTACATTTTATTTATAAAATAATATATTAAATTCATTGCAAAAATTAATTTTACATTGATAAATAATCGCGTTTCAGTGTTGCGTTTTTAACATGCCTTTCCATTGAGATAATACGTTCGTATCTCTGGATCATTTAATTGAATTCAATAACTTATATAATAATAATTAAACATTATTACATTGCATTATTTAAAGTTATTATAATTATAATAAAATTTTTAAATATCATTTAAAAATTTTTCAATAAAAATAATAATTGAATTATTGATATTTTGCATATTAATTATTTTAAATATTTATTTATTTATTTTAAATATTTGTGAAAATTCAATTTATTGTTTTAAGATCAATAATAGTTATATGAATAAAATTTATATCATATTATAAGTGTAAGAAATATAATTTTTTTTGAGGTCGGTATTTCAGAATATAACTTTAGCAACTTCTAATAATTTATATATCGATTGATGATAAAATAGATAAATATATCATAGGTAAATATATATATTTATAAATAATGACAACATAAATATACATTTTTTTTATAAATAAAATTATGAAAAAATTTTCACATTCTTTTAGAAACAGATATTAAATAAGAGCGTTAACTTAAATTTAAATTATTTATTTTTAAATTTAATTTTTTTATCGACAGCAAAATTGTAATAAATTATATTTTGCTGCCATTGATTCGCAGAGTTAATTAAAATGATAAGTTGATTAGATTAAATATTAAATATATTATATTTATATGTTTATGCTAATATAGATTGTATAAATTCATTAAAAATAATCATAAATCATATTACGATAGCTATAAAAAATCTTTGAATATATTACATGTTTAATTATTTAGAATATTATTTCCACGAATCTTTGAATTATTTGAATTATTATAATTGAATTATTATTTTTATAATAAATATCTCGATAATTATTGCGATTTTTTAATAATGCAATTAAATTTATCTGATTGACTCAAGTACAAGCAAGTGATTTAATACTGGCTTTATTTGAACTATGATTCAATATAAATAATAGTAAATGCAAGTTAATTTACCAGTTCTTTGAAAATCTATTCAATTCTATCTAAATTTTAATTTAATATATTCCAATAATAATGTTCTACATGTAATCCAAATATAGTTTAATATACGTAAGTTATCGGATATGGTAATTATTAATTATTCATTCGATGACTGTTTAAAAAGAAGAAAGAAAAAAAGATAAAGTAGATGCTGAAGAAGAAGAATTATAGATAAACAACTGAAAATAACTGATCTTCCGATCAAATAAAAAAAAAAGTTCGAGCTACTGTCTAAAAACTGCCGAAAGGCACACGCAATCGAGGAATTCAGCTGTCAGACTATAAATCGTCGACAAGTTTGCTTTGTTTTTAGGAAATTTATTTGGACATTTTTGCCTCGTACCGGTCAAGTTTATACGGATATTCTCCTTCATTTTTTCCACGTATCTGTATACTTTAAAGATCAAGAGAATATTTTCTTTTATTTATCGATGCTTTCCTAATTGACACATCACATTTTTTTTAATTTTTAACTCTTTCCTCGAAATAAGGATATCTTTAAATAATATATTTTTTCCTTCGATAAGAATTCTTCTTTTATCTGGAAATCTTTTATTAATCATATTTCGTACTTAGATTAAAAGATATTGTTCCGTGAAACCATTGTGTAGCATATTTACTTTTTTAAAATTATGAGTATAAAATATTTCATAAAAATAGTTAGATTAGCTAAAATAGGATATCTATATAATAGGATATATTTTTCAAACAAGAAAATCAAAAAGTATAAAAAATTCGAGACACTATTAGTCTTAAATGAATTTTAGATTACCAAAAAATGTGATTTTTTTTTCTTTTAAATATAATGATATTTAATTGCCTACTCTTATTTATAATTCAAATATATTATAGATCGAATTTCAAAATTGATCTTTTTGTATTATAATTTGTTGATCATAGTTGTGGTAGGTTATGTATCACATGTGTAGGTTATGAATTAATGTGACTATAATCAATAGGTTGACTGTTATAATTACTCTATGTACGAAGTCCAGGTCCACGAGTCTCGTTTCTCGTTGGAGAAAATGCGAATGGATACGCGTGAGGCGAGTTTGACCCGTTTAAAAAAGATCACCCTCGCATCTGTTGCTGAGCGCAACAGATCCTCCGGTTGAACGAAGAGATTATGTCGGGTGAAACAAGGAAGGAATATACGCGTTGGCGAACGCACGCGGTTCTCCTTTTTCTTTTTTTCCCTTCTTTTTTATCTTCTTTTTCCTACCGGAATGACTCGTCGCTGTTGATGGCCATTCGATTTGTTTTCTCGTTGAATTTTCAACCGGATAACCTAGATTGATATTGTAGAATTAGAAAAAAATTGGAAGGATCGATATCGCGAAAAACACACTTTAAAATTAGCATTTTTAAAATTTACTTTTAAAGATATCTGGGATTGGGAAAAATAAATGATACTTTAGCTTTGATCTTGTTTTATGATTGTCCATAACTTTCAGACTATGATTCAGTTTCAAGAATATCTTAATATTCCATCGAATTCAAATATAAAAAAACAAACTTTTGGCGTATCCAGGACCTGCAATTTAATCTCATTAAAAGAACCGCGTACATGTACATCCACTTTTGGTCCCCGGTCGCCTCGTGCGAGCATGGAACGATTGTGAATCGTGGAAGGGATGTTGGAGGAACAACTTACTTCTCCCCATTCTCTACGTGTGTAGAGAGAAAGAGCGGTATCGGAAAGAGACGATACACGTACGTAGTGGCGGAACGAGAAAGACAACGGATCCTCGCGAAATATCGCGGGGTGGGGGTATCCAGAGAAAGACGGTTCGGGGTGGGGGGAGCATGACGGAGAAAGACGGACCAAAGGAGTCAATAGGAGGGGAGGGGGGGCCGTGGATTCGGCGGTGGTGGGGATAGAGCACGGCAGCGGAACGCGCACGGTTAGACAAGGACGGCGTGAGGGGCGCGAAAGTAGGCGGAAGCGAGAGGGAAGAGGTGGACGGCCTAGCAGGAGAGGGAAACTGTGACAGAGATAGAGAGAGCGGGAGAAAGAGGAAGTCTGCGGGTGAGAGACAGAGTGTCGGAGCGCAAGGGAACGCAGCTGAATCTGTCGGCGATCCGGCGGGGTGAGGGAAAAGCACCGGGCTTTTGAAAAAGTTTTATCTTGCCGGCGCGCTCGGCCTTTCAGACGCTACCGAACACCGGTGCGCTGTTGTACGGTCCCTGTGTGTCCCGCGACTCGAGGCCAGTTTCGTACGTCCAAGCTCCCCGTGGCTGGTGGCCCTCCTCCTCGTCGTGTCGGCTCGTGAAGGTCCGAAGATTTCAAAGTGGCCTTGGAAAGGGGGACCGGTCGCGCGTTTCCATTCCGCTCGTCATGCGTTGACGAGAGGTTTCCTTCGAACGATCCAAGTGCACAGAGAAGATAGAGCAACGCGAGTGGGCACGATAGGAGAAGAACTGGGACGAACAGGTCCTCAACATGAGGGACTCTACCTTGCCGAGGGGCTGTCTGCTGTTGCTGATGCTCGTTGCCGCCACTTTTCTCGTGGATGCCGCCTCTCAAGTGAGTATTATCACTCTCGATACCGATTTGAAATTTATTAATCCTGTGAAACGTTTTCCATTCACTTTTGAATACGGTGGTAAATAAAAAAAAAAAGTACGCGAATGGAGTTCCAATGACTTTCTTCGCAGTATAGGTCAGGTCTTAGAATGAGATTTGTTGGGGATGCTTTGAAAGCGTCGTGGAGAGATTAAGTTAGTTGGATCGTGTCAAGCTTTGACAAGATCCTTGAACTATTTCTACTAGCCTTTGCCAATCGATTGTTCTTTAAAATATATCAATCAAGAATGTCACGTTGACAGTGAAATTTTTTATCCTTAGATTTTCTTCAATTATTTATTTTCGCTTTCGCTATCGCAGCTTCTCGAAAATTACGAATACTCGAACTCTAACAACCACGAAGAATTCTAAAGAAATTCGGTTCACGAGGAATCTGCGAATCATCGAAGAAAAAATGAGATAAATGTCCTCCTGACTCGTTGATCCAAGATCCAAAAGGCAGGAAGAGACAAGGTTCAAGGAATCGGCGGCCAATTGGCACAGATCGGTCAAATTTTTTGGCAAGCTTTGAAACTGGCCCGTAAAGTTCAGTCACCTGATTATTCGCGGCATGTTATGTCGGAATGATAAGGATCTTCGCTTATTTTCCGCGGCGAAACGAGCTTATCTGTCGCTCCGATAACTTACGTTCTCTAATAAACATTCAAATATAGCTCGTGAAATTAATGCTCAGATTAATTGGCTTTCGAAACTATTTCAATCACGTATTACATAATTCCAGTCTTTCTCTTTTTTTCTTCTCCTTTTTAGTTCTGGAAATAGCATTAAATAGATTCAATTTATTAATGCTCGAAGGTTTCCACGTGTGGTTGATAGGTTTCTTCGTGTTGGTCAAAATTGAATTGAAACATTGTCCGAGAGGTAATATAATAAATTAGGCGGAGTTCAATTTCAGTTCCGAATTTCTAAGCTTTGATTGCCACTCTTGCTTTGTTTACATGGCCAAGCTTGGACAGTTCTTGGTCACGGTATTGAATAAGTTATAATAATATTGAATGATGTCATAATTATAATAACGATGATGATATTGAACGATATATGTTAATTCGAGAAACGAGTTTAGAATTTATTTGATAAAAAATAAATGTATTGATATATTCAACAAGAAGAACAAGAAGATTAGATTAGATTGCGATTGCAATTGCAATTATATTTCCAAGAAAATAGTATAAAATGATTTCTTATGGAAATCATTGTCATCCTTAAGAATTGATCAAGTAAATTAATAATTAATAATGATTAATTAAAAATACGAAATGCAAAAAAATCAGAAAATTTTAATTACACAAGTGTTCCATTTCATTTTAGTATGCAATATGGTCAATCATTATAGTCACCTGATTTCGCAATATATGTATAGTAAGATAATATCATTATCACTATTTCAATTTCTTTGTTCATTATTCACTATTCTTTACTTCATAGCAAAGTTTCAAAGTTTAAATACTGATGCTTATATCACAGTAAATATATCATGATTATACATCGTGTAGCTATCCAATATTCTTCGTTTCAATGTAATTACATTTTACAAAAAATTCATATTGCTTGAATAACGTAGTTATCCAATCGTTCATTACTTCAGAATCCATACTTCAGTATCTCCACGCGTTATAACATAATTTAAAATAACTAACAAATATGAAGAGATATTCTATAATCCAATATATATATATATTAATTCTTTTAATCGAATTACAAAATGTAATTGTGCAATACATTTGCAAAGATGGTTAAAACAGAGAAAGAGCGTAGACGTGATCAACAAGTAAGTACACACATCGATCCGTGTCTCCGAGTTTGGCTTCTCCTCGATTATTATTCGTAAAGGTTCGCACGATACGAATAATTTGCTCGACTCGATCGTATTCCGATCACATCGAGAAGTTGAGAGAAACGGCGGGCAGAGCTCGTGTCAGCTTTGCAAACTGCCAAACCGTCGAAATGTCATCCGATTTCGACGGATTTTTGCCACGGTGCGCTTCCCCCCCTCCACCAAAACTTCTTCCCTCTTTATCACATCCACGTCTCTTTTCTTATTTAAAACTTAATTGATCCGATACACGTGATATTTTAAATTTTATCTGCGCCTCTCGACGAGAGTTTAAAAAAATTGATCCTCGCGTTTAAAAAAAAATAACAATTTAGGATAATCTTGTTTAATCTATTTAACACTCTCGATCCAATTCCTGATATATTTGCAATACTTCGTAATCTTACCAATTTATGCTATGTGATGATAAGAATATTGAAAACTTTGTTGACTATCTAGGTAAGACTGATAATACAATTGATCTACTTTTCACAAGGTTCGAACTATTCCTGAAAATAATCCAAAATAATATTTAAATAAAGTTCTAATTATCGTCTCGATCTCTTGTCGAAGTTATATAGAATATAGCGTTATAATATATAGTAAAATTGTTCGTCTATTTTGATTGGTTTATTTCGATTTAACTTTTCCACCATTGATCATTATTTTCATTATATCTGGATCATCTGAAAAATTCTAAGAAAATTCTGAAATGCTTTATATCGAAAATATATCGGAAAAAAAGATTCGTTCAATAATTGAAACAATCAATAACTCGTTAAACTCCTCCTCGGTCACATTAAATTATTTATATATATCGTGCTAATTAGATAATCAAAGTTAACCAAGTTTGGAACACACTGTTGCCAATCACCACATTTCTCTCTAACCGTACATTTCAAATGTGTTAATCTCACGATCTTATCTTCGAATTATTATCGAATTACCATTTTTACCATTTTTTTTTTATCAACTTCTTATAGACATAGGGCTAATTGAGGTCACGGTAGAGATATTATTGAGTATATAATATTAAATGAAAATGCTCATCGCGAATAGTCTAGCCATGTCTTTGGCACACGACGATAGTTCTATTGAATTATCCGCGATAACTCGAGGATGATTGCGTTATTTGTTCCTTCCTTCGGGTATCACTCGGTGTTGGAAACTGATCGATGAAAACTTGGTGTGTACGATCGGTTTCGGACACAATTTTTGTCTAATAAAAGTAACTTTCGTTTCCGGTTGAAAAGTAAAGGAATAGATTTTGATCCAAGAAGAAATTTCTGCAAATTCGAATCGTGCAAACGCATTTATAGAGCGGTATATTTATAGGTGGAATCGGAGCAACGATCTTTAAGGCACGGATTTAAAGCGAAAAGATGGTCCTTGATGTTACAGTTTTTTTCTCTCTCTCTCTTTTCTTTGAACTTTCGGAATATAAATGTGGAATCGTTGTATGTTAGAAAAAAAAATAATACTGATTTTTAAATATTCTTTGGAGAACGATTAATTTTATGGATTAAGTGATGTTACGTAATTGTGATAGTTCTTCTTTTTCTTTTTTTAAATTTTTCAAAGATAAATATAGAATTTTTGAAACACGTAGGAGAGAGAATATATTCATTATCTTTGGAGAATGATTGCTTTTAGCGTGGATTAATTATGGTATTCCATAGTTGCTTGTAAAAATGTGTATTGTATATGTCAAGTGGAAATTTTGATAAGAAAAATGACGAATTCCTTCTCTCGTTAACTCTTTTATCACCTGATACATTAGTCATTGCTGCTTATTATCTGTATTGTTTGTTTTATTTCATAATAAGGAGGTCAAATTTGGAAAATGGAAAAAAAAGTGGAAAAATTTCTCATGGAACCATGGAATCGACGATTATATTTAAAAGAAAAAGAATATTTAATAACAAAACCATTTTAATAACGAACTGCTTAAAACGATAGATTTCGCTTTTTTTCTTCTTGTTAATGATTATTAAAAATGAAAAAATATTTTTAATAAAATTAATATCGTTTTTTACCAATTCTCACCTGCTAATATATCTTTCACAATCTGGATCATCTAGGATTATTTTTTTCACCATTCTCAAGGCTCTCAAAGAATCTAAAAAAAAAATTCTGAAGTACTCATCGATGTTTAAACGAGTCAGAGAGTCACGAAATATTATATTTTTACAATATTTCAATTACAATAATACAATATATTCAAAATATTTAGATTTTTATTGTTTATAATTTTATCGTTAAATAATACTTACTCTATACTACGTTATACTACGTTATATTCTAATAAAACGAATTTCACTCTAAAAATATCACGCTCTGAATTATTCTCTATCGTTCGAAATTTTATCAATTCTAGTGTTTTATCAAAGCTAATGTTTATCAAATAAATTGCAGTCGAATTTTTTTTTTTAATTCGATACATATCACGTGGAAAAGTTATTTCATCAATTTCCGTTCTCTGTGAAAAATTCCACGCTTCTTCGAAATCTCTAGCTGTTCCAGTGATTCGATTCTTCTTTTTATTAAATAATTAAATTCTCTCGCAATTACAGATGTGCCAATCTTCGTGAGATTCTGTATAATAAAACCGTAATAAAACAAGTAAAATTTTAATATTAGTTCTTTTCTTTAAACTCTCGAATTTTTTTAGATTTTTGATGATTTTTGTTCAGAAGATTTGCAATGACGATGTTGTGTAGCTTTCCCTTACTATTACATGCGACACTGGTGAAAATAAGTCGACTGTGAAGTTAACAGGATATTGAATTAAAATAGTCTATTCTGGAAGAGGGCGAGGGATGGTGGTTACGGTTCATTGGTGATTCGATTGCCTCGAAAAACAGGCTTCCTCCGTCTGTGCTTCAAGTCTGAAACTTGAGACCTCTTCTTTATATCACGTACCCCTTGTTGTTGCACTCTAATTTGTTCAAATATTTTGGCAACTACGAACATCAGTGTTGCTTTGTTATAATTTACACAGATATTGTTGATAACAGTGCCAAGAATGAAATAATTCGGGTTCGTAAAATGATCAGCAGATGCAACTTAGCTTATGCAATTTTAAATTCGTATATTGGATTTCCTGTTTTTAAAAGATATTTTGGCAGATATTAACGACAGTGTCAACAATTAAATTGTCAATTGTTGGAGTTATTGTTAATAAAAATGACTGATAAATCCAAATTTATCCTTAACTTTTTAATTACTTTATTATATTTTACCTTAAATACTACTACTTAATCTTTTTTATTTCAAAATGTTGCATAAAAAAATAAATTTAACTTCACACACAATTTACCACACAATTTATCCTCTTCTCTTCTGCAATTCAATTCCATCGTCCATCCAGTGTCTCCGCCGATCAGAGATCGAGTATCCAAATTAAATCAATTCTTTTCTCGTTTCCAAAGAAATTATCCTCGCTCCAAAAAGAAACCTACAACAATCGTGAGAAAGAAAAAAAGAATTGGTATTTATATGTACCAAGGATTGGGTAACTTTTCAAATTACGGGCTCCATCAAGTTTGTGGAAGCCCCTAAAAATCTTGAGGAAATGCTACCCCATCCTGATGCGAAGGAGAAAAAGAGAGGGAGAACGGTATCGAGTATAAGGCCGCGTGCATTACCATATTTTTCATAAGGTACAAATCTTTGGAGCTTTTCTCCGGCCTGGAAATGGCCAGCTGGACGTGTCCACCTCGGCGAGAGAAAAAGATACAACTGGTGACAGCCAAGGTAAAAAGGATTTCCATCTTTTTCTCTTTCTCTCTCTCTTTCTCTTCTTCCCCCCTCCTCCATCGAATCCACGATAGGATAGAATTCGAGTTGTGTGAGGATATTTTTATTAATTCATGAATGATTCTATTTTTAATTCATACACTGATACGGAGAGAGGGATCTTTCTTCGTTTCCATTATATTTCCAACAGACGTATAAGATTTTATTTTTATTTTCCTGTTCTATTCTTTGCTATATTGCAAAATTTCTTTGGAAATAGATTCATGAAGAGTGATATATATATATATATATATATATATATATATATATATATATATATATATATATTATTTAGAAGGATTTATCATTTTTCATTATATTATTCTTTGAAAATTAAAATTTTGTTATATTCTGAAAAATTTTGTTTCGGATAATTGGTTATAATTCCAAGATTATATGTATTGGAAAGAATTTTTTGAGAATGTTAAAATTTGTCATTATAAATAAAATTATACTCGTTTAATCTGTTCAGAGAAATTATTCAGATTCCATAGATTTTATTTTATTGCAAGATTTTTAGAAATAGAAATAATTAATTTAAGTTTAATCCAATATAATTCACTTTATTATTCATTCAATTGTGAAAATTTATATATTTATATATTGATTTTACAGGTCATGTATTAATAACATGGATATAATAATGTTAAATAGTCTCTAAAATATTAAATTGATAAGAAGAAAATAATGACAATTAATAATTAGAAGGAATATGAAAATATGTTTCTTATCTAATTGTTAACAAATCAATATTCTGCATTTTATGCATCGAGTTTTTATCGAGTATAGTTTACTGATTTGTCGAGGCATAGAAAAAAAATGGATATGACCTTCTATAAATTGTCAAGCAAACGATATTGAAGAAAATTGATGTATTAAATATACATAATTATATTTTTCTTTGTGAATTGAGTAATCATTTCCTTTTTTTTTTCTTATAAATTTCTTAATTATACAGCAATCACAATATACTTTATAATTTATGATAATATGTAATATTTAATAAAACTTCTTGTTTGTCCAGTTTCTTTTAAATTTATCGAAGCCAATTTAGATTAATACAAAATTTTATTATCTTACAAATACTTATATTTGCGGATAAGATAGATTAACGTACAATCTTCTTATATTTTTTTATTTTTTAACTATTATTTAATTTCTTAAAATTTAACTGCTAACAAACTATTATTATTCTACATTTAAAATTTTTAACATCATTCAAATTTTGGTAATTTTTCAATAATGAAATTGCAATTTTGATATTTAAATTTAGCATATATCTATATGTCAAATAAAAGATCTAATCTGTATTTAAAAATCTTTTGTTAAAGTAATAAAATTCAAATTCAATCTCAAATAAATATCTAGATATTGTCACAAAGATTAAAATCAGATTTTTTTTTAATCTCTAAAAAATTAAAAATTGAACGATCCATAATATTTCTACTCGATAACGAAACAAAATTCAAATAGAATCCAAAGAGTCCAGTCTGCGAACATTAAAAAAATAAATACCGAATCACTGCCTCAAAGATTAAAATTGAAAAAATTTTTTTTTTGCCATTTTAAAAATATCTAACAATTTTAAGTCCAACAATTCATAATATTTCCGCTCAATATTGAAGAGAATTCTAAATAGTAAATTCCAATCCATAAAAGTATTCCATAAGCCTTCACGCGCAAATCTCAAAAGCATTCCAACACTCGAGAAAATCCAAGATTAAAGGAATCCACTTCCACCTTCATGCCTTCTTTACAAGGCCTTCGTCGCGATTTAGTTATTTATAAAATGTCATAGAAATCGCGTTAAAGTCGGAGAGAAGAGGGGACATGATTTCTAGATAGAGCGACGATCGATTTCTCATTGCCAGCCTTGTTTCGAGTTCTCGAAGGAGTGTTTTCAAGTGCAGCTTGTCTCTGAGTACCGTGGGCTCAAATGCCTCGCGACGAGTGCAAGCTCGAGTGCCTTATCGCCTGAAGGGAGCGACTTGTTCACGCGAGTCGATTCACAGGCAATTTCACTGACCACTTTTACGTGTGGTTCTTGGCCCAGTGGGAAAGGAAGTCGTTTGACGACCGATTCATATTGTGATCATAATTGATTTCTTTATTTTGCGGCGTTTTTGGAAATTAAACTTTTATTTTCTATCTCATCTTTTCTCTTTTCTTGAATTTTTATTATATTTTTTTTTTTAATCGTGTTGATTGATGAATGAATTTTTAAAAGTGTTTAAAAATTCGGAAGTGGATCTAATCTATCTGATCTAAGTTAATGCATTTCTATTTCGTTTCTATTTGGAATAAAGTTTCAAAAGAAGGGATTTAGTTAAAATATGTTTTAAAATAAAATCAATTTATAATAATATAACAGATGTGATTCAGAGTGAAGAATTGAAGAGATAATGTATAATCTTCATAAATAACCAATATTAATTGTGAATAAAACAGCTATATATCTCATATCTTCCTAATGCAAACAAATAACAAATATTTATATATTATATAAAGTAATATTTTTCTTATAAATACATTGTAATCTTTAATTAAATAATATTAATAATAATAATAATAATGAGATAACAAATCAGAAATGAAATACAAATTTTATTTAATAATCGTTATCCGACATTAAAAAAAGAAACAAGAAATGATTATTGATAACATTGCGTACGTAATTCATTAAAATTGAAACAACATTTCATTGAAATGTGTGTGTAGGCGAAGGTGGCGAATCGTTATGGTTTATCACACGAGATAAAACGTGATGATAGTTCCAGGGAAATGATTCGTCTCTTTGTTTAGACTAACGAATTGCGTTTATTTGGACAAATTCCAATACATATTAGAAATAGATATCGAAATTCTCCTTAATCATTCATTTAAAAGAAAAAATATATATATATATTATAAAATCTTGGCAGAATCGTATATGATTCAATCATGAATTCCAGATTAGATTTCGTTCGAGGAAATAAGGAAATGATTAATTAATTTCTTTTTCTATCGGTGAATCCGATTTAGATCACCGCCCATGAAGGATCATTGATCTCAATGATGTGTTTAAATTATAAAATCGAGAATGTTTGTCGAAGATTGCTCGTGTGCAACAGTATCTATTAAAGTCTCTGGGAATGATGACTCTCTCGGTGTTCCAGTCGTTGAAAGCTCATCCTATGTATAAATATATGCGCAGACAAGTATAAACGGTTACTTAAACATTCATTCGAGATATAATAAGGATGTGAATTGCGTTCGCTTTTTAATTAATCTGATCGATCAGCAACGAAGCAATTAAAAACGTCTTCAGTTTTTCCCACTTGAATACGAAATTTTATCGATTTCGATCAATCAGGAGAGATCTATTTCTTAGCAGAAAATTAAAAGATAATGTTCGAATTTTAATTTTTAAATTTTAAAATATATACATTAAGAGGAAATGGAAAGAAGAAAAAATTATATCATATGTACTATAAATAAGACTTTTTTATAAAAAAATATATCAAAAGTATTAAAGATATTTTTTTTGGTAACAAATAATCAAAAGATGAAAAAAAAAAAAGAATTTGAAACATTATTAATTGTATGAAGCTTGGGAGAAAATGAGATTTTTTTTTTTATAAAAAAGAAGATATTCGGCTTTCTTATATCTTTCTTTTATCTATTTTTTGTGAATCATATTTGGTTAGAATAAAATAAGATACCGAGGATGTTTTTTCTGCTGAAAAAAAGAAAAGAAAAAAGATGAAATGTCATTAATAATTTTAAATTTTAAATCTTAATCTATAAAAAAATTAAAGATCCAATGTAAAAAATAATGAATTTTTTTTTTCTAATTTTCTTTATGATTGTCATAATCATTGTGTAAATGAATCTTTACTCAAACAATTGATCATTCATTGATCAATTGACCTTTTTATAATGAAAAAACGTGTAATACCAATTCATTATGGAATATGACAGACACAGAAAGAAATAAAAGGCGTAACCAAGTAATTTAAAATGATATAATCATATATTTAGCACGATCTTTTTTGGATCGTCATCACATCTTTGACCCAGTTTCTTATTTCTATGAGTCAGACTAGCAATTCAGATCGAAGAATTATTGAATTTTCTTTTATGATTCGATCTATTAATGAATGTATTATAACTTAGGTGTCTTCGTAGATTCTTCTTCCTAGAAGAAGCAATTGATTGTTATTCGCTGATTTCATCCACTATATAGACACTGACCCAAAATTTTTATTCAAATCACAGTTTAAGATTCAATCTCTTTATAAATTCTATAACGATTTCCTAAAAACGATTATTGAGATCGTTTATTAAATTGTCAAGACGATCCAATTAGATCAATCCTGGCTACAATCAGATTTTGATATTTTGAAGGAATCAAAACCAGACGAGTTCATCCATCAATTATTCCAGTCCAACCAGAGGCAACTTGTGTCTCAGATCGAGTAACGATAAAATTGAATAATACATAATTCTACTCGAAAAAAAGATTTTATAATTGTTAATAATGTTAATTTAGCAATTTTTTATCTCGGAATATGAATTTTTTAATCCCTGAAAGTTTATTTGCAGGATCATAAAAAGGATTTGAAGGAGTTATTTTTATTTACAATTATTCACACAACAAGTTTTATAATAAAAATATTTAATATTCATTTATTTCAGCATGTTTAAATGGAAAATACGATAATCAGACGGATATTGAAAAAAATATTAATTAAATCGAATATATAGTTGAAAATTATAAAAGCAAAATAAGGGAGAAAAAAAAGGAAGTATTCTACTATTTTTAAACAAAGTAGTATAAAAACGTATATATTTAAATGGAAAATATTTATTTGGAAATTGAAATCGTAAATTAACCGCCGACTGACTTGTCCAATTTTTGATATTTCTGTTTAATTTCCTTTTTTGCAATTTGCATTTTTCTACATATATTATTAGAAATGAAGGAATTATCTTGCTATTACAGAAATAAAGGGGAATATTAGAGAGGGTATAGATACAACAGATTAGGATTATTGGTTTCAAGGTTCGTTTTGCAATCGAACGATTTTATATCCGATGGAAAAGTTACGGTGTCGTAAGTGGGTATTCTCGTCTGATCGGAGGAGAGCCTGTAACGAGTCTGGACCACCGACTCTCTTAATCGATTTTTCGCGTAATCCTAGTCGGGTTTATCAGCCTCTTCATAATCGCTTGTTTGTTGGCTTTCCCCAATCCTGTGTGTTACACACACGTGTGCACCCGTGTTTGTCGGGCAATTTAACAATCTTTTACGTTACAACGAAATTACATCTATTTTAAATAATGAAGTGATTAATCAATAATTAATCGCGTGCAAAATATATTCGTTTCTGTCAACAATCGGTGATAAAAATGAAATTTGTACGATGTCAATTTTTAATATAAGATAATAAAAAGTTTTTGCATTGCTTCGTTCAAATTTATCTTACAGAATGTTTCGCAGTTATAAATCTGGAAGATTAGAGAGAAGTTTTTTTCGTTATTAAAAAATGATTGTACATAACTGTACAAATAATTCATGTAATAAAAGTTTATCGATTATCCCCATTATTGCTTTTAACTTTTTATTCAAACAATATATAGATAGACAGTGTTAGTCCATAATTTTATTTTCATTTATAGCAGATCAGTTCACCAGACCAGAATTCATTTGATCCAATATTTTGTTTCGATAAAGTTCTATTCTATGCAATTTCCATTACATATACATATATATTCAATCAATTCAATCGGTCGAAAATTAGTCGAATATCAAATAATATTAATAATCTAATCTTCTCCATTCAAGTGTTAAAAGTTTCGAATATTAATAAAAAAAAATTTTCATATTATTCAAAGTTAGAAATATGTCGAATCGAAAGTTACTATCGATAGTAATTATTACAGAATTACAGAAGATTGATTTTATTTTTAAAAGAAAAGTTAGAAAAGAGTTGAGAACTGACGCGGTTGAAATTTAATTTAATCGGAATTTAAAATTATTACTCGAATCGAAATAACGAGATAAATTTAATAAATTAATCTTCTCGATGCAAGCGTTTAAAACTTTCGAATATCGATAAAAAAAACCTTTAACGATTAACGATATATTTATAATTCAGAGGTAGAAATATATCAATCGATAGCCGCCATCGATAATTATCCGAGTATTAAAAAAAGGTGATCTTATTTCGAGAAAGGTGTTGGGAAACATTGGAACACGGCGAGTAATGGTAATAAGTATCTGGCTCGAATGAAGTAACTTCGACGCCTGGACAGGTAGGATCCTCGAGGCTTTGGTGCATCTGGTACGCATGCACTGGTAAATAACGTGTTTGCGCGTCCCTTTCTCCGGCCCACCGTATCGATCCGTTTCCGCATTGGTTGCCTCTCCTCGTTTTTCGAATTTTCTCCAGGATTTGCGATCCGTTCCAGCCCGCGTGCAATATTATAGAGGTATAGTCGATTTCACCAAGGAAGGATTTCTCGGGGAATTGCTTCGTGTCTTGATCGTGAGTCACGGAAATTCCCGAAGTGTATTTCGTGTGTATACGCGATTTTTATCTCGATACGGTAGATACCTGTATCATCGGTAAAGCGAGATCGAATATTTTGTATAAATATACTTTTCGATCGTACACTTTCGAAATTTAAAATTTATTCTCGGAAGGGGAGAGCGTTGTAATTTTAGTTAGAGAATTATTTACGATTCTTCGATTTCTACGAAAAACGAATTCGTGAAACGTGTTAAAAAACGCGTTATACGAAAAATCTAAATCGCGTGGCAACTTATTTTTGATTCTTTTCGATTCTTCTCCGATTTTCGAACGGATCAACCGATGAAATTTTTCTTCTTCCACATCCCGCGTTATATTCATTTATATTCATAAAAGTAATTTATATAAAATATGATTTATCTTTCTCCCTTTAAAGATAACCTCTTAAGCGGATCACAATATCTGCTCTTGATGATAATTAAATCGCTGAACCTAGCCGAATATATCCGCTGCAATGGACCGATATCGCGTATTCGTATTTCAAAAAGAAACGCATATTAATCTTTTCAAGAAAAACCAAAAACCCTTTATGGAAACAAATTCGATCGAATCGAGTAATTAAGAAAAATTCAATAACGCGATTATAATTTAAAATTTGAATATATCGATACTCAGAGTTAGAAAACGGATAAATATAGCCTTAAGGAATGGATTAATGGGCTCGAACGGCGGACAAATCGCGATCGTTCGATTGTTTCTTTCTCGCCGGCAGGATACGCTTGTCTGATTATTCTTGTTTCTCGATCGTAAGTCGTAAAGTATATACGGGCCGGGACAAAGAGGTCTCAGACCGCGTGTGTCCAGTCCGGGGGTATTAAGATTCGATGTCACGACGGGAAGAAAGGGGAGATACACGTCAGAACGCTCGCGTGTTTTCTGGTACGTGTGGGCGGGTGAAACTGGTTTCCAACATCGCGTGTATGCATACATCGTCTGTGAGAAAGGGCCGGGGAGACTGAAAGGGGAGGTGGCCATATACACGTATGTGTATACGCGTATATTGCAACTGGTCCATTCTCCTCCTCCGGCCCTTCTTCTCTATAATCTGGGGCCACTCGTCAGATCTGCAACTTTCTATAGTCAAAGCACGGAGAGAATCTTTTACACGTGGGATATTCGATAAATAGATGACAGAGTCGAGAATTTCTTGTAATTAAAATTATCGCCAATCGAATTATCTCGTAAACTTGGATTGAATGAAATTGAAATTAGAGGAGGAGAGCTCGCTCGAATATGCCGAGAATCTTTAATCGAATATATAGATATTCAATGAATAGAGTAATAGAGTAAGATTATCATTCTTATTGAATTTGTTTGCAAAAATTTTCTTATTCAATCTAAATTTAATTAATTCGATTTGGTAAAATTGAAATTGAGAGGATATTATTATAGAATGCAGATTTATTTTTAAGGAATCGGAACGAGAAATTCATTAAAATTATTATTTTAATCTTGGCCGATTTTATTTCAATTGTTGATGAATTTATGAGAAAAAAAATTTTTTTAAATTGTTATTTTTATTATTACATTGAGAAAATACCAAAGCGAAAAACTTTAGTTCACAACGAATTTACATTATGTTATGTTTCAATAGTACGATGAGAAGATAAGTTAGAATTAAAATTAGAAAGATTCAATTCATCTGTCCAAATCGAATCTAATAAATTTCGATAAATTCTGAAATCGACTATTTGATATATCTAACATGATATAACCATCTACTATTATTATTCGCTTGTAGCAAAAAATATTTTGGACAAAAGTGTATATAATTTTCGAGAAAAGATATCTGATATTAATTTTTCATCTATGAAAGAGAATTATGGCTTAAATTATACCATGTTATAAAAATATACACGTATCATTTTATATTTATCTAGAAACAACCCATTTTTTACATTCAAGATGTAAATCTGACCTAACCTAACTTTTCTTCGCGATAAATCTAATTTAGACTGGGATCAATTGTAAAATCCAAGTTGAAAAAAAAGAAACTCAGACAGCGTAACCTGCAATATTCCTAAGTCGTTGAAATTATAATTATTCCTAGCACGAGATTGTTTCGAGACGTTGAATCCCACGTACAGGACGTATCTTATTCGTCTATTCTTTGTTTAACTTGTCACATATTGCCCTTATTATCTTCTCTAAGGCCGTTAAACAATGTTGCCAACATTCTTTTGAACACGCGTTATGTCTCTATATAAATTATTTCTCTCATAAATGTCTTTTCTCTTGGAAATGAGGTTATACTATTATCGATTCTCCATGTGTTATGTTGTATATTCCTTGCAATAATGACATAACTGTAAAATTTGCTATTTTTTTTTCCAGTTATTGGCATAAAAACATTTTGTTAATAGAATAATTAATATAACAACTCAACATAATCACCATTTCCTGAAATTATTTCTGTTAAACGAGTCTCTTATATATACATATATATACATATTTTTTATCAACAAAGTGTGATAATTACTTTCCTGATAGAGAGATAGAAAATATCAACAATTGTTCGTAAAATCTGAATCATTGAAACTTAAAACAATGCTGGAGTACATTTTTTTTTTTTTTTTTTAGAAACGTGCATTTCTTTTATGCAAACCTATTGTATCTAATTTTCTAAAGCAAATTCATCAAGCATTTTTATAAAAGATTTTTCGTAACAAGATTCATACATAAAGATTTCTTCTTCTTCTTCGATTCTCCTTCTTTTTAAAATCTTTTCTCCGAACTATTATACAACCGTATACGTGGCTATTGTTATAAAACTTAACCAATCATCTGCATCAAATCAAAAATAGAGTTTCTCTAGAGAAGCATAATTTTTTTTCTTTCATAAAATCGATATTTCGCATTGAAAAGGGGAAAAATTTCGCTACGTATCGATTATTCTGCGATTAATTAGTCCAGATCGATGATCGAAATCTTATATCCGTCGAAATAAATAATTTCCATATTTTTAATTTATAAAAAAAACTGACTTATTCGTGATTATTCATCAGATATTGGACGGCACGCGATCTGCTATAGATCTTTTTTAGAATCCGGATACATTAATAAAAGGAGGAGATAATAGAAGCACCCGAACGAGAAATAATTAGCAGTTGCCCTGATTCGGGCACGTGCATCGTCTTCCCGTTAATGGAGCCAGTAATTCATGGCTTAATAAGGCCAATCCGAGGGTCGAAGCATCGAGCATCCTCCTTTCGATATTGAAAATATTTCATCGGGTAGGTGTTGCATCACCTCTCTATTATAAAGAATCGTATAACGAAGCGGAGACACTCTTTTTAATAATTGATTGATAATATCTTTGATAACGATAACATAAATAATTCTTTCCCCATTTGATTTTTATACGTTTCGCTTTGAAATTGGAGAGGAGGACCGTGAGATAAGAGAGATCCATTTCTGGGAAATTTTTTAAAAAAATTTCCTTTCCTTTACTTACTATTTTTACTTTTGTTATTTTCTTTGTTTTTTATTTTTCTGTTAATTGTGTATACGTAGAAAAAAGTTGCGCATCGATTTTGAATACAAGGTTTAATAATAATTTATGTATTTAATTTCCAATAAATTAAAAATACTGTTGTAAATTGAAATGTATTGAAATTTATTATTGCAAAGGATGTGGGAATTTCCAAATGTGAAAAATTCGTCAAAAATTAAATAAATAAAGATGAATTAACTCGATAACTATTATTTTTATTGCGTGCAGAATTGAGATATAAATAATGAATTTGTAGTGAAGAAGAAGTTGATAAAAATATATATACGTGTATCCACCATCTCGTTGCAAGATTGATTTTCTTGGTTGAGTGTTGAAGGTACGGATCTTAAACATTTCATTTTCATGCGGTGAAGAATCTGGCGTTTATCACTGTTATATGGTATTCTCGTAAGAAGTTTATAACGCAGTTGCGGAATCGAATCGATTTTACGACGTTTCTAAAACGGCAATGCGTGTAATACTATCTGAAGGAAATCACGATGATGAAGGAAAATGATTTTCAACAATTTCTTCAAAATAACTTTGCCATAAATAAATATTTTCAATAAGTGATTTTCTGTAATAATTGTGATATTTCAATAATTTTGAAGTGGAAATCGTGACCTTTGTTTTAACTTTAACTCTGTCAGATTCATTATTTACTATGATTGAACAATAGATTTTTACGTATAAAAATCAATAAAATATGCGTGGAAATAATATATGCAAGAATATATAAAACGCGTGAAAATGCTCACTATTAATATTTATACGGTATTATATAAACAGATTATAAACAATTATAAATTATAAACAAATTTTTACGTAAGTATCATTAATTATGAATCATGAAAAATCTGTATTTGCATAAATATCCACACTCTATAATTATATTATCTTCTAATTCAAGTTCACTTCTAGTTCATAAAGGTATAGTGAAAATCTTAAAAGAGAGAGCAAAAAAGGATATTCGTTTCACATTCGTATTGTAACTAGAATGGAGGATCGAAGATTGTGGATGCATCTTACATTAGAGATCAGGTGCAGTGGAGAGCCGGCTGCTTTTTGATTCACGCTGCTACGATCCGTGGCTTATTGTTGCCAGGAATTTTCTTCCTTAGCACGCGCGCGTTTTGTCACAGCAATCTCGAAAGGGCTAAGCTCCGTGACTTCGATCGGCAGGTATATCTCGAATTCATAGGGGCTTGAATAATGCAAGGTGAAAATTCTCGGACCTAAAATATCGCCGGATATGGTTCCTCGATCCTCCTTTTTTGCATTTGATGAAAGAAACGGCGTATATCAACATGGCGACGTTTACCAACGTTTACCACTTTGTGATATTCTTTATTTTCCAGGATAATAATAATAATATAAAACGAAAAATTATTTATTATAAAAGATCGTAGGGAAAACGAATTTTCAATAGAATGTGTGAGATCATAGAAAATTGCATAGATGGATAAGTAAATAATATTAAAAATATATTGAGTGATAATAGTTAATAATCACATGGCGCTAGTGTCGCGTGACCGATCATCATAGTGTCAAAAAAATTTTAGTTACGTCATTATTATATCAAATGAGCAATATTCATGTATTTATACATTTTTAATTTTTTTTTTAAAATATAAGAATAACGATACATATATATATAAATCGTCGATTAACTTTGACTAATATATACTTAACATTCGTTGAATTTATTGGATCGCCATTGAGAAATCTTTCATCATCTCTCTATGATAAAATATTTTTATCATATTTACATTTGGGCAGGCTATAGGTTTTATGACGATTCATCTCCACTTTGAACAAGATCGAATTGGATTCGAAAAACATTGGAAATAAATAAAAAAAAAAAAAGAAAAAAGAGAGATGAAACAGAATATTTTGTTTGAAACGAGCGTGATTCATAGGATTTATGATCAACCTCGACGTATACAATATGTATGATTTTGCAACTTCTGGATTTTCGCATTTTTAGAATATCTTACGTCATAACAGATGTTATCCAACAAATTTTTACACCCGTTGTGTAGTTGTTTGAATAAATCGAATCTTCAACTTTCTTTCTTTGTTGTAATTTAAAAATGTAGCTCATTATAGTACATATTAGATTTATACTTTCATGACAAATTGATTTTGAAAAGATACTGATAATTATTAAACAAAACATTAAGGAATCGATTAAAAAATATTATACCATATATCGATATTTGTTCATAATACAAAACCAATACACAAAAATTTTCAGTACTATTATATTATCAAAATGCAATGAACTTTAATAAGATTTCCATCATATTAGAGTGTAATTTTTAAATCATATTATAAAAATATTATATCATACAGAAACTGATTGTATTACAATACACATATCAATTGTAATTGAATATCTACCATCTGTTACATATGTTCAATACTTAACCTCAACGCAGCAAAAAGGTTAATTACCCCATATACTGTTGTACGTGACATACGGTATACTCGATTTGAAACGAATCGCGATATATCCGTCTCATAGTCGGTTCAGTAATGTGGAGTTTGGGCGCAAAAAAGAACCCGGAAATGCATTCGATGTTGGGAAACGAGTCGCGCAAGCTCGAATCGATTTATCTTAATTAGAACGCGGGAATTAAAAATAACGAGACACCACGGATATTTTCATTAATTACGAAACGATGAGAAGAGGTTGGTAATGGCAAATATCATTTGGAAAAAATTGAAGGTGTATATCGTGACTGCTGTAATATGTACATGAGTTATACGTAATGCTACATATGCTTTCGCGATTCCCTCGTGTGATCGAGTGAAAGAATCCGCCGCGTAAGGCATTCTGTACCAAAGTGTTTATCTCTCATGTATTGGCTTACGAATGCGCGCGCCGCTTTCCCCTTCTCTTTCAATTTACGCGCGCGTTTAGCGCCACGGGTAGATTATCAACGATAAAGAAAGAATATTTGAATAGGGAAATTCTAGAGAATTTTAACAATGAAAATCGTTATTTAAAGAATGAATAATCGGAGAATTTTTAATTTTTGTCGAGTTTTAATTTAAATATAATTTTTCCCAATATTATTATTTATTCTTCACTTTCGAGTTAAAAAATGAATAATACTTACGAAGAAACGAAGGATTTTTTTTTCAAGTTCTTGAAATAGTTTATTTTTAAAAATGTAAAATAAAATTAAAATAAATAAATAAAAAATAAAATAAATATATATACATAATTAAAAATCAAATACAGTTAATTATTTATCTAAGACGTATTTTTTCTAGCATAAAAGACTTTTTAAATACGATGAATTTATCCGTTTCTGTTTTTTTGCGAGTCAAAAATCAAAGTTTAAAAATCAGTCTAGCGCTAATAATGCTGGTATTTTAGGAACAACAATCGATCCTAATCAGCTACCATTCATGATTCTAGTCTCTATGTCTAATTAGACATTTCTGAGAATATATTTCGAGACATTTAAATATCTAATAATTATTTATTACGAATTTTAGAAAACATTGATCATTGAATCTCTAGTAACATTTTTTTATACATTATTTATTTTAAAACATTATTTAATTTTATCATTAAAATTAAAAAAATCAAAGAGATAAAATCATTATATAATATAATGGATATAATATATTGACATATAGAACCAAATATTAGAACAATAGAATTTGTTACTTAATATTATATATATATATATATATATATATTATATATATATATATATATATATATATATATATATATTATATATATATATATATATATATATATTATTGAAAAAAAAAAGATTTATAAGAAAAATATGTTATATTTGCTTTCGAAAATAACTTTATATACTTTTTTTTTTGATTTCTTTTTTTCTCCCTTCTCTTCATAAACGCAAGTGGAAAAAAGTTGTGACTGAGATGATGGATGGCATTGTTTTTCTTATCAGCGACGCTTATCAGTATGCATTATTGCTGCTCTATTTCTGTTATGTTTGTAGTTTTGATAGTCATTATGGCTGTTTCGTTTAATTGATCGATTAACTGTTCTTTGTTCATATTTTTTTCCTTTTTTACTATGTTACTTTTTTTTTGCTACTTCTTTTTTAATACCAATTATTAATGTTAATTATTAATATTTAATAGCATCATTATTATCTAAAAGCAATCTATAACTAATATCTAATAGCGATAGATATTTTTAAATATTTATGTATGATTGTGTAAAGTGGATTAAATATTATGGGTCATGGATGTATTTATACATGCTTCATTTATTTTATCTTTTCATAATAGAAAGATGAAGATAATGATAATGACTTATATATATATTCAATAATAAATGATATTATATATACAACATTTTAATTGCAATAATATATACATTAGCAGCCAATGATTTAGAACTACATTTTTTTTTCATCTCGAAAATTTTTTTAATTTTATTATTGAATCCTTATATTTTTGATATTATTCAAATATTGATATCATCAATTTTTATGAGAACAAAATTTTAATTTTTACAAAGAATTTACAATTGTAAAGAAAATAAATTTGATCAGAAACTGGTTGCAGTCGATACCCATCATTACTTTCCCGGTTTTCATTGAACAACGTTACAAACGATAGACTTCCAGAGAATATCTGTCTCGATAAAATTCCTAGAGACGATGCACGCAGAAATCATCGTCTTATTTTAAGAAAACCACGGTATCAATAAATTCTCGGTTTATCAGCTGCCATAAATCAGACCTTTGAGACTCGATGAACCATGCAGGAGCCACGTTGCTAGTCTGAATCGATTCTTATGCACGTGGTCAAAAAATGTTGGGATTTATTTCGATTTTTTTTTCCAAAAATATTCGAAATCCTTTCTCGAAAATTTTCTTTAATCTTTTAATAGATTTGAAAAGATATTTTTAATTACGATAAATTTTTTAAAAAATTTTATAAATCTCATCAAATTGTTATATTATGTTTTATAATAAATTTAAAATTAAATACATTGATTTATCTGATGAATTTGTTTTATAAGAAAATCTTGAGCTCGATCTTTCAAACTCGAATCGATTAAGATAGAACCAACCTTCGAACGAGATGATTGATATATTTTCAAACGATATCATTTTATGATAGTTCGGTAAAAATTGATTTGGACTCGATTCGACGATATTTCTGCTCGTAATAGTCTCTTTTTCAATGGAAACTCATTTAATTTTAGTACGAATTTTGTACAACTGTCGAACATAATATACGTAAGTAGGACAATAATATCAAATTAAATGTTGTTTAACTTTGTCGTTCGTTAATCGTAGTGAATTTAACTCTTTATAACTGTTGTATGACTCGAATATCAAATAGTAATATGCTGCTATTTTATTTACTTATCACCGTGTCACACATATTTTTATTCCTCACCAAGAAAATAATCAAGTTTGTTATTGAAATCTTATTTTTATTTTTATATATACAATTTAGATTATAAAATCTCAAGTCAAATATAATATTCAAATTTCGATAAAAAATGCAGTCATCGTAAGTCATCAATTTGTTGAATTCATTATATCAAAATAGCTTATATTACTCGTTTTATTTAATAGATAATAATAATTAAAAATTCAAGATCGATATTATACGAAACATCTAAATCGGTGTTCTATTATTGAATAAAAATTAAACTTGTTAATAACACAAATTGAAGGAAGTGTTTAGCATTTATTTATAAATTAAACAATAAGATTCTCCAATTTCTCAACACAATGTTGTTTAATTATGTAAAAACATAATTTTGTATTCATCATCCCGAAGAATTCTAATTCCCCTTTCAGCCTGTACATATTTATCTTGAATTATTTATATTTTATTTGATTTTGCAAGTATGAATTATTTAAGCTTTGTGTCCGATATCAATCATATCTTCGTGATAAAATTTTAATAGAGAGATCGAAGATGACAAACTTCAATCAATTAATATATTATTCGCTTTACAAATAGAAAAATTTCCAAATATAAATATTTATAAAATCTTACAAAATTTTCAACGACCATTGCTGCATAAATTACTCTCGAATATATATATAATTTCTTAAATTTGTGGTTAATCGAATCGAAATTGTTAACATTTAATTTCTCGACTTCTATATATATAAATCTATATATATAAATGATAATCGAACAGTACCAAGATTAGATCATCGTTGAATATAGACGAGTCATAAGTTAATAGTGGGTTATCATCTAACAACAACTGTTAATATTCATTGAACATTTGCCACGATGTATACGCATACATATTTTCATTCATCTTCGAGGCACGCCTCCACTATTTCCCACGATTTCCCTATTTGATCAATGATGTAACCGCACAATTTATCCTTATTATTACTTACATTCGAAATGCAATATCGTTGATCTTCGATCGCCTCGATTTGAAACTGAACAAATCTTCGATAATTCGACACTTTCCATCCACGTTTCCGGGTAGGAAGAAAGTCAAAGGTAACCAAAACGACCCTCGTTAAACAATTTCTCCCTACAGTAATTATCGAATTCCTGTTAATTGGGGCGATTCCATTTGCATTCCCTTTTCATTTCATTTCTCTAATTGATCCTCGTTGGCGATTCCATGCCATTCACGAGGATACTGCTCTTTTCTTTCCCCCTCAACCAATCTAAATCTAAACGAGATCTTTATTTCATTTTGCGGTAAATTTAAATCGGATGATATTCGTGGGATTGTAACGGGGGAGGAATGCGTAAAATGAAATATGGGATGCGGTGTCTTTTTAATCTTATCGAGCTGTCAACTCTTTCCGCGATATTCCGTTAATTTACGACCCTCGTTCTCACCATACGAGGACAAGCAAAATTAAGGAATTACGTATGCCGTTTTCTTGCAACCGGGTAATTACTGTCTTCGAACAATATTTATTTGAAAATAAAACTATCAAGAGTTATTCTCGTTGTTCTCGGTGGGTGGAAATTCCTTACGTGGAATTTTATTTTTATTCTTCGATTTAAACGAATTAAAAAATCCTTTGTCGAGTAAGTAAAAGAATCATTTGTAATTATATTAGATAATATCTAACGAGCGTGTCGCATTAAAAACTGTGGAGAATTATAAAGATTATCAAATTGCAAAATGATATGTCAATGTTATACGAAGATCGACGATGAAAATATATCGATAAAAATTCTTTTCAGGATAGAACAAGAGCTTGGTGACGTTGTTTCTTTTTTTTTTTTTTTTATCTGTTCGACAGAAAATAGGTCGAGGTTGAGAAGAACGTGCGAGTGCAGACAATTCAATGGCGAGCTTGGTCAATTTCCTCTCATGATGAATCTAATTTTAAAAGCTTGATTACTCAAATTGTTAGAAATCATTTGCCAAGTTTATTAACCTCGAGTGCATTTCCGATTTATCCGTTTATCCATACGATTAACCCGTTTATTTATTTATAAATCCATATTTAGGTTAGGTTTAATATATTGTTAAACGCGCATACAACACTCGGTTATTAAATTTAATATTCACATATTCCGATTAACGAGTAAAATTATGATGTTTTGAAAATTATATATGCGCGTGCAGTCGTTGAACTTAATATCGGCATGTTGTGACCATAGATCGTACACTCAATCATAGTTTCACGCTTAATTTTCTGCGCGAGTGCAGCCGATATTTATCCATAATGATTCACGGAATACATTCTCGCGACGAAACGGTGTATTAACGTCAGATCCGGAAATAGATACACAAATTAGATAGCATAAATTAGATAGCAGTATAAACAGTTTCTTCTACTTGCAATCCATACCGATGACATAATTTTTAATGTTCATGAATATCAATTGCCCGGCAATTTCTTCAACATTTTTTTTCAATGATCACACATCGTTTCTTAAATTATATAAAACGACACATATATATACAGGGTGTAATATATATATATATCGAAGGATTCTACAGGCTCGTTTAAATTAAATTATAAATAACATTTTTATTAGATGATAGACGAGACAGTCTATCTGTGTTACTATCTCGCTTCGTCTAACGCAAATTTCAATCGCCTGTAAATAATTTTCATGGTTTCTTTTATCTATATCGATTCCAATTTATACATTAAATATATACGTATGAACTTGTTATTACAAGTTATGTCCGTTCCAAGTGATATTGTATTAGATTTAATTTTGAAATTATCATTTTCATACACAATTTTCTATTCTTAAATGAATTATTCTTAATGTTACAAAGTACAAGGTTAACGTTACGCAATGAGATAATAATACGTATCGTAAATCATTGAATATGCAAAATAATATATATTCCATAACTATTGCTCGGATGCATCGGCTGCTAATTCATAGGCAAACACGCGACAATCGGACGAATCTAATTGGATGACTGCAAGGTTGATTTCTTGCTGAAACACTTAGCGCGCCTTGCATATTTCAAACTAGCAACGGGTTCGAGCGACGTTCGAGTTCAAGCAAGGATAAGTTTGTGCAAGAATTGATCTCGAATTGATCTTGAATTGTCATTGAATCATTATCAATTTTTACTTGAGTCGAGTTTCGGTAAATGAAGTAAAATAAACTTAAAATTTAAGAATTTTTTTACGGATATAATATATTAAAAATATATTAAAAATTTTTTTAAGAAATGTTTATTTGAGATCGTGCTTTGAGTAATTCTATCGAGTTATCATTAAATAATTGTTCGAGTTATTACTGATGATTCAATCTCAAATATCACTTGAATCGTTTCCAAGTTAAATTCACTTGTTAATCTTAAACTATTCTTGAGTCATAGTCAATTTGATCTTTGATAAACAGTTATAATCTGTAACTTTTAGTTTTGTGAATAAATATTAGAAACTAATTATCATCCGATCCGCTAAATAATCGAAAAAATTAAGACGGATTAAACGCTTTATTCGATAGATATTATCACTCGGCAATTCAATAACGCTGCACGAAACGATTTCGAATCGTGTAAATGTTACCATCCACTTATCTCTTCGCCAATAATCAAAAATCAATTTTACATCATTGAAATAGAATTGCGTAATTGTTTGACAAGTTGTTCACATATTTCTCGCCTGACCTCGTTCATCCTCCCAGGAAATCGACATCATTTTCTAATATTACCCTTTCACGCTTATTTACTATACTTGAAAAACCGGTTCTCCCGATGAGTCACTTTTTCAGTTTTCTTCAATTTGTTTAAAAGAACCAATTATTTACTCACGTGACTTCTGATATTGTACAAATTATAAATATACAATGTATTTTTAATACGTGTTCTCGATTAATTAATTATTTATCTCAAATTATTCTTTTCCTTTTTTATTGATGAATATTATTATAAATAATTTTAATAATTTATAATAATATTATTGTAATTATATTTCCTGATTTAGTCACGTTATATTTTATTAATATTTTTTTTTATTATTTATTAATTCTCACGAAACGCGAAAAGTTTAATATTCGATCGATCATTCAATACTTCCAAGTTAATAATAGATTTAATAATAGATATTTAAATGGTGGCGTGGGAATCGATCGAATCTTAGTGGCCAGAGAAATTGTCGATCAAATAGGAAGCAGGAATTACAAGGCGCGAGCACTCAGTTCACGTCAGTCCCTGTGTCGTGTCTATCTTTAGCTCCACGTCTACAGGATGTTTCAAAAGAGACACATACACATTTTCATACTTATCGTAATTCTCGTTTGAAAAATTTTTTCAAACTTAAGTTATAGCGATTAATTATATTAATTGGATATATAATTAATTTTGATCAATTATAGGTTATTCAATCATAGATTCATATTAAGATTTAAAATTTAAAATTTAAATTTCATTAAATTAAATTTCATTAATTTTGAAAATAAAATTGTATATTTACTTGATAATTTGATTTAGAATTTAGATTAAAATTCTACTATTATTCTAATTTAGCTCTTAATCGATCTTCAACTATCTAATACTTAACGAATTAACTTATTTTGCATCAAAGATATAATTTATATTTTTAATTATATTATATTATAAAAATTTACATTCATATTATATATACATATATATGAATGTAACAACAATATTTCAAATAACAAAAGACTATATAATCGGGTAATTCATCATATATAATCGGATCAATAGGATAGCCACTAAAATTTCTCTCGTATAAAAGAAGCTCGCTATAAACCAGCGTTTCACTTGCCCCTTCCATGATACACGTGGAGTAGAATTGCGCGAAAGCAGTCGAGGGACGTGTTAAACGGCACAACATGGATGCCATCACGAACCCGCAGGATCAACTGTCGCGACAGTGGTTCGACGAAGTACGAGAATCGTCCCTCGTTCTTCGAATCTCACGCGTCGTTTGCTCGAACGGTTCGGTTAAAGTCGCGAGCAGACGTCATTATGCGGCAAGACATAGTCGTTTGAAACTTATTCACCGCGTCTGCTACGGCTCGTCGCCCTTTTTCTCCTTTTTTTTTTCTTTTTTTTATTTAAAAAAAGCAAACCGTCGCGCGAGCGTTCCACCGATACTCGACGACGACACGACACCTATTGAAACGTGCGTGCGCTCATTAACGCGCGATGAAATCGAGGAGAGATCTCAGCCGCCAGTTGGATACTGTACGGTGGTTAGGTTATGGATCGACAACATCGACGATGCAAGATACACGGCCTCGCAAAGAATTCTGGATTCGCTCGCTAGGGGGACTGGATGCTATGGAAAATGGTTAGGAAAAGATGGGTTTGAAGAGATATTTAATTTGATGAAATAAAATGTGATCTATGATGGTATAATGATCGAAAGATCGATTCGAAATTTACAATTTTTGGATTAAGGTAAGGATCTTTTTATCTTAAAATATATGTATTGATCGAAAAATTGATTCGAAGTTTGATTTTTAGGTTAGAAAAAGATATTGATAAAAAGATATTTGTTTGATGAAAATAACTATGATTTCAGTGTGCATAAATAGGCACAATTTAATTATTGAAATTAAGAATAAAGTTCCTTACTTCGATAAATTCGATAATTAATTATTCAAAGTATCGAATAACCGTAAATAACTATATGCCAAACAGGTGGAATGGATGAATGGATGGCTATAATAGCTTTAGACTATTCGTTAGTCGAGTATTTTAATTACTAAAGATATTAATTATTTAATAACTTTATTCGAAATTTTCAACTTTTAGTTATTTTTTTTACTGATTAATGGCTCTTCTTAATTAACTCTGATGTAATAAAATGATCGAGACATCGATTTTAGAAATTTAAAATTTGATTTCTACTAGTTTCATAGTTTGAAAAAATTCTACTAATTATAATTTTGAAGAAAAAAGAAGAATTAACGAAAAATATTTGTTTCGAATTTTTCTTTCCTTATATTCAATAATTTTACAATTGAATCAAGAGATGCTGGATCAATTTTAAAATTAAAATATTTTCAGACAGAGTTATACAACCAAATTTACAAGAAGAAATCTGATATAATATCTTGAAGACATGATTACACACTTAAAGTAGAAAGGATATAAAAGAACTAAATTCGAATAAACATTATCAAAACCCAATTTTATAGAATGCCTTTCTCGCAATCTCTTACATTAATTAATTAACATCGTTAAAACTTTCGAAAAAATAATCGCGAGATATCACTTAATCCCTCTCATTTAAAAAGCTCAAAAAGCCCAAGAATCTTACGGCCGACATTACCGATTCCATCGAAACTTTGTCTTGAAGAAGAATCTTGAACTTTTCCACGCGCATCCAAAACAACAATGAAGAAAAAAAAAAAAGAGAAAAAAAGGGGAATCCAAGAACGAAACTGTTTGAAAAGAGCGACAAATTTCCACACCCCTTGCACCGTGTACATTTTTTCGCGCTCGTATCGGTGCTGGTTTCTTTTGTGAAGATAGCAAGGTAGGATGAGGGGTGAAAAATCCGGCGGTTGTAGGGAAAGAAATTGCTCCTTCTTCCTCTTCCCCTCGAACGGTATTTGGGTCGCGTGTCCCACATTCTGGCCACGTCAAAGTTAATTGCAGGTGTTAACGACGATTACCGTCGTCTGTTCTGCTGGTTCGAGGTTGTTTATATCCGTGTGTGTCTGGCCTTTTGTGCGGCCAGGTCGAGCGGGATGAATCAAATTTCTCCCCCTTTGTTTTCTACCTCCGCTTCGTAATTTCGTCCCCTTTCTTTTCTTTCTTTCTTCCTTTTTTTTTTTTTTTCTGTTTTTCGCTCGCTCGCACTCTTTCTTCCTCTCTTCTCTCTCTCCCTCTCCCCCATTTTGTCCGCTTCTCGTGTTTCCCTGTGGGCGAAGAATGGCGAATCGTCGACCTGGTATTTCTCGAGGACAGATTCCTGCCTGTTCGAACTATTCTCCTTTCCTCGCAGAGCTCGCTTTTGCAAATGTGTATAATCACGAATAAGCTTCCGATTCTTTGGATTCGTGTACGTGTATTAACTGTGTCGAGATCATTTTTATCGGTAAATTTTTTCTTTTTTTTTTCAAGTTATGAGTCTTCTCTCTTTCTCTCTTTTTTTTTCGGAGTTGGTTCGCGAGCATGCACGAAATCATTTATAACTCGGTAAAAATCTCTATTACTCGGCATTCTCCTTGACACACCACGCAGAATATGGAGAATTCAGAACTTTGGTCGACCGATATATTAAATCTCGGTCATTTATTTCACAAACGTTGGACGATCTTCAAACATGAAAGGATCGTTTTTCTGGGACTTCTTCGAATTTGTTTAAGACGACGTAACGTTTTCTTTGATCACTTTAGATGGCTCTAAATATCTCTGACAATATTTTGCAAACAGTTGACGCGTTATCGCATTTTGTACGTCCACGTTTGATTCACCATTGAACTAAATCATACCAATTTGGATATTCGAACATCGAAGAATCACCGAATTGAAAGAAGAAGAGAAAAAAAACAACCGAATAATCAACGATTCGTCATAATATCGCCCATAATATTTCTACAAACCGAATTGTTTACCGATTGATCGCCGAAAATTGTGTCTGAAACCGAGTGTTTCGCGAACAGCCAATTACGACACCGTAATAAACCACGTTTAACGAAGCGAAGCGTGGTCATTTTTCTAAACAACAAGGATCGACCAGGAAACAATACGTCTCCTGGATATTTCGAGTAATTTTTTTTCTTTTTCTTTATCGAAACGAACGAGATCGAATTCCTTCTTCACCAATGAACAATATCCAACGAAATCCAATAAATAATCGGTGTAATAAATGGCGGTTGACACGGGCGAAAGGAGAGGTCGATTATATCGGGCATAACGAAAGAAATGCGTGGAATTGGGGCACGTAACAAGGCAGTAGCCCAGCATCGTCTCGGCTATTTCCAGCAATTTCATCAGCCGAAAAACTGCCGTTGTTCGGTGGTACGCACGTACGTACAGAGAGACCGGCTCTATAAATACGCACTTACACCGATCCCCCGTGAAATATGCAACGAACTCGCCGCTCCGGTTCAAGGAGGGAGCTCAACGCGGTCAATTAGTCAGCGGTCCGACTTGCGCTTTTTCCTCTCCCCCCCATACGTTGTTGGTCACCCATGTTGTTGGAAGACGTCTCTACGAATGAAGATAACGATACGATTATCGTTGACAAATAGCTGATTGATCGTTGTCGTAGGTTCATTGAGCCGCGGCAGATGGGAGATAAGAGGCGCAGAATCGACACTTCGTCGAGGATGAATGGTTTTTTTTTTTTATAAATTTGGATATTGATGACAAATATCTCGATAATTCTTCAGCGAGTGTTTTCAATAGGAATATTGGATGTACGTGTGCGTATATATTGTTTGAATAATCATTGTAAAAATACGTGTGTATACGTAACCTTGCTGTTTTTCACGAGTCTACGTGATTGAATTTTTATGATAAATTTTTACGGGATGAATAATTTTAATCCTACTGTATCCTGTATAAAACTTATACCTTTATTCTTTATTATTCGGGACAGTGTGGCTGACAAAAGTAGCGTACGCGAGGAGAATAATAGAGTTTGATGGAAGGAGAGATAGGTGATTTTTGGATTATAAATCAAAGATGGAAATATTAAAAGGATCGGCAGATTGAAAACTTTCCATTTAATTTTTATGTTTGCTAAAGCATCAAACGACAGCTTCGAATCGATTAATCGTACGGTTAATTAACAAATTAACAGTAGTAGCGTGAATTTGCGAGAGAACTAGATCGAACGCTGCTGAGAGGTAGAGACAACGAAGGGAATTAATTATTCCGCGAAAAAAAGAAAGAAAGAAAGGAAAAAACGAGATGATTTCGAGGCGAATGCCAACTCGCTTATCTCCACTCTCGCGAGGAAACATGTTTTGTCGAGACGTGTGACCCCTTTTTCGAGGCTTGACCGGACCGGATCTTTCGACGAGGAGAAATGTTACTTGAAAAAAAAGAGAGAAGATTAATAATAATAATAATAATAAAAAAAAAGTCAAAGCGTATGTAACCTGTGGCACGTATGATTTACGTAATACGTGAAATTTTCTCTTGCTATTGAAAATTTACAACCGTGTAGCAGTGCCAGTTAATCAGATTTCTCGAGCAACGTGAATTGGAGGATGGCGGGGATGATTTTGTGCTGGGGAAAGATCGTTGGTCCGTGAATAGGATCCATTTGATGAAGAAAAAAAAAATATTTGGAGGAAATATTTTCCTTTCTGAGGAATTTTGAAGAAAATGAAAATGTAACGAATGTACATGATAAGAAGAACCGTGATTGGATTAATTATAAATGATCCGTTGTTCTATAACCATTGATATTCATTTCATATAGGAATTCCATTATTGTTGTGTATCTCTGTGTATTTTGATATAATTTTTATTGATATCACTTGGATAATATTGAGAAAAAACTAAAATAATTAATACAATAATTAATATATAATATAGTATATAAAATAGTTTGGATATAAGATTTGGATTTGATTAATTAGTAGATAACATCGATGTAATATCAATGCGAAATAATTGTTTGTAATTATTAATATACATTGTAAAATATTTTCAAAAATTGATTAGATGGAGAAGGAGGATTTTTTCTCACTTTATGGAAAAAAAAAATTACATTTCGCATGCATCAACTTGACACACGCATCGTTGATTAGATAAACTTGGTGCAAATGTAGTAACCTTTGATGCTTTTTTTAAATAAACGCGATCGAGACTTATTACTCAATCCATTTATAATCGAGCGATGACGCCACGTTTGTTTTAACGCTTTTTTTATTATACATACGTAAGTCACGAGGAAAAAAAACTTTTTCAACAAATTTCATGGAATTTCGAATTTACAATCACGCACAGCGAATACGTGTCGATTAACGAGAATCTTTTTCTTTTCTTTTTTTTTCTTTTCTTTTCTTTTCTTTTTTTTTTTTTAAAGATAGAATTTACAAAGGTCACAATGGTTTTCCAAGTACATCAGATAATCGGCACGTGAATATAAATATCCTTATCGTCGATGAAATTAAACAAACTTAAAGAAACTTCCTCAATTTCGTGAAAAAATAACGATTAACAGGTTGCTCATCTTTGCCGATGCAGAAATATTAATATTCGATATAATTCAATAAAAGTGGCTCGTTATCCATCACGATAATGCCTCTATTTATAATTCACTGTTCAATATTTCATCACCTTGAAAAATTCATCGATATTCGATGAATTCGAAAATATTTTAATTTCCACCAGTCGAATGTCCCTAGAAAATTCGAACGTTTCCTTCTTTACTTTGAGAAGAATTCATATATATTCATATCCGAAAACTTGAACCGTGAACATTTTTTACTTTCTTTTATAAATTTTTATAAATTAGCAGGAAAGTGTGCAGAATATTCGAAAAACTTTCACCTTGAAAGTAAATTCGATATTTGGTAATTTAAATTTTTTGAATTTTCGCGGCTTGAGTTGGCGCAAAAATTCCCAGAAAAGTATAGGTAACCTTTACCCCCCAATATTTCTACGATCTCTGCTCGTAAACGTTTCCATATAGGCTTTGTGTTCGCATAATTAAGTTGAATTGTAAAGAGATACTTCGCTCAATTGCGGTTAGATAAAGAGATGGTTCTGCTGTCAATATACGTGTATATATTTTTTTTAAATAAAAATACCATAAAATGAACTTCTTCGTTATATCATCGGCCACTCTATTCGTTTTATCATCGACGAGAAAAATAAATGAAAATTGATTCTTCACTTACTGGAGCATATAAGTATCGCTCCAATTTCAATGTATCTTGAAAAATACGAACAATGAGGAAAAGGAGCTTTAAAAGAGTTTTAGAAAACCCTAAGAGCAATATATCGGATAATTGCCCAAGAGGATGAGAACATCATACTAATCAAATTTTGTCAAACTCGATCCGGTTCCTTTTCGACCCCATAATAGGAAATCGTTCCATCTTTTTAAGGTTATGCAATTGGCCTCGGAACGGCGCGACATCGATTTGCTTGCCGTAGAGAAAGCGAGTCGCGAGTCGAAGGCTCGTTTCATCATCTCGTCGATGCATAATTTGCCCATTTACGGATGTTGAAGAAAAAAAGGAAAAAGAAGGAGAAGAAGAAGAAAAGAGAACTAGTCTTACTCGTTCCCCTCTTTTTCCCTCGTTGTTCACACGGTATCCGTCTATTCTGGAGGAAGCAGAGGGATTTTTTTATTCCGTTGTCCGATTATCTTGTCTAACACGGACGCAGATAAGTCGCGCGATCGAAGGCGAGAAAAAGTGGGTTACACTCGACGAATCGCAGGAAGGAAATGAGCTGAGTGTTAGTCGAGATTAGTTGGAGAGCTCTGTGAAATTTACATTTGGATGAATCGGGTGCTCTGTGCTCAGGGTGGATAGGGTGAGGTCTATTTATTTCCTTGGAACCTTGCTCCTTTCGATAGATTTAGACTAGTTAACCTATATTAGATCGAAAATGAATTTAGATTGATTTCGTATCTAAATTCATCTCGTGAATTCGTTATCGTGGAAGCTATTTTTTTTTTTTGCCAGTAACTTAACCTAACCTAACCTATCTCAATCAAAGGCGTATAACTTTCGAATCGATATGTTCTTAGATTTAATGAAACCTAACCTATTCTAACTAAAGGCACGCAAAATATATTAAAAAATATATAAATATATTAAATTTCAAGTACATGTAACTTTAGATATTATATTTCTATATATATATTTAAAGCCCTCACATTTCGCTTTTTCATCGAATATTATTGCGTGATGCCAATAACCTAAATCATATAGTGTTAGCTAAGAATATCAAATTTTAAATATTTCTCAATTATTCCTAGATTCTAAATCCACCTGTTTATTGTCTCTTCTATTTAAAAAATAATGAACGAAAAATTAAAAAAAAAAATTGAAAGCAAAAGTGTTAAAATATATAATTTACATTCCTCCTATTATAAAAGATTTTCTTTGTTCTCCTTTCGAACATACTCGAATCGTTTACCATTGAAATTTCGCAAATAGGAACGCGTGTGTTGACTGGCATAAAGGAACGGATGCGCGATGATAACGTTCCATAGGAAACGACCACGCGTGACCCTGGCATTATACATCGTCTCGAACGAACGCGTGTCCTCCTCGTTCTAACGACAGTGCTCATTCTTAAGAATTTGCAATTTTTCGAATTACTTCGAATCCCCTTTCCAAAAAAAAAAAAAATATATATAGTGAAAAATTCGAATAAAACTTCGATTCGAAATTTAAACATTTTTTTTTTTAAACTTTGATCGAGATTCGCATTATATATCTCTTCAATTCGAACTCTTTGATCGTTCAGAACGGTTGCAAATTATTGAGAATTATTCTGTTTCGCCAACATTACCCATTTTCTCGAGAATTGTTCAATTTCGTCCGACTTCAAGTTTCAAAGATTTAAGAAAAATAAATAGTCTTAAGTGAAACACAATAATTGCTCCCTTAACAATTTCGAATATTTTCAATCGCTTTTAAAAATCGTATTTCGAGCTGTTCCAAATCCCATCCCTATATTAGTCACGCTATTTCTCGTCTTTCTCGAATTTTAATCGAGTATCATCGCCAAGTCCCTCTCCCTTCCTCCTCTCTTTTCCCCTCCTTCCTCCAACTGTGTTCGATTTACGTAAACGTCGGTGTTATAACACGGTGTAAAAATAGAAAGTAACATACCTGGTCGAAAACGAAGGTTCGCGGCCAATGAGTAATTTACTACCCGTTAGACCTTCTCCCTGATTCGGGCCAGATCCCGCAAACGAACCTAATAATCCCGAAGGTTATCGTGTTTCCAATTAAGCGGCGATTATCCAAACATTTTCCATCCAACACTTCCGCACACGTCTGCCGTCATTACTGACGGCGAGCTCATCAGCGATTGATTACGATGAAAATGTAAGCCTTCCCTCTCTTCTTCCCCGTGTCAAGGAATTTTGTCTAGAAATTAATTGAACGGGAATGTTTTATCTCTTAGATGCTCTCTTTATGAATTATTATGAAGAAAGAAAGAGAGGGGGAGTGGGGGAGAGATTGGGCTATCTTGTTTGCAAGAAAAAAAAAATTAGATCAATTTGTGAAAAATTTGTAATCTTAAGATCTATTAATTTTGTTGATAATTGAAAAAAATAAATGTAAATATTATTTTTAATATAAATTTTACTTACGTTTTCTTTTGTGGAAGAATTTTTTCTAATCTAATTTTTGAGTTCTTAAATTTCTTGAATTAAAATAAATTTCTTAAATTACAGATGGAAAAATATATATTCTTGAATTTTGGATCTGTGTGAAAAATTACAGGTCTATTTACAAAATATCGAAGATAAACTTGAAATTCCTATTTGTAGCGTTACAAATCAATTTTCAATTAATAATTTAAATTGACATTTTGCTACTCATTCTGAATATATACATTTTTAATCTTTCTCATACGTGGAATTACTTTGTTTCTTTTTAATAATCGCATAAATGGATGCATTCGCAAGCGAGTGGTCAATGATCTATTAAGAAAAGTTAAAAGAGGTCTTGATCCAAGAAAATATTATTTATACTGTCACTGTGGCACGATTTGCAAAGACTGTTTCGCGTCTTACGTCAGCCCTTCGTGACATCATACGATGACAATAAAATTTTGTTTCGATCGAGACTGGAATAAACATATTGTAACGGTTTGTAACCGAAACCTGAAAACAAATATCAAACATCATTCTCTTAGAATGGATAAAAATTTCTGACAAAATTAGAATAGAAGGATATAAGTAGAAGTAAAACCGGTCAACTCTCTATTCTCTAAACTCGTGTCTCGATCATTGTCGTGCCACTGTTCTCAAAGTCAAGAACGAAGGGTAATCGAGTGTCTGGTATGGTTCGTTACGCTCAATTCTATCGTTTGTCTCGCTTGTGTGGCTTAATCGAGATCGCAACACATGGCACGTGTGCTCTATCATTGATTATTTAGCAAGTTCAATAATCGTGTTGGAATTGTCTTCTCTTTTTGTCATTTTTAAAATATCAATTAAAATATCAATCATTTTTAAAATATTAACTTTAGAATAATATATATATACATATTTAGTTTTATTGAGTTATTGAGAAGTCTTCTTTTTTGAAAGAATCAATTTTTTAAAAATTGAATCTGAATATGAATGCAAAATAATAGCATATATTAATTGTTATTTTTTCTTTTTTTCAAAGAAATAAAATGTTTTTCAAGAAATTGAATTCAATATTCAAATATTTTATTATCATTTATGTACTATCTCTTTGATGTATATTGTGCGATTCTTAAAATTGTAATTAATGAAAGATTATAGGTTAGGTTTGGATCTAATGTTAATACAAACGTAATATTTCAACCTTGTACTACTTTTTTCAGATATATATTCTTTTAATATTGAAATTTTAATTATCGTATTTTTAAAAATTTTTAAATTAAAATTCTTTTATTTATTTTTAAGATACTAATTGTTGGGAGTAACATTTCATATAACCATCAAGTTAAAATTTAGTCTAGACGAATCGATTTTGGCTAAGTTAATTCTGTTCCCTGACAAAAAATAATTTATTTTTACCAAAAATGAAATAGCGCGCTGAAAAAAAATAAAGCAAAACTGCAATGAATAAATTATAAAGCTTGAAGTACTAACAATCCGAAATCATCGCTCAATTTTTTATTTTCGTCTAATTATATTGAATAGATAAAATCTAGGTTATGTTCGGATCAAATATAATTACCTCTGCATTATATCCAATTGCCAATTACTTTAATTTACATCTTAAGCAAAAATTCCTCTAGTTAATCATCGTAAATATCGAATAATTTCCCTTGAAACAAAATTGTTATTTATTCACGAACAAATCTTTCAAATTTTTTTTCTTCGTTTATTATTCATTATTCGAACAATAGATGAAGTCCAACTTTATGATCAATAATCACACGATTCACAAGACGTAAAAAATTATAGAAACCCGTTTGATCTTGGTTCAGAAGGGATCGAGTTTTCTACGCAGTGTGAAGATTTTGTCGATGACTCAGAGGGCTCAAAGGATTCTTGCAAAAATGTCGGGACTCGAAGTGAAAGGAAACGATCGTAGATGGCGCGATCATCTTCCTTGCAATGACGATGCGTCAATTGAATAAATCTTAGAAGGGCGAACGTTCCATTTCGTAAAAATTTCTATCATTATATATTTCAAGCAAGTAAAAATAAATAATGAATTATAATAAATTAATTTAAAATTGATTTTACAAATGCAAAATTGGGTATTATAAAAATTCAAAATTTGTTTTTACATATTAGTATATCAATTTTTCACAAGATATACAAGATAAAATTTTTTTTTTAATGAAGTGAGATATGATAAAAGTTGAAATACATACCATCTTCTTCCACTTCCATTTTAACTGTTCATTTTATTTTTCTGAATAACTTCTGACAATTGGCCACTATCCTGTTGAAAAAATATTTTATTAAAAACAACTTAAACAATACTTATTTATAGTTATTCTAGTTGATTGTAATTGATCTGTTTTCGTACAATCTTGGCACTATAATTATTATTCGATACTTTGAGTGATAAATTATCGAAATAAATTTATTCTTAACGTCAACTATTAAAACTTTGCTCCTGATCTTTGTCGAGTAACATTCTGGAAACTTTGCCAAAACGTATTCGCATATCGCAGTGGCCCTTGTTCCACGGAAGAAACTCGTTTCGATAAACTTGTACCATATGCCCTTCTTCTAGACACCCGTTTAATTAACGTCAATTGTCGGTTCACTATAATGTTTCCACGAGTGAATAGAGAACTCTCGTTTCTTGTTAACACAGATATCCTAAGATCGACGAGTTTATGGTCGATCGACTGGTCGAGAAAAGTCGCGGACAATTTTTTCTACGGCAGACGCGATCGTAAATCGCTTTTACGCGTGCGCCTCTTCTTTGTCTTTTGCGTGACGACTCTGTCGCGATCTCTGTATGCAGAAATACGTGGTATATAGGGTGTCTCGGCGGTTCAAGTGGGTAAAGGGTTGAAGAGTAAAAATAATGTTTTTTTTTTCATTAAAGCAGTGGTTCTCAATCTATAAATGGCTATCTATGAGAGAGTTACAAAATGTTTTTTAAGGAATTGGTAATATTCCTTAAAAAAATTTATTCTTAGTCAACGATTTGTTTTTATTAGACATGATTAAAGCATTGTATTATAGTTTTTCAGAAAATTATTTTTGAAAATTGTTCGAACAACTATTTTTTATAATCATTATTTATATTATTTATCCTTTGTTTGTGTATATATTTATTTGAGACACTCGGTATGCATCATTTCAATGTTTGAAGTCATATATTTGTGCGGAGATGCGCTTCAATTATAATAATTTTTATGGTTTGCATCTCTTAATTACTGGATGACGAGATGCCAGAAAGGGAGGGACAATTTTGAAGCAGACATCTCAGTACATGAGGGATCAGACAAGCGTATAACGTGATTAGTCGTTAACGAGTAGCATGAAGAAATCTTTTAGTCATCGGTAATAGATAGATAGTTCGACTGGACATAAATATTATATACTCGAAATACTCGTAAAATTTTGAATATTTTTTGAATTTGTTTTATTCCAAATGATCGGAGGATTCTTCTGGCAAAATCGAATTGAAAATATTTAAAAAATTTAAAGAGAATGATCAAGCGTGAAATTTATCGAATTTTTTTAAGTATTTCAAGATTCTGATCTTAAACAATTTGATACGATTGTTTTATCCATTAAATCTTGTTTTATTGTCAATTCTAATCAATTTTGATCGCATTAACGAAAAAATTTACCGTGACAAGATTTATTCTATGAAAGTATTGAAATCTTGTTACATTTGCTGTCACGAATATGATATTCGTATGAATTTTTTATAATTTCTTGAACAAAAGTTTATGATCTTTATCATATGTGTTTATTAAATTTATTGAATTTCAAATGGAAATAAGTTTCTTAAATTATAAATTCGACGTTTGGAGAATATTCGATATTTATGCAATATTAATAATTTGACGTAATAAATAACAGTCATATTTAATGTATCTATCTTTATAATTTTAATAATGAACTCAATAATGAACTCAATTCTATGAATGTACAAATATTTGTATAAATATTTCATTCTTTTTATGTTCTTTTACATTTTTCACAATAAATAATTATAATAATAATAATAATCATTCCAACAATTATCGTTGCTATATAATTAATTATTAGAAAAAAAAACAAAAATCTTTGGATCATCAAAGTCTACATCTATCATATTTCATATTTATTAGATGATGATATTAAAATACACTTTAATTTATAGAGAAGAAATCATATTCTCAAAGTTTCATCTATTCCATAATCCAAAACAATTCAATCTTCCCAAATTCCAAATCTAAAATTAAACAAGAATTACATAAAATTACTTTGATAAAATGGATGCATTCAAAAATTCCATTCATAATTTAAGAAAATCCAAAAAATATTCTTTCATTCTTCCATGTCTATATAATTATCTAATAATCAGAAAAATTACATAGAATTATATCTTAAAAAAAAAACAAATACACATTTATATATCCCTACTTTCACAATCCACAAAAACATTCTCTCAGATTTCTATTCTCCAAAACACCAATCCTCCATTTCCAACTTTCTGCTCTATTCTGTACCCCAAATTTCCTATATATACACATACTTTATCAATCTCACAGGACATCGATTGAAACTCATCGTTGAAACTTGTATACAGGACAAATTCGGAGCACAGAGAGAAAGAGAGAGAGAGAGAGAAAGAGAAAGAGAGAGAAAGAGAGAGAGAGAGATTCGACTTTCACAAAGACCAAGCAGCCACGATGCAAATAGGTAGAAAAAAGAATGGGAGGGGATAGAATGTGTCGCGAAGCACTCTCGACTACCCTCTTTTCTCCAGGTCCAGCCGTGGCTCACCCGCGCAACCAAGAGAGGCTGCACAGCAGCTTATACCGCGAAACTGCCCTAATAGTCCATTGTCTAACATCCGACCGACAAATCCTCGTCTCTATACCTCGGCATCCGGCTCGACGACAAGCTACTACCTCTCCCCCAATAACGAGTCTCTTCGATTTCGATCTCTCCTTGTTCAAATTTCGCTTTCCTTCTCTCCTGTGTTTATTTATTTTTTTTTTGCCAGATCTATAAATTTTGGATCGCGAGAAAATCGATTTAGATCTCTCTTACACGACAATGTGCGAGTATTCTTACACTTGATATATTGATCGTATATATATGTGGATATTTATATACACTTGACCTTTGGAGAGTCGATTGCGAATAGAGACGAACACGAAAAAATTAGTTGAAACTTGTTTATTAATATCTTCAAAAGAAATTGCTTTTTTTTATTATTATTGTTATTTGGAATAATTTTAATTTAAAAAGAAAAAAAATTAAACATATATATATGCGTGTCTTTGATTAAATTATAAATAATTTGAATTAGATGAAACGAAATAGAACTCTATTTTTGTCGTATTTAATTAATGTGATAAATAGTCTATTTATATTTTTGTGTATCAATTTTTGTATTCATTTTGGACTCCAGATCTATTAAAAATATTCCACGAATATATTAACATTGTTAATATATATATAAAAACCGAATTGAATTATTCGATCGCTGTTTCGTGTCTATTTTTTATGTTTACCATAAAAGTAAGACGATGGATGTAATATTGTGAAAAAATAAGCAAAGATCGATTAGCATAGTTTCGTTTGATATTTTAATTAAGAACAGGAATAAAATATAAGTCAGATTCTTTTTGTTAATTTTAAAAAGTTAAAAAAAAATTACATTTTTTCCAATGCTACGATCGAGTATATATTATTAAACTGAGTTTTTATTTCAAAATATTTCAAACGAAATTACAAAAAAACAATGAAGGATATGTGATTTCAAAAACTGTGAAAATTATTAACTTTGTAATTAAATTTGTAATGTAAAATTCTACATCGCTATACATTAGCTAAAAGTGCTAAAAAATAATTTACAGATTCTCAATCAATCTTTCATAATTCAGTTTCGAACAGCACTCTTAATTTATATTTTCATCTCATTCTAACTCGTGAATCTACTTTCGTGAGAAAAAAAATGCAATTTCTCCCGATTTCGGATGACACATCGATAGTTTCAGCAATCGGAAATAGATGCAGGATCGATAAAGGCGAAATAAATGATGAGAATAACTCTTTTTATCTTGATGATTCAAACTTACACGGTAATCGGTTATCCAATAAAGCGGTGACTTCACTTTTGGCACACTGTGTGTACACACAACAGGGACAAGTAAGAGCAGAACAGCTTCCTTTTTATTCGTGACTCGATGGGACGGAGAAAGCACGTGGCGGAGAAACGGGTATGAGTCATTATCCAGAAATACACGTTGCTCCTTCGAGATACCGAATATATTGAATGTCAATCGTTTCTTCTTTGATAAATCGGCCGTCACCCATAACCAAGACCGAGATAATTCAATTCCTTACATTTTCTCTTTTCTCAAGATCTATTTGACTGGCGAATTTCCTTCTTAATCACTCAAAATAAAAATCGGTATGTATACGTTGCCATCTTATTAACAATCGATTCTAGGTATCGAAAAGAAAAGAAAAGTCGATATAGAAAGATATCGATCGAGTCTTATTTGTTTAGTCACGACTGAAGTTTATAATTAATCGAAGCAAGATCGCTTTGTCTCTATCATATTGTTCGCTTATCCTATCTCTGTCTCGCTTGCTCCAACGCAAACTTCGATTTATCGATATAGCTCGATAAACAAAGCTCGATCGATATTTTTGTACACCAACTTTTGTTTTCGTCCGTAGAATTTTCCAAAAATATTTCGCTTTGTATCAACATTAATATATTTTGGATTAAATAGAAGTGCAACAGAGGCTTCTTCAATCCCCGAATAGTTTTGGAAATACGATCCGAAAATTATTTTCCGCGGCTGAACGAACCTGAAGTATGGTTTACGTCATGGTCAGGAATGGAGTATAAGCATGAATTGGGCATGATGAAGACCCTCTTTCAGGCTGATTACGATATACAATTTCAAAACCGATTTATCCTTTAAGAGGTCGATTAAATATCGTAATATTTGAATTTTGATTCAAAATAAATTGCTCTAGGCAGTTGAATGAATAGAATTGGAAGTAGGAAATAGGGTTGGTGATATTTATTTTTTTATTGTTTTTAATTAAATGCTCTCTTATTTGATGAGAATAGATTTCAGTTTCATTATTTTTAAAGAATGATTTAAAAAAAATCTAATCATAATTAAAGTATAATAAATATTTATATTTATAAATCGAATTTTCATGTTTGATTAGTCAAAATCAATAAACAAAATGAAGAAAAAAAAGTCATAAGTTCGAATATGTATACCTTGAAATTTTTTGAATATGAATCTAGAGATATTTATTCTTTTATTATTTTCAATGAGACGTTTATGTATCTTATTCAATATAATTGATGAGAATTGAGAGAATTTTTTCAGTTTTATTATTTTTTATCGCTTTAACAAATCTAATCAAAATGTAATAAATATTTCGATCAAATTTTGATATTTGACCAGAATCAAAATCATTCAATAAACAGAATGCAGAAATATCAATGAATAAAACTTAAACTCTTGATACTTATTTCGATGTAATTGATAAATCTCTTTTTATTTAAAAATTCAGAAAAAATTTTCTTTCTTTGAAAAAATTTTCTTCCTATAAAAATCCTATATAAAAAAACTTTTTTGATTATTATTTTGATTATTACAAATCAATCTTATATCCTAACAAGTAAAAAAATCACATAAAACAGAATTCCGCTAAGAATTCTGCTAAGAAGGAACATCAAAACATCATTGTACATTTTTCTTATCAAAACGCAACGAAGCTCAAAAATAAACGATTTGAGTCATGTGTGCGCTGGCATTCGACTCGAGGATGATCAGATTACGCAATCGATTATAATTATATTTCTGATGTAATTGTGCGTGTTTCAAGAATGAAAAACATTGTCTTTGACGTTGCTATCGGATTTCAGCGAAAGTTCAGCTTCGTTTCTCCCCCTCCCTCCCTCTTTTTCTCTTTTTTCTTCGTTTTCTCCAGCTTTCGATGGAATAAAAGCCTGATTTTATATGAAAAGAGTGGCAGAACCGACAGACTTCCGGCAAATGGAATTCAACTTCACCAAGAATATGCTTCATGGACGGTTGGTCGGCTTATTAACCACGTGTTTCAAAAGAGAAAACTAATTTTTTTCGGTTTTGATAACGTGATTCCTCAATTGTGAATATTTAGGACGGAATATTTTCGGCTTTTAGTCACAAATATTTGATATCCAGGATTGTCCTAATTTGGTCAACGGATACTCTGAACCGAAATAAAGGCAAAATTCGATATCAACAGGATGTGGATTATCCTCATTATTATTTTATTTTTCTTTTTAAATGTTTGCGGTTTTTTGGTTTTCCTATGATTTCATTGTATCCTGTCCCTTTTATATTAGAATCTTTGCTAATTGTGTCTTATTTTCGTAATAGTCTCTCATTATTCTTGTTGCTCTTTTGTAAACTTAAAAAATCGATTATTGCGGTTTTCCATCGCAACCCTTTCTCTGTGCGACTATTTTCGATCAGGCGGAAATGGGTCTCTAGACGGATTGTTTACTCTCGATGAACAAATACACCTCCCTTTCCGCCAAATCAGGCCATAATCGCTCTTCCATCATATCGCGCTGAAAAAAAAATGAAATTGTAAATTGCGCTATGAAGAATGATTTAGATGGTATAACGCGAGTTTTTTTAATAAGAGAAATTTAGATTATAGTTCCAATAGTATTTTATTGTATTTATTGTAACGAGAAAAAGATTTTGATTTTTATATTTTGATTAATATAAAAAAAAAATAATGAAAAATTAATAAATCACTTTTTAGAAATGAAATTAGAATTTTTAAAACCAATTAAATAATTATTCAGAATTTTAAATTTTTTAATTGATCAATCAATTTCATTTCCACTATGGATTTAACGATTTAATGATTTGTTTACTAGTGAACTACAATCAAACTGCTGTTTACATATATATTCTGTATTTTTAATATTTTTAACCTTTTCTAAACACCATTTAAGGTTAATGGACGTTCAAAACTACGAGTTATAGATAACATCCATAACGTTTCATGTAAATCGTATCAGGATGATCTCTTGCCGTGTAACCTTCATGTTTTTCTTCTCGATGGCCGATACAGGTAATCGCTTTTAACACATCAATTTTTTCAGAAAGTTGAACTAAAAGATTTAACTTTCTTGGAGATACTTAGATTTATTATTAGAGCCTTCAATGGACAAGGTTTGCCTCTTTCAATTTTTCAAAGAAAACACTTTCTCAAACACCTGTGAAAACAGGAAAAAATGATATCTCTACTTCTAATTTGAATTCTTTAGGAATTATCTGCTATTTTTAGATTCTATCGATTGATTAGGTGACAAGAATTCTTGATAATTTTAATGAGATTCACGGAATATCGATTATCAATGAATCAAACTAACTAGAATGAGTAACTAATTAAAATAATATTTTTTGATCCGTGGACGGATAAAATTATTTTCATTTGGATTTATGGAAAATTTGTAAAAGAAGTTTATAAAATAATATAGAAATTTTATGATGAATTTTATTTTGTTTATTCCAATATATTAGCAAATATCGAAAAAAATATTAAAAATTCATCATAGTTATATTTGCAAATAATAAACATTTTATATTCGTCACGGTATAGACTCTGAATATTAATATATTATATTATCATTTAATTCTATTCACATTTTTATCAGATCTTTATGTATATACGGACTCTTAAAAATAATATATTGTATCTATTTGATCTTTTTAAAAATGGACTTATACAATGAATTAAATATGAAAAGAAGAAAAGTGGCGATTTTTGATTGTTATAAAAGAAAATCGTGTGCCAAAAAATATTGAGAATCAAAATACCGTTTGATGTTTGGAGAAAAGCGTGAAAAATGTGTTTATGCGTGTCACGTATGTGATTCCTCTACTCTTGTCGAGAATTAATGAGCCATCCAATCGAATTCGTTATTTACTCATCGTTGCTTCATCCGATGTCGTTCTTCAATGCCTTCCTCCGATATTAATTCCGATTTAAGATTTGAAAATTATTGTATCTCCTGAAAGAAAAAAAAATATTAACATATTTTTCGAAGGCCATACGAAACTTTCTATTCAACATCATGTCGATATACGATTATCGCTGTCAGGTGATTTTATAATTGAAGATATAATTGAAGTATAGTTGAAGATATTAAAAATAAAAAAAAATGTGCACCGAATTCGAATATGTGCACCGCAAATTAAAATTCCTCGAATAATATTTTGATTATTGATTTCTTTATTGATATCTTATATCGATCAATGATTGAAAATAATAATTATTTAATTTACGTTTCATAAAATTTTCTGTGATAATTTTTAAAATTTTTAGATATTATATACTACTAATAATTATTATATAACAGATATTATATAACATTAATAATTTATTTATACATTTGATTAATAATATTATTTGAATGACTTTCGAAATCATATTACCTAACAAAAAAAAGGAAAAAAAATATTTTGATTCACACATTACGAAAGTGATCATGTTACATTGTTCATTCTATAGAGAATACAAACTCAGTTGGAATACATTATGACAATGAATAACGACCTTGTTGAACATAACAGTTTTGTAATAGTGAACCTAGGGTTGCAAGGATACTATAAAAGACGAAGGAATCTGGATTCAGAATGCGATGACAGGGAACACGAGCCGTTAAGTGAGCCGTAATTTGTCGAACCGCCTCGGGTTACACCCAGAGGGGTGAACACCGGGTGAAAATAGGAGAGGGAAGAAGTCGTGGCCGAGATCCAGGGGCGAGGAGAAGGGTGGATAAAGCTGTGGTTAAGCGGCATGTTTAGAAGGCGTGCACACTATCTCCCTTGTTTGCTGTAAAAACAAATCTGTGTAGCACTTTAGAGATCCTGTTCGATCTCTCTGAATCGAATTCTGCCTTTGTGTCAGGGCATTGTAACCTCCTCAAAAGACTGTTAATGAAGATAAGTGAGCTCTTCAGTAGCTTAAGTAGTTTTATTAGTAACTTTTTATCATTCAAGATGTAATTATTTTTTTGGATAGACTTTTAAAGATCTTGTTCAATCTTTGAATCCAGTTCTTTTTTTATCTTTGTAATTTCCTTAAAGAGTATTTTAAGTTGTTGATGAGGATAAGTGAGCTCTTGAATGGTAGCTTAAATAGCTATATTAGTGTTTGTCATTAAAAATATTTTTTTGAGTAGAGATCTCTGTAACAAATTTCTTGATGATTCTATTTGATGATAATTTACTCAGAGGATCTTCAGACTGTTGATGAGGATAAGTGCTTTTGAATAATAACTTAAGTAATTATACTTATATTCTTGTAGATTTTTAGAGATTTTGATTTAATCTGTCATAATATTGTGATTTGTGACTCTTCAGAGAATCTTTAGATTGATGAAATATAAATGTATTGTTAGTTAAATAATATACCTGTATTGAAATTATTATTAAAGCTATAATTTTTTTTTATATTTTCTTCTTCAATTCTTTTAGATAGATATAGATCAAAAAAAATGTATACCAATGAAGAAATATTAAAATTTTAACTTTGTAATAGCATATTTTTTTTCAGATCATAAATATTAAATCCATCGATGTATCAAATCTCGTAAAGATTCTGTTCCTAAATTGTTAAAAAGTAATTATTATTTTTAAGATATCACTATATTATATGATATTGCTATTAAAACAAAAATCATTAATTTATTTCTATACATATTAAAATACTTCGTATAATAATTATCTAAAATAATCAAATTATATCATTAGCTTTTTTTTATCGAAAAAACTTCAACTAAACCTAACCTAAAGAGAATATCATTTTATCGGCATTTCTTCGTGAAATTAATTCAATGATTATTTCCAATTTCACGTTGATCTTCACGTTGAATGGAAAGAGTCAATGAAGGAAGTAAGCTCGTTTGAAATTCTGTATCGACAGTGTATCTATTATTTTTTTTTTCTCTTTTTTTCTTCATTCTCTTTAATTCTTTCACGATAGTATAGTTCAGTTTTTCGAACGTTTTCGACGCGTGAGTGATCGTAGCCCGAGGGTCGGAACGTTTCTGTCGGAAAGTCGAAATGTGTGATTTCCGCAATTTCACCCTTTCAAGAGGATTGCCCGTAGCATTCGCCTTTTTCACGTTCTAGGAGATATGAAAGTTCGTATAAGATGATCTCTAGTTTCTTTTTTTCGATCTTATCGCATCCTCTTGTTCGGTTTACGGCATGGGAATCAACACATGACACAAGTTGATTCGATCGTAAACGAGAAATTTGAGGTTAGGAGTCTTTTAGGACTCTTGATAATAGAATTTTTTTTTGAACAAAAAGATAAGATAGGATTTCGTAAAAATAGGATTTAATTATACAACTATACAATTAGATTATTATACAAAATATGAAAATATCTTGAAAATTCGATTCTAAAGATCAAAACATAACATAATAACAGTATAACAGTTAAAGCTTGCACTTTGTTTTGCTGATTTTAATTGCAGATTTGTCAACTCAATGGAAATTTTCATATTTATAAAGATTGAAGAATTTCTAGAATTAAAAGTATTAATATTTATATAGTGTATAATGACTATTGAAGAATCTAACCTAAATGCGTGATAGTACAACTGCTCTTAAAAATGCAAATTTATATAAATTTCTAAATATCATGATGTATCATTCTATAGTTCTGATAATTTATAACTTATTTAAGGAATCGAAATTCAATTCAAATATTATTCAAAGGCTAATTACGTCATAAATGTTACTAACCTCAACACCTGACACTATGTATCTTCCTTCAAGAGATCATAATTTTGTTTTTTTCGCAACAAACACATGTACAGGGTAGCTATCTAAAATTACTATGTTTGCCAAAGATCTGCACGAGATCTTTTCTCGAACTTGAAAGGCAGTTAAAATGCAAAGGCTTGGTCGAACGAGACTAGCGCCACCTATGCAGCCTCAGGTTCGCCGCTGTTTAGTATTCTATGTGCTGACAGCCCTCTTTTCCACACCTAACCGTCCACGGCCATCCTCCTACGGTAACTTGCTTCAACATGGCATGTTCTTCACATTAATATAGAGCGGCTTAAGACAAAAGACGATCGGCCTCGTAGCCCTTCTCCCTTCGAGAAAAGTGTACTTGACTGCAACGCCATCTAGCTCGCTAGCGCGTATATTTTCGTTAAGTTGAAGCCCCTGAAAATCCCTTAAATTGGAGGATTTCTTGCTCTCCTCCATACGTGCTAAATCTTAACCTTTGAGAGAAAGGAAGGAAGAGTGATTGGAAGGAACATAGTGATCCTGATGATCAAAGAGGATTTTTTTATATGATGTGTATCTTCTACGTTTAGACCTTTGGAAACGAGTGTATCAAGTGTAGATGAAAGAGTAAATAAGTATAAATGAAAATTGTGCTTCAAAGTTTGGATTTGGCATCAAATTTTAATTCAAAGGATCCATGAATTTAAATATCTAAGAATTTAAGGATTAAAAGGATTTGTAAAAAAAATCTGAAATATCAAAGACATTTTAAAAGTCAATAAAATTTAATTTAAAATCCAATGGCCTAAAAGTAACCAAAAGACCTAGAACTTCAAGATTCAATTTTTGAATCCATATTCAAAATAACAGAATTACAGAATCATTTGATTAAGACTTGTATAAAAAAACGAATTATTTATAATTACCAAATACTGTCCAACATTGTTTAACCTCACAATTAAGCTCAGGTTAAAATTATCATTTGATTATTTTTCCAATCTAATTCCAATCTAATTTCCAATATCTATTATCTATAATCTAATATCCAATATCTATTTTTTCAGTTTCGATATATATATTTAGAAAAGAAGTGATCAAAATCAAAAAATTTATATTACTATTTCTATTTCAAAGTCAAAAATTTCGAGTGATGAATCGAATCAGAGGCAGCGTTCTTGCGTTATGCAATCAACACGTGCGTGCAAACTGCACGGGATTGGCTTAACGATATGCAGACGCGCTCGCTTATTTTTTTCGGGACCAGTTCTCCGGTGAGTCATCGGTCTGGACTCATTTTTGCACCAGGTTTAACGACCCCGTTTATCTGTATCTATCTCTTTCTTTTCTCTTTCATATAGCTCGTTGATCGACCTGTTTTTGTGTTAATGTTTTTCTTTTTTCTCGAGATGTTTTTCGAAATTCATCTCGTAATATCGTTTAATTTATAATTGATCTTTGTATATTATATACAAAGATATTTTCGAATAATATGTAGATAATTGATAATATTTTAATATGAAATTAGAATTGAATTTTTATTTTATTTAATAAAACAAATTTTTGTTAATAAGATAGGAATAATATTGATAATCGTTATTACCATAAGGAATAATGTTTGTCTGTTATTTAATACAACAGAATATTATTAAATTATATATAAGCATTCATTATTATTTATTATGATAAATAAAAAGTGTTCGCAATTGATCAGCTGATTAGAAGACAACAGTAAAGTGCAAGAAAATTGATCAAGGATATCGACAAGTTGATCGAAAGGATTCGATATTCGCCACAGTGGAAGTTTCGAGGACGAATTTCCCGTTGGCCACTTAAACTGCGCCGACACGTATTTCCCATGCATTTTAAGGATTTTGGACAGCGTGAGGGGCCCGGTGTTTTGTCGAAGTATGAGCACGTAGTTGTCGTGAAAGGATCATAGAGTGGACTTAGCTCGGGAATCCCGTGTAAAACTTGGCTGGAATAATAAAGTTTTGTCTCCTACCTTCTCCATCTTCTAATTCTTTGCCCTCATGGAAACGATTCTTAATCGACCTAATTTTATTTTCTTCGATTTTTTGATTAAATTTTTCAAAATAAATGAAATATTTACATATTTCTCTTTTCCTTTCTTTCTTCTTTAAATTAAGTAATTTAACAAAAGAAATCAGTCCTAATTTTATCATTGAATTTATTTAACTATAATTGACTTGAATTGTAGGAATTCAAATACATCGTAAAATCTTGGCTCTCTTCATTCGTACGATAATTTTATATATTCTGTCTAAACACATATAAATTTTTAATATCATTCCTAATATGGTAACAAGTTATTTTCAGAAATTTTGACAAAGCTTGATCAGATCTTTTTCCACTCTTGATATTTACATATATCGATATTCATTAGTCGAAAAAAAAAATGGAAAAGGGCGCTAAATGATTCAATATAACCTCAACTGACAAAGTTTCTTTAACGTCAGTATTGTTTTTAATATGGTCACGAGTTATCTTCACAAGTCTTGACAAAGTTCCATTCATCTTTTTCCACTTTTTCATTTTTATTATTTATATGTGTAGAGTGAATAGATATTTATTTCTATTGATATTTTAAAAAGAGAAAAAGAATAATCAAATAACATAATTAACGAAATTTGTCTTTAATATCAGTATCTATAATATATAATAGTAAAATCTTTAATATGATCACGAGTTATCTTCACAAATCTTGATAAAACTCAATCATTCTATTTTTTCATTCTTATAATTTACATGTATAAAATAAACTGATATTTATATCTGTTCGTATTTAAAAAAAAAAAAAAGAAAAAGGGCTAAATGATATAACCTCAAAACAAAATTTCACGACAAATTTAAACGAAAGAATATAATTGTATATTTAAAATTTTTCAAGCAGAATATTGAAGAAGTTGCATGAAAAAATTATTGCAGTTACTACAAGTAAGTCTTTTAATTTAATTTTTTCGCCATTGATATTACAACGAGATAACAGGGAACAGTAAATCTTAATTGTTAAACATACGATTTCGCATTATCATTGATCATCAACAAACATTTCCCGATATTTTCTTATCTAAGTTTTCACGATCTATTAATCTCATAAATTCCATTAAATAAATTTCATTAGTTTTGTAAGAAAAATTAAATAACGAAAAAATGTTCATTTCTTTTAGGACAAGTCTTACGTGTTCCAGATATGTGATTGGCAAAAGGCAGATAATAATATATCTCGTAGCTTATCTATCTCTAATAATACTAATAATATATCTTTATGATTTGGTCTTATCAATTCTATGGAATCAATCGAAACGATTCACATTTCATTACACATTACCAGGTATTTATCAATCATTTACAAAAATAAACCGTTCATTCATCAGAAATAGTTGCAAATCGTTCTGAAGCTTGAAACTAATTTTAACTGGAGAATTAATGAGTCGACATTCGTATCATTATCCTCCATGAAGTTTTTTGTTCCTAGTTACGTAACATTACGTCGATCTCCCTACCCACGTGTGTACCATTTTGCACGCGGAAATGGAATCCTTAACCTAGGTAATTCCGCTTAAATGAACCTCAAAGTTTCATTTCCTCTCATACATTAAAAAATAAACGTATCATAGACAATCTCGCTGCTTATAAATACTATTCCTTCTTATGTTTCGTTATTATTTTACGTATCATCATTTTAGCGCTAAATGGAAGCATTGGAAATCGATTAGAAATCAGTTTGATATCGTTTATAAGCAGGAAGTGGCGTATGCGCTTCCGGTCACGTGGTCAAACATCATCTCGTTCGCAAGGAAACGCGACACCCGAGATATTAATCGCGATTAGCAAGATCCGCCAGATGGCCGGTTTTTGCTGGATCATGCTTTTCAACACTGATTGGGCGCCACAAAACGGATGCCACGTGTTGTCGCGCCATGATGTTAAGAGAATGGCAGTGAGGTTAGTGCGCGAGTTATTTGTTAATGGGATCGATAAAATGTGAGATAAAATAAAAAAAAAAAGTTATATTATCTTTGAAATGAATTGAAGAAATTTTTTAAAGAATGAATTTTAATTTTTGGAAATTATTACCTGAAAAGTTACGAGTGTTTAAATATAATCTTATATGATTTAGATTTTTTTTATGTATAATTTTTATGTAAAGGAATTAGAATTCGGATTAAAATTAAAATAACTTTCAGAAAATTTAAAGATAGATATGAAATTTTTATTTTATTTTCGATCAATTTTTCGATTCCTAACATGAGTTGTCTTAATAATTGTCTCCAGATGTTTCTCTAACTTTTATTTTCTCCCAAGTGCTCGTTTTTATCCTAAATATAAATTCCAAGTCATCGTGTTCTAAACATGGAAACAGTAAGGGATTGTACGATTCTCTAATTCTGGTGATTCTAGTAGATAGGATTCTTATTTGTCATTGATGTACCATAATGAGTTCTTGAAGTTTGTAATTAAATGATATTTCAGGTTTATCCTTACATTTATTCCTTATATATCCAATATTTTTTAAATTATAAATTCAACAATCAAATATTCCACAAAACTGAAATATAAAAAGATATACAAAATAAAGGATACTTTAGAAAAAGAAAATCATTAAATGAAATGTTTATAAATTTTTTTCAATGAAAATAAAAAATCATTTTGGAAAGATGAAAGATCAAGATCAAGAAGAACAAGAAATATTCTAAAAAATCTAATTTTTTTAAATGCAAAAATATCAAAAAAAAAGAATTCTAATTCATTCGAAAATATTTAATATTCAAAAAAAAATTTCCAAATGCAAAAGAAAGGAATTCCAATATATTTGAAGATATTTAATATTTAAAAAAAATCGAAATTTTTCAAATATAGGTATCTAAAGAATTCTGATACATTCGAAGATATTCAATATAGCTCAAAATATGAAACCTTTCCAAATGCAAAAGTATCAAAGAAAAGAAATCTTACCTACATTGAAAGATTGACGTTTGATTCGTCAAGTATAGATTCGTGGGAAACATTGGGTTTGTCATTCGCCTCGTAGTCGGAATATCGACACGAGAGCTGGGTTGCATAAGCTCGTCAGTCGTTTTCTCGCGTAACGATACTTTATCTCGACCAAGTAATGCTTTTTTTTCTCGCTCTGTATACGTGTATCGTGTTGTTCCTTGAAGAGAAGAAACGTCGTTGACCCGCGATGTCGAATCCTGGCCACCGAATCACGGCCGGTCGTGATCATGGGCGGCCAATCCTGAATTTATATCGCGTGTTTAGGTGAGAATTGGTTCTTTATGAGTCGTACGTGAACACACTACGCGATACATCGATATGCGAGATATAGTCGATATTCGAGATATAGTCGATATTCGAGATATACTCGATAGATTTGACTCATTACGTATATTGACTGCACCAAATATTTTCATTTGTAACGTCTGTTTTCTTTAAAACTCGTATGTTTATTCATAATGTCGTCTTCTTTTCAATCTTTTAACATTTAAAGAACTAGAAAGGTACTTTGACGTAAGACATTTTGCGTAAGATATCTTATAAATATTTATAAAGATATTCATGATGTGTAATTTATATATATTTATATATTTGATATTCAGAGAAAAGATAATTCTAAAGATACTAAAAAATATGCAAAAATGTTCGATTGAGATTTGTTTATTAAGTTATATATAATTTAATTTTGATGGAAATTAAAGGTAGTTTTATTTATTTTTTAAATAAATTTTTTAAATTAATTTTTATCAATTTATTAATGTTTATCAATTTTTTAATTTTCTATCTATTTTCGTCATTCTGTATATTGTTAATGTACTAATTTTTCGAACAAATCTAATAATTTATAATCACTTTTAAAGATTAAAGAATAATATTTGTGACATTAATTAACAAAAATTATTGGAGCCCATCTCTATGGATGCTTGCTAAAATTAAAAAAAATGATATTATATGTAAGTTTTTTTTTTCGCAGAATGACGATCTAGTATTTGACCAGGATGGCAAGCAATCTTTAGACGAGATACCTTTGATTGAGACACGCCAACAAGACTCCATACTTCACAGGTTAAGGAGAAGATTTTTAGATTTTTTTAATCCAACTACATCTACTTCTACTGAAGCTCCAGGTAAATAATTTGTGCCATACTTTAACAATAAATTTTAATACTATCGTTGAAATCACTGTATTTTAACAGAACCTGAAGAAAACAACGCGGACAATGAATTGGACAACGATCCTCTTGTTCAATCCAACGATGACGAATATTTGGAAAAATCAGCCCGCGATACTGCAGATGAATTCGAAGTCGAAGCTGATGAGGTCAGTTTTCAGTAATCTAATTTAACCTAATCTAAATTTTCGATTCCAACAATAAGTAAATACTAATATTAAATTTGACAAATATCATTGATGTTATTAGGAGAATGAAGTTGGAAATGCAGCTGAAGGTCGAAGAGAATCAGCAAATTTTGGAAATAGCGACGACGAAGATCTTGCTGGATCTGGAGAAATGGAGGGCAGCGCTGATGATACGCGATTGCACAATCTTGTACCAATGAGAGAAGAGAGAAGTAAACAATTAGTATTTCATTGTCATTTATCTAATTGGAACTTTTACTAACTTCTGGCGATGATTTTGCAGAGTATTATAGAATAACCTTGACAGTTGGAGAACCGTTCAGAAGAGAGTATGTGGATAGGAATAGCAGAGAGTACAAGGAGCTAAGTGGCAATTTAACTCAACCTTTGGAAGAGTTGTTGAACCGTTATATTCCTAATGAAAATCACCATGTCAACGTTATTAAAATTTCGTGAGTGCAATATGATTGTATATTTAGAAGATAATATTCCAAAAAAAAGTATCAGTCTTCTTTGAGAATACATTTTGATATGCTGAGTCGAAATGATTCAACCAGCAAGTATTTATGGAACGATAACGATTTCTCTTTACTGTCAGGCCAACGTCCGACAGCTTCACATCACAAGTTACCCTAGACATCGGTTCGACGTTCACAGATGAGATGGAAGTGCGGAACGTTATAGAGCAACAGCTGCACTTACACTCGTTGGGCAACGTCCAAGTTCGACCAGAAGAATTCTCGTTTAGAGTATTCCAAGGCAAGTTGAAATTATTCGAGTGACGTGGAAATGATCGATTCCTCCTCGAAGACTTCGAATTTCTCTTATATCATCTGTAAATCGATTATCTGAAACGGAAGAATCTTTTTAAAATAAGATGGATGATTGTTTAAAAGTATATGAATTTGGAAGAATCGATCAGCCTTTTTTTCACACTCTTGATCTGCATGTAAAATACTACTTCTTGCTTTAATAGTGTTTACGATCAGATTTTATTTTCTTCCATCATGTTCGAATTTTCATTTATCTTTTGTTTTTTGACATTTCTTTTGTTGCATTATTTTATCCATCCGATATTTACACCCATACACGTACAAAACACACACAATTAGTTGGAGAAGAGATAGAGGAACCGGAATGCGACCAATCGACCGAGATAAGGTGTAAAGATGGTACATGCGTGCCGGTCGAATGGCGATGCGATGGAATTTCTAATTGTAAGGATGGTTCTGACGAAGAAGGTTGTCCTGAAACAACGACACGTAAGTAGTAGTAAATCAAAATTCAAAATCAAATCATCTGACATCTGTAAATATACATACTATTGTATATTTCTAATAGTGTACAATATTACATCATATTGATGACTTGTATTATTACATCTTCATTTGTAATTAACTTTATTGCATGTTTTTCTTCTTTTTTTTTTTATCAATCTTTTATCAAGAGGATAGAATGATTACGTATTTTAATTTTACAATTTTAATTTTGCAATTTTAATTTTACAACTACATAAACTCCATTATTGCCATGATATTCTTTTCATATATATTTATTTTCTTTCTTTATGTTTATAATTTATATTCATCCTGCTAATCTTCGCTTCGATATTACGCTACTTCCGACTGTCCTAATCATCGAAACAATAGATGTCAGCGAGAATATCACAGAATTTTATGAGGAAATAACTAAGGAAATTAAAAAGGAAGAAGATGTTGAAGGAGTAAAATTAAGCAAATGTCGCGCCGATGACACTGTTCGTTGCAGTGATGAAAGTCGTTACATATGCTCTGTACAGAAATGTGACGGCGTCAAGGACTGCGATGATGGCGATGATGAAGTTGGTTGTCCCCATCCAGGTATAGGTTATCTGATGCTCACAATTACATAATGCTTGCTCACAATTACATTTTTGTACATAGAATTGTATATAAAATTGAATTTTTATTACACATTTTTTCTTTGTATTTTTTGTTTTCAAAAAAAAAGTTAATGAAATTTTGATGATTAGAAAGTTATGAATTGATTGGTTTTATAGGATGCAGTCCTGGAGAATTTGCCTGCGACGTATCTAGGTGTATACTCGCATCGCATCGATGTAATTTCATAAAAGAATGTGACGATGGGAGTGACGAACATGACTGCAGCTATCCTGGTAAGTTATTTTTTTCTATTATATACAACTTTATTTTTCGTATGTAAAATAAATAAAATATTTTTAATTATTAAGTTGCGACAAATATTCTCAACTTACAACAGTCGATTGTTATTTCAAATTTAAAAAAAAACAAAATCGATTGCTAAATTGCATTGTTAAAACACTTATCATTTAGGAAAAATATAGGTATCTACTTTTCGTTTTTATCGACCGTATAACTTATCTTCGAAGACTTAATTATCGACTGATCTGCTCTATCGATAAATAATTTAACTCGTTTCGTCGGTAAACTGTAAAACTGTTTTATCGTTGCGTTAAATCGATGAGATTTCTAATCACGTATCAGATTCAACTTGGATATCTTTGTTTTTATTTGATCAGTAACTAATTATGAGTAATATCGCTGGTTCGTCGAAAAATCGGAGACATGAAACAATGCGAAAGACAAGCCAGAAGTCAATTTTTCCCACGAAAAAAGGGTCAGGTGGAAGTCTACCAGAATATACCTACTGAATATTCAAAACTCGAGGGCTTTTCCCCTTCCGCTCTGTTTTACCGCGCTTTTTTCACCGTTGAGAGGCGGATGATTATGTCAACGGTCACGGAAGTCGGTCACGTGATGCTGGAACGCGAATTTTTTGTAAGCATGGCGTGTCACCAAGTCTGTTATAAAAATTAGTGATTCTAGATTGAATCATAAAGTTGCCGATCATTTTTACGATAGGCCATTTTTTATTGCCATATTATAAAAATATTTTTATATACAAAATGGATCATTCTATTATCCATCTATTTGTGTAATTAAATTTTCATCTAAATAGTATTCATTTGATAAGTGAAAAAAAAATTAAGGGGATAAGATAAGAGAAATGGAAAAAAAAAAAATTAGAAAAAGCAACAGTTTATAACTGTTGTCCTCAAATCAATCCTCTATTTCATATTATTCTAACGAATTTCAGATTAAACCAAAGTATAAACTCTAGTACCAATTGTCACCTACAAGTTGGGAAAGGCTGAATCTTGTCAAGTTTCTCGATCAGAATTACTCTCAGTTAATAGAGTGTACGTCATCTATGCGAGGTCTAGAAACGCAACAAAGGATATTAAATTCATCGTTTGAAAGAGGCCAGAAAGTAGGCCAGATCACGACAGAACAATAAACCTAAGGTTAAATCCTCGAAAGTTTGATTGTAGTCCGATCTGGTTGAACATTTTCGACTTGACATTCTTCCTGGTTGTAGAACGAAAAAAGAGACAGGGACCAACATTCTTTATAAATATCCGCAGACACGCAGCCCAGCGCTTTTACTGCTTCCAGTAATCGCGATGTGCATGCTTAATCAATATTCAAGTATTCAACCGTTGTGAAACCATCGACCTTATCCTCTCATTACTAGCGATGGGTATTCGACCTTCCCATCGTGATCTTTTCAGAACATTGTGTCATATTTTTTGAAATTTTAATTTTTGTCTTTTGGATTTTCATTTATATTTTACGAAATGTTTTTTTTTTATATTAAATTTAATATTAGTTAGTGTAGTATGTAGGAATTCTAGTGACTCAAATTTTCAAAGTTGGTGGTACTTTAATTGATACTTTCCTTAGATCTTAACAAAGCTTGGTAACGTTAACATACGTTTTTAGAGTTTGCTAGGTCTAAAAGTAATCCTTCATGAATCTTAATTCAAGTTTCCAAAGCTTAATAGTCTAGTAACCTTCCTTGAAATCTCAAAGCTCGATACTCTAATAACCTTAAGTTTTAAATCTTGGTATCCCAAATAACTCTCTTTAAAATAAGTTTTTCAAACTTTAATATTCTATAAATATCCCTAAACTTCCTTAAATAGTCATTCGATCTCGAATAATTTTTCAAAGCTTGTTACTCCCTCGATAATCTCTTTGTATCTCAATATAACCTTTCAAAATTTCTCACTCCGACAATCCTCCATAGATCTTTAAATCTCCAAAGAGGCTCGGTAACTCTATTCTATATCTTCTACCATTAAACCCCGCTTACAACAAACATTTTTGTAAAATGAACACTCGACCTCACTCCTATGAATATCAAACCGACTTTTTTTCTTTCTTGATCATCGCGTTCCTTTCATCCTCGTTAAGGCCATCGCTATCGATGACCCTCCACCTCTCACCTCTCACTTACCACCACCACTACCACCACCGCCTATTCTCCACAGTGGATAGGAATGCGCATAACCACTTTCGTGCTCCCCCCTGGCTGCTTCCGCGATATGCCAACTCGGACGGGGACAATTATGAGGTTGGTAGGCTCGGGATGAACCCAGCGTTGGTTGGAAGACGGAAAACGAGGCTTCGGTGTAGCGGAACGTGGAAACATGGAGGGGGGAAAGGCCTACGTTAGGCTGGTAGGTGGAACGACGGCACGCTAGGCACTGCCACGACAAACGTCAACTGCTGTCCCAGGACATTATTCAGCTGCGTCCTCTCCACCTGGTGGTGTGTGTGTATATATATATATATATACCGTGTGTGCAAAAAAGACGTAGCTCATCTATGCGGCAACCGGTGCTGCATCATCATGCCGGGATGAATTTGTAAGCGGTTGTTGCCTTTGCTTTTTCCCCCTTCAATCGATAATGAGCGTTGGTAGCGGTGGTGGCGGCGGTTGAAAATGATGGCGGTTCTGGGATATTTATTAGGGTTACGAAAAGGATGTCACCTGGTGACACCGAGTTACAACCCGTCGTCGATATTTTTCCCTTTGTTATGTATACGGGGAATCGGTGAGGAGGGTGTTGAGCTTTAGTTGCCATTGCCATTAGTTTCATTGATTCGAGTTTGATTACCGTGCACGGGGATCGAAATTCTGTAATTTAATATCCTTTTTTAAAATTTTCTATTGGATAAACAAAAATAGGTAATAACCTTTCACTCCCCTTTTTCGAGATTTATATGTTGTCGAAGATGACGCCATGTTTAATGGATTGGATCGAATTTAGAATTTTATTTTTCTTTTCTTTTCTTTTTTTTTCACGTGTAATTTGGCACGAATTAAGAAGGATCTGCGCAGAATCAAACCATGAATTCTTTTTAAAAACATCGATTCATTTTTTGATCGCTTCTTACTACACGTAATTATCATACGTAATAATATTTTTTTTAAAATCATAATTTCGAAGATAATTTCCTGATAAAACTCACCCCCTGTAGAATACACTGCCGTTGTTTGTAAGCCATATCTGCAGGATTATCCACTCAGATAGTTAGATAATGACCGTGTGTAATATACCGACACTTAGCAGGAACATAATACATCAACGTCAACTCTACATCAAAGGTGATCGTAAAACTGAACGCAATTCGATATTTCACGAATTTCAAATCCAAGAATTTGCACATATATTATACATATATATATACATTTACAAGAACTAATAATGAAAAATTTTCAGATTTCTTTTCATAAATTCATCGAGAACAAGAGAGAAACAAATTAAAAATTAATCTTCTATTTTTATGCTTAAATCAAATTTTATCTCCCGTGAATGGAGAAATTTTTATGCTCAATTTTTCGCTATTCACCACTTCCTCCGATGCTTTCTATTTTCTATCACCAATGAAATTTTTAAAAATTGTTGCGACGGTATTAACATTCTAAACAAATTCTAAACAAATTACACCGAAAAGTTCACACCAATGAAACGCTATACATTGATTTATATCCAGATCGGGATGATTCGATCACCTGTTATGGCTGGAACGTCGCCAAAATCGATTTATCAGAGATTTCTCTAAAGTTGTTCCAACAAAGTTGACCGTTATAATTACGACCGGATCGATTGCTCAAACTTCGACAGATTCCATATATTCCACAGAATAACACCAATCCCCAGATTCGAGATCGTCTAATGCGTTTTTTCGAACACCCTGTGCAAATGTTCTTGCCTCGAATCGTTCGCCAAGATAAATATAACCACGTGTACGATTAACCCTCGCGATCAGATGGCGTGAGCCATTTTTGACCCAGCAGACTTAGCAGCGGCAATAACGACAACGTTAATTAGATAACGAAAGTGATACAAGGCTTTGATACATCTACACGGCTTATTTTAATAGGCTCGCAAGCCTTTCTTTTTTTTAATTGAAACGCCTCATTTAACGTTTATTTTATATATCGATATACGTTCAATTCTATTTAAGTTCCTTATTTTTTACGTAGAATCAGTATGAAAGTTTATCTCGTCGATTATCTCGCTATATTTTTTTCTTTTTATTTTTCGATATATTTTGAAATATGTTTTAAAACATCTTTTCAAACAGTTTTATTCGATAAATTATTATTCAAGAAATCTAGGATCAGGATGTAATTTATTTTTCTTAAGGAGGATAGAGGTGATTGAAGGATACCAGAAACATTAGTAACATTAGTTTAAATTGATTCTTTAAACTGATTCTCGTGATTTTAACCGTGGTGGGTACGTTCCCTTATCTGTATACGGTGATTTTTTTTTTTTTAAATAGGTTTTGATGACCAGAAGAAGAAATATTTTTATGAACACTTGTTTGAACAAGACTCTCCCCAACTCTTCGAATACAATTTTTTTTTTTTTCTTTTTGTTCGTCGAGAGAACGAAAAAGCACAGTTTATTGACAAAATAAGCACATGCAAATGTGTCGTGAATGGTTGGCCGGCGTGATTTGTCTGAAAACTTCCTGCGCCCGAGTCGTTCGTTCCGCCTATAAATCACGTCACGAATTTCAGCCGCATCGCGTGATTCTTGATCGATAAATTAACGAGACCACTTAACTTCCGGCTAAATTTTTTACGTTTCTTGTGCTCATTTAATAAGCGAGTATATCTTCTTCTTCCAAAGGTGTACCAAAAATATCCTACATCTTGATACAGTTTCTGGGAAAACGGGAGATTTTTATTCAATTTCCATGTCTAAGTCTAAATCTAACACGTGACCCAATTACATTATACTAAAAGAAAAGAAAAAAAAGGAACAAGTTTTTTTCCCCTTCGACTTTCAAATCTAATCCAAATCAATCTTAATTCAAATAATTAAGTATTTCACTATGAATTATATGTTTTGATATTTAAAGAAATTCAATATGAAACTCAATTTATTTCACTTTACGTTCAATTGATATTCGAGAAGTTGTGGAAATTTGTATTCGATTTTCGAACGTGAACACACACTTTTTTTTCCAAGTTATTGGCGCACGATTTGATTAGCAAAAAGATGAGAATTGTTGTCGATTTTTCAGCCGATAAGTCGGTTCAAAGTCGCTCCCGAATTCTCACCGTTTTCCAATCGGCTCCAAGTACTGGTTTCCCGATTTATCCCGATAAAGATTGAGAGATCGAGCATAAGGCAATTAACCCGTCGTGTGTTATTGGCTGATAAGAGAGCAGGGAGGCTGCTCTAAATAATTCCCGATCGGTCGCGTGAACTCCGACGAACCACGAAATTTCGTGGACACTGTAAGTTTCTGCACGAACGAGCTTCGTGTGCGCCTTGAGCTCATTTCATAAATAATCAACACCGTGGGATAATGGCGTGGTCATCGAGGCCTCGATCGGTCAGATATCGAGCGCCATTATCGAAATAACTGCGACGCACGTGGTGAAAATAAATTTGCAATTTTTAATTCGTTAAATTCTTCAACGAATGAGTGTAAAAATTATGCTTTTCTTTTATTTATAATCCCAACAGAATTTCAAAAAATGTGTACAAATACTCTGATAGCTGTTTAACTTTGCATCTCTATAAACGAGCGTCTCTATTTTATCTACCCTCTATTATTCGATCCCCTTAAAACATTCTAAAAAGCCCCTTTTTCAAAAAGATAAAAATTCGAAACTCGTTTTAAACTCTGCTGTTTTGTTTAAGTATCCAAACATATTAAAATCTCTCATAAAAATTAAAAATATTCCCCCCGAAACGAATCAACATCTCTTTTAGAATCTGGAAACTCCACTTTTTTTAATCTTCAAACATCCTTTTTTCCAAAAAAAAAGAAGGAAAAAACTAACAATTAAAATCCAAAAAAAAGAAGAAGAGCAAAAGGAAAAAAGTTGAAGAAAAAAACTTAAAAATTTTCTCCCAAACCGAATCAACATCTCTTTTAGAACCAAGAAACTCCACTTTCGTCTCCTTTTTTTTCAATCCCCAAACATATTCTAAAACACATTCCTTTTTCAAAAGAAATAATAATAAGAAGAAGAGCAAAAGAGAAAAAAACCCACAAAATCCGAAAATAAAAAATATTCCTCTAAAAATCGAATCAACACCTCTCTAAGAACCGAGAAACTCCACTCCCCCCTTTTATTCACCATCCCCAAACATTCTAAAACTTCCTTTTTCCAAAAGAGAAAAAAAAGGAAAAAGAAGAAGAAGAAGAAGAAGAAGAAGAAAGAACCAAGAATTAAAATCCTCCCCCCCTCCCCAAAAAAAAAGAACGAAAGAGAAAAAAAAGTACGGAATCCGAGGATTTATCGTCAGTTCGGTCACGTCGCAATTATAATCCATCCGCGACACTTCAGCCAGATTTACGACAGCCAGGCAATCCCCCATCAGCCGCACCCACCTCCGCCTAGACCAAGCTAACCAACCAACCAACCAACCGACCGACCAACCAACCAGCCAACCGACCGACCAACCGACCAACCACACTTTCATCATCCGCGCTTTTTAGAATTCATTTTCGGCTTTAAGCTTCATTTCTCGGCCGGGCAGAATTAAGCTGGCGCCAAGGGTGGAGAGGAGGGGTTGGGTTTGGCCGGGATGAGGGGACAAACGGCAGATTGGTAGGCGTTACCGCAACCCATGGTTGTTGCCACACTTAAGGTCCGCTGGGTAACGAGAACCACCCCTTCGCCACCCTCCTCCTCCTCCTCCTCCCCCTTGCGACAATCCGTTTCTCCGGGATGCATGTGGGACATCATCCACCGAGAATGGGTAGGTAGCAACAACGTTGGATGAAAACGTTCGCTTTGTAGACGCTTTGCTCGGCTGGCTGGAGGGGAGGGGTTGTTTCGAGGCAACAATTCCCGGGCTTTTTTGTAATTTACGAGGATACGAACCGGGGAATTGCTAGCCTCCCCGCGGTGACACGCGACCCCCGAACCGTTCGTTTAATCCGTGGAAAAGGAATATTCACGACGAAGGTCAGAGAGTGTAGTGATTGGATTGGAAAATTCGAGGAATTCGCTCTTCTTAAGGCTAGGTTTGACGATCGATGGATATATCGACGAGAAAGAAGTTTTTAAAATTGTTATCGAGAGTTTAAAATATGGTGGGAAAGTGTGAAAGTTTTCGTGTATAAAGATTTTATCTTGATTTGAATTATGTCTTAGAATGTCGACGAAAGAAGTAATAATAGAGCTTGATATAATATATAAATTATTTTTTAATTTTCCTAACTCTATGTTTAAAGAGAGAAAAGATTGGTTATTATGGACTTTTTTCGCGTTTGAATATGAGAAATTCATGGTTCGTTATGTTATGAGAGGATTAATGTATAAGACTCCCTTGTACAATAGTTTTTTTAATCTCGATGCATTTTAAGACTTATTCGAATCATCGAGCGTGTTGTACATCGAAGATTCGAGGGTCGAGTTTGTAAATTGTAGAAACTATTTCTTGTTGTAAGTTTTCGAGACTCGGGCACGCGTCATTCCGACTGACAAAAAAGATAATTCGAGGAGTGGTTACACCGGTGTCGAGGAAGTTGAAGAAGTCTATTAGTATGAAAATGCGAGCTCTAAAGCCTTGTTCGAATAAACGGCACAGAACCAACGGTGCAACACCTTTTTCCCACCGCCGTCATATCACCAAGCACGAACCGTGATTCTGAACTTATTTTATTTAAACTTTTATAATCCGCGAACGAAACGTGTTCTTATGCTCCGTCCATTCAGCCTGGGATGCTTTATGACGATGGAAATTGGATCAGCCTGTAGAATAATCTCGTTTGCCTCATGTTAATTAGAATTCTGATCTGGAGGGGATGGCATCTTTCCTCGGAGAGAATTAAATAGATCGGCCGGAGAATATTATCTTATTTTTTATTCATGTAGATGAATCCGAAAATATCGGATCTTAAATTTCGTTTAACTTCGGTTATTTTGTGATCCAAAATTAATTCATTTTAGTTCAAATGGCTTGGAAATACTTGAATCCAATATTAATTTATATTTTAAAATTATTCGTTTTAAGATCGTCTTATTTCGTTCAATTGCGAAAAAAAATTTCAGATTTAATTTTAAATAATAAGACCGAATAATTTTAACAGTTCGTAATTAAATAATTATGCATCTATCTCGATACATCGTGAAATTCTTCGATGTATTTATCTTTCTATAGCAAAATACAAAGAGAATTTTATCTTGATCGAATCACGAAGGAATTAAATTTCGAATTCTCTACTCCATAAGTGATCTAGATTTGAATCCTTATTTCCCTTACTTATCGTTTATCGTATAATTAATTTTACGCATGCGCAATAAAAGAGGTTAACTTCTTGTCGATAGATTTTCATTCTCGGATCGTTCGACGATCTTTAAATTCTCTCTCTATGAGTCGTCTCCGAAACGAAAGATTCAATTGATAATCATCGATGCGAAAAATATTCGTTCGAAACGAGGTATCGGACACCGATAAAATCCACCGATCGAACGGTTTTCAATTTCTCGTGCGCGGTTCTCCTTACGTTGGTGCGCATGCGCGGATGAATTTTCGCGCGGCAAACGGTGCGTTTGCAATTGCGATGCGGCAGAGCCGCCGTGGCTGCGACACCTTGCACGCGTCCGCCAGTCACTCGTTCGAATCGAAGCGGGTCGGTTCGTTCGTTCCTTCGAGAGATAAACGGCCACGCTTTTTCAACTTTCGATCGGTAAATCGTCGATCCTCGCCAACGGGGCGGCCTGGGTGACGATCCTCGAGCTGAATTCTCCTCTATGAATCAAGTTTTTTTTTTCTTCTTTCATTTTTCACTTCTCTTCGAAGCGTTTTTAAATTATTCTTCGATAGTTGATTTGAACTTTTTATTTTCGAACCAGAATTTTTTTTAATTTTTAAAATATTTCGGAAATTCGTGGAAACGAATATTAAAAGAGAGAGTTTTAAATGGCATGAAAAATTTGTTTTTTTTCTTTTTTTTTTTTATATCATTATAGTCAGTTTTATATGTGCATCGTGGTAGCTGTTTAAGCTGCTCGAATGGAAATATTTTGAAACGATTCTAATTCTTTAACTCTCGTATTTTTCTCGTTTATAGTTCTGTTCAAAACCGGTGTCGCGTTACAAGTTCCGCGGAGGCGGAGGAAAAGTCGCTCCTAATCTCTTAAAGCACCGGCCGATCACGGAACCAGAGCAAAATCCTTTCAACTTACTGTCACAAATTACACAAATCCACGCTCATTCGTAGAATGAGCTACTTACGATTTCCCGAATCTTCTCTTAAATCATATAAATCTTCAAAAATTTTAATCCGTATTTCTTTTTAAAAACATTCTGACAATATATCAAAGTTTTCCATTAATTAAAACGAATTTTCCAAATAAATTTCTTTTCTAAAAAAAGAAAATTTTCTAAACTTCTAAAAAAAATAAGAGATTGATTATTATTTTAAATCAATACTTTTTTCTCAAAATTTTGATACTATTCACATATTTTCATTTAACTTTCGATATATTTAATAATATAAAATAATAAAATATTAAAATAAATAAATTTTCATTTGGAGATCACGATTGATTCATACAAATTTGTTTTTATGATCTCGAAATGGATTTGATTAAATGGAACTGTTATGATAGCCGATAATTACAGATTTATCATCAATTTTTTTTTTCATTTAATACCAGCAACAAAAAAAGAAATTACTTTTTTCGACTACAAATTTTTCTCAACAAAATACTCCTTTGAAAATATCTTTCAACGATTTTCATCCCCTTCCCAAAATTAATTAAAAGAAAAGAAAACTTTTCACTTTTTCTCGATTCGTCAAAATTCAAAACTCCCTATTCGACGATCATATTCGACCAGAAGAAACGTTTACTCGCAACGTTAACTTGAGAGAGAAATAGGAAAAAGAAAAAAACTAAAAAAGGAAAAAAATTCAAAGTAGCTTAGTGCCTCCCACGCTTGTTGACAGCGAAGGTGGGGTGGTCTGTTGTTGGTCCGGTTGATGGCGACTAGCAGTTTGCCAGTCTGTCAGAGCCTCGAACCAGCGCGGCGTCTGCATCGAGAAACGTGCGTATCCCATTACTTTTCACTTTTCCACGCGAATCCTCCGTTCCCAGAGATAAAATTTACCGCGAGACCGGCTTCCCTCTTATCTCTTGCGCCACGAGAGGGGAAGGGAGGGAGGGAGAATTCGCTCGAGGATCCGATCGAGGGACCACCGACCTTCTTCTGGAGGATTCTGGACTCGAAGATATTTCTGGAGCACGGTGAAGTGTGTTTTTATTTGGAATGTATCTTAAAAAAAATTTTCAATATTCACGGTGGAGTGTTCTAAGTTTGGAGATGGTAAATCCTCGAGTCGATTTATGGATTTTTCGGAAGTATTTCGAAAGTTTTTTATATTTTTGTGCGACGTATGTAGGATGTATGCAGGGAGGAGGGATCTTTGATTTCACAATGATGGATTATTCTATTGAATTATTTCTATTGAGTGTTTTGAAAACAAGTACGTTCTTAGAGAAGATAATTATTGTAATTATGTAATAATAAGTATAATATTTTGATTCGTTTATATAATAAAGTTGGTAATGAAAAAATTCATCGATTAATGCAATATCAAGATCACAAAAGGTCGCGTAAGTAATATTTTTCCAATGTTTGGATATTTTTTTCCCGGAAGAAATACGATATCTCTGATTAATCTTCTTCTTCCTCGCTCTCTTGACTACATTTCACTTGTTTCATTCGTTTTTTTATTTCTACGATAACCAGCGGATTATCGAAATTAAATGTAAAATTCTTTCGCGTCGAAAGATGCGAAGAAAACTTTATTTACGAATGATTTAGACCAACAATGATTCCCATATAAATAAAGAAAGATATATCGTTACCATCACATGTCATCTTTTTGCAGAGAAGATATTTATAACGAAAATTCCAAAATTTCTTCTTACGATATATCCCTACTACTTCGAAAAATCGCGTCTCTTCGATCACCTGTTCATTTCCAAAAAATATTAAAAATCCAGCGTCAAAGAAACTCGCCCCGATATATCCCGATTCCATTCTCCTCCACGGTATTCAACCCGGTGCATTCCTCCAATTATTTCCATCTTTCTCGCTCCGCGATGACAAAGCTAGAGCCTCAAATCCCCCTCCCCTTCCCTCTCTTTATTTCTCCTTCTCTCTCTCTCTCTCTCCCTCTCTCTCTCTCTCTCTCTCTTCCTCGAATTCTTCTCTTTGTCCGGTCATCGGTGACACATCCAGTGGCGGAAGAAAGGAGAAAGGAAGAAATGAAAAGAGAACAGAAACGAGGAAAAAAGCGAGAAACAAAGGGGGAAGGAGGGGGAGAGACGGTGGGGGTAAAAGACGGTGATGATGACGGGGCGGAAGGTAGGGGTGGGATGGTAGTGGACGTGGTGTTTTTTAAATTGGACGTGGAAAAGCGAGAGGGATCGATAGGGTGAGGGGGTGGAAGGGGGGGTTAACAGAGGGGAGGGAGAGTGTGCATCAAACGCGGTCGCGGCTTTCAGAAAATAATTAAAAATAATTGAAAAACACAGCGTGTCGCCGCGCCACAGCGGAACCATTGTGCTTTGCTCGCTGCACAATTTCCTTGCCTTTCTGCCGCGAACCGTCGCGCGCTTTTCCTTTCCTCCTCCTCCTCCTCCTCCTCCGTCAATCCTCCCAGTTTCCACGGTGCTGGTAATCCCGCGAAAACAAAAACCGAATTGTCGGACCTCCCCTCCCCTCCCTCCTTCTCCTCCCCCAAAGTGGAAAAAAGCTCGTGTAACTAACGAGAACCAGCTCGGTTCTTCCCGGTTTCGAGTACTCTTCCGCCTTCGAATTCTCTGTTTCTCTTTCTCTCTCTCCTCCTCCTCTCCCCTCTCTCTTTTCTTCACGAGCACGGGTGATTAATCGGGGTGGGATCGATGGCGAAGGAATCTTCATCGACCTCGGATGCACCCTTGTCGAAGGACTTGGCGATCATCGTGCTCCTTCTTTGTCTCTTCTTGCCTGTGGTTTCCCGGAGTTCTTCTTTTGGGAGCTTCTTTAGTTCGATTAGTTTTGTCGCCACCTCGAATCGTTTTCTTCGAGGATGGATGGATAGATGGAGTACCTAGATCGTCGAATTGACGAATTTTAGATTTTTTTTCTTCTTCTTTCTTTGGTTATTTGTTTTTTTTTTTTGTAAATATCGGGAATATGCGGGTGCTTTTTTTTTGCATTTCTTTTTTTTTTTTCTTTTTTTACATCTACGCATCGCGAGATCGATGTTTTTTTCTTTTTTTTTTTTTTTTGTACACGCACACGTGTGTGTTGATTTGTTTTCGCCGCGTTACTTTGATTGGTTTCGTGTATGGAATTCACGAAAGATTTGAACTTGTTGTTAATAAAATTTACGTTGATTTTTAAGAAAATGGGTTATTTTCAATATATTATTTTTAGAATCGTGTAGAAAATAATAGGAAGTCTATCATCGTGAAATCATTCTCATTAATCAGGCACATTTATATTTTATCTGTCTAAGAAGAATTTCTTATCGATGGTGATTACATTTCATGTATCATTTCACCATAGCAAAAGACTTAACACCTTCTTCTCAAGTGAGACGAATTAACAACAAAATTTATATTTATTTTATTTTTATATTTTAGAAAAATACTGAATTATTTTCATTGTATTGAACAAAATAATAAGAGGTCCATCATCGCGAAACCATAGTCGTTATTAATCAGATAATAATTAAATTTTTAACATCGTTAAATATAGTTTAAGAGGAATTTCTTATTTCGATTACATTTCACGTACTTCATTCCACCATTATGGCAAAAGACTTAACGTCTTTTCCTCAAGTGAGACAAATTAACACTACTTGAAGTGTTGAACCAATCAAAATTTCAACTTTACCAGATCCAGAATCCTCCACAACCTCGAAGAAGGTATTACTACCCCAGTCGTGGCCTTTGATCGATTAATTCGGAAAATTAAATTCAGTTGGTGAAATAGTTCCGTCCTGTAACTGTGAAGAGCTCAATCGAGTGAAGAAAGAAGGAAAAATCGTTTAAAGGTCTTTGTTGCGCTGCAAATGAGACGCTAGTAAACGATAGTCGAGAGTGAAATGGAACTTCCGGCGAGAAGATTCCTCGTGATCCTTTTACTCCTGCTGGCACTGGTACAGGCGAACCTTGGCCAGAAGCAGAGGAGATCTTATCGTCAACGGAACAGAGGTAACTACACTAGGAATCTTTGCTGATTTATGCACCTGTTGAACCTAACCTCACTCCACGTCACGATTTCTCGCCAGAATTTGTGTCGATTCGGTATTTAATTCTTAATTGATATCGTAGAGACATCAGTTTGTAACAATTTAAATTAAATTTTTGATCAAATGAAAATTTCAGGGAAAAAAATTTAAAGTACTTATAAATCACTTATGAATCAATAACATTTTAAATGATCATGTTAAATTAAAATTAAATCAATTTTATTAAAGTAAATTTAAATATATTTTTATGGCACATATCATGTCGAATTATAAATAAATTATAAATTAACTTGAATCAATAATGATGTACGACTAAGTACAGTAAATATAGAGAAAAATTATAGTTTTGTGAGAAGTTAAATTATAATGAAAATGCTTCAATAATAAAGCTGTGCATTATCATAGAATATTTTTATTATTCTTATTATTCGTAACATATTATATTGCACATGATTTTGCATACATCACATATATTTTATATTCTATTTTATATGCATATTTCGACATACTTTTAAATACATAAATTATATTATGCAGTCTATTATTAAGAAGGAACTCTACGTAATAATTTTATTTTGTATAATAAATTATAGAAAAGGAGAGAGTCGGTATTGAAATGAATTTCAATGGAAGTTTGAATTTCGATGTTGCGAGAAAGTTGTCGGATTTCGTTGTCCTCGCATCAGGGTTAACTCCATAGGGAGAATCTCACTTATACTCGTTCGAAATCGTATCGCGCGCCTCCTCGTATTATGCATTAATGAAGAGCACTCGAAGGCGTCGTCGGTATCGATTACTTGGTCGTTTGTTCCCTTACGCGACGAAAAATCGCGTGAAACGTTTCCCCGAAGGTTGATCGTGGAATTTTATGTCATAGACCTAACCTGACCTGATTACATTCCTCGAATAATCGCTACGATTGTCGTATCTAAATTATGTGCGATAACAATATCTAATTTATATTTACAATTAAATTAATTTTGCAATTAGAATAAAATTAGAATAAAATATTACATCTAATTCTTTCTCGAGAAATAATAAATAAAATCTAATTCATCGATTAAATAATCGATTTAAATAAATTTAACTTAACCTCTACATCTATATTTATATTAAATTTTGTTCATTGTGATCAAATGAATCGAAACAGAAATTATTCTAACTTAAATTATCTACTTTTCAATTCGAATGTAAATTAATTTTAGTATAAAACTCAAAGTGAACGAAAGAAAAAATAATTTTCGGCTTTTACAAGAGACCAGAGACTAGATATTTACACTTGTCATCGACAAAGTGTCGATTATTTAGCCATCGTTCCGACAATACCGACAATAGATTTTTCTCTGCGCCATCTACTGCTCTATAGTTTTTTCTTTCCATACCCCCTCTTCCCCGAAGTACTCATGTTTAATTGCATGATGTCGGGACCGCGATGTATTTTCAGGGTAAATCTTACCTACGTTGTTTCTCTTGTTAAAAAAGTACGACAGTCGAGCTTTGGAGAAAAGGACGAGGCATGGTTAAGTGTAGAAGAGGACAGAAATAGAGAATAGAGAAATAGTAGAAGCATGCAAGAGAGGAAGATAAGTCCTTTTACGAGCTGCCGGCGTGGCGGGCCGTGAATATCATTTTTGGGATGAAACAATCGTGCAAACCGTTGCCTCCGCGTACATAGCATGCATTACGTTTATTTTAACCAATGCTTGCTTTGTGTATATGTATATATGCGCCTCATTCAGCCTGGTCGATCATTCATGGTATAAATTATCGTTATGTGCGAAAAGATTCGTTACCATGTAGTACATAACCTATAAAATTTTAATCTTGTAGTGCGAGCTTTGGTACAACGAAATGGTGAATAAAACGGTTGAGAAGTGACAAGTATTGGGGATCTATTTTGGAATTGTGCTACATTGCATTCTGTTTGAAATTTCCAGATTTATGTTATAAACGGGACCATCAATAATTGAAGGTATCTTTCAATTTTTAATTTTAATTTTTACAAACTTCACTTTTGTTGGATCAAGCATTCTTAAAATTGTGCTTGATTCAAAAACCTATTAAATTTTTTATTTACAAACTATAATATTCTGTTATCATTCTATTTATAAATTATAAATAATCATTAATTTAGAAAAAAATTGTAACATTTGCAAAAAAATTTATCGTCTAAAAGATAAAGTAAGAAGATGTAAGGTACAAGAGTACCTATCTCTTGCATTATCTCTTTCCATAACAAAATGTTTAATATTCTATTCGTCGTCTTAATATTTAATATCGTCCAACTTAACATCTCGTCGTAAATGAACGTGACAACGAGAAAGAGGGAAAGAGAAAATGGAATTATAGACGTGTGGAAAAGGCAAATTCATAACGCAGAGTTTGTAGAATCTTCCTTATTATTTATTAATACGTTTACGATTGTACGATAAAATAGAAGTTGCGGGAACAAAAACGACGACGCCTAATGGCCGGGAAACCAGGAAGGTCCATAACCGGCGTTAACGATCTGCTCTGTTTATGTGTTCTCCCCCTGTAAGCTTCTGTTAGTCTTTCCAACCCCTCGCTAAGAATAATTCGATTTGTCGTGGCCAGTTTCCTTTTCTTACGTGTTCGATGGTCACCCCTCGTGTTCTATGCCTGTCGGGCATCGGTTTTTCATTTGTTAGAGAAGAAAAGAGAACATTGAGCGTTCTGTTGTTGCTTGGGATAGTTGTTGGTTTTGATGGAGCAATCGATGTAATTGAGGAAAAAGAAATCTTGAAGTTCACGAATCTTTTTTCTTTTTTTCTTTTCAAGAAAGATGAGTAGTTCATTGACAGTTTAGAATAAAAATTTAGAAAAATAAATTTGGTTAGAAATATCTCTAAGATTAGAATTTTTTCTTAAAGAAGATAAATATTTGATGACAATCTCGAAGTTGAACAGAAATAGGAATACAGGAATAAATTTTAATTTGAATCAATGAATAAATCCTATTGGATATTTTGTTATGAGTGTCAGAAAGAATTTGGAAGATTCAGAACTCTTTGAATTTTTTTTTCAAGGAAGATGAATGCTTTATGACTTTATTTTAGTTTTCAAATTGAATAAAAATTTACAAAATAAATCAAATTTATATATCATAATGTGAATTACTCAATGAATAGAGTGCGCTTATGGAAAAAAGATGAGAAAATCTCAAGGAAGACGAATGTCTCGTTACCAGAAAAGAAATAAACTTTAATCTTTAAATCGGTCAATGAATAAATCCTGTAAATCTATGTTTCCGTATTTTAGAAATACAGAGAGATGAATTTAGCGATACAGAGGAGGGATATTAAAGTTAATTAATGTAATAATTTAAGATCGTTGATAGATACTATTAATAACTTCTTACAAGAATTTAATTCCATTAATAAATTTTAATAGAGTAATTTCAAAAGAGAAGGCGTGTCTAGTTTCTAACCTCTTTATTCCCAAGTTTAGTACATGTTTCTATGCGATTCATCAATTTCTGAGCCACTTTAATCCTCGCTTAGTCGATTGCAAGCCAACAATGCATTACTCGATCATTTTGATTCGTACCAGGTGTTTAGATATCCAATTATTTATACTCCAATAATGTTTTCGATATAAAGGTGAAGAATTCAATCAATTTGAATCACTTCGTTCTACTTTTTTTTTCTTTTTTTTTTTAGATACCGTGACGCCACTATTACTAGTTTTATTACTTTCGATTTTTTTTTTACAATAGAGAGTTGATCGTTCGTAAAACTTGGTCGAAAGGTATTAAAGAGGGAGAAACGGTTGAAGAGGTGACCGATCCTGGAAGCTGCGTCGTGTCAACGTGGATTTACGATGTCCGTTAATGGAACGATCCTCAGTCGATTTCAATAGGTTTGGAATACGAACGGACACAGGATTGGAAGTTCTTTTCATTCGGAAATAATGACAAGGTGTCATCAATATTCCCTATCAACGGGTCGCAGTTTGATATCTCTTTCGATTGGAAAATGTGTATCATTCGTTGGTTCTTCCAGCTTTGTATTATTCTTTCCTCGTTTCCCTCTCTTTTCTCAATAGTAATATAAAAATTATTGTAATGAATCGCAACAAAATTTCTGATTTAAACTCTTGAATATTAATACAAATCTTATAGAAATCTTAAAATTGCATTCTAAAGGTTTGTGGCAGGGATTGACGAGTTTTATTCCGAGAAAATCGTATCAGGCGGCAGGTTTGGGACAAAGAACTCTTTTAATAATTTTAAAAAGATCGATCCATCCCTCTCGAAGTTTATTTTATGAATATTTTTATACGTTTTCGAATATTAATAATGTTTTTATCGTTACAACGATTCTGAATACATATTTATTTAATGTATTATTACAAGAAAGTTTTTTTTTTTTTTCATAAGAATTTCGTAATTTTTAATTTTATCTGTATCGAAGTTGGCGTTCACGCATATCGTGAAAGTACGTGCTAATTCGAGTTTGAAAGTCGTAAAGTATACATGTTATATAACACTAGAACTAACCGACAACTAAAGCGTGAAACTTACATGAAAGAAACTAAAATAAAAGATAAATGAAAAACAAATAACGCAAAGTTACGCGAATAGATTAATAAATTGCAATTAAAACTGTTAACTCTAATTGTGTGATTTTTTGATGGAAGATCGTTCTTCTTCGCTTTATCGATCTTAGTCGAAAGATATCGAAAGTCGAAGCTTTCTTCAATCACATGTACCAGAAGGATGAAATTAATTTTTTATCTATTGGAATACGAATATTTAGGTTAAAATTTAGAAAACACTCTTATAAAAATTCAAACGATTTAAAATGAATTTCAAAAATTCGGTAGAAAAAAGTGTTTTTCCTCTGGCTGAATATTTTCAATTCTCTCGAAAATTGTTCCGACTTAACCAACGCTGTTTCTTTTTGCGAACTAAAACGTGGACATTTTTGCATGCGTCGTTGACTACTTGATTCGACCGTAGTTATTCGCGTAAATGTTATATTTATAAACAGGAAAAACGTAAATTCTTCTCTCTCTCTGTCTCTCTCTCTCTTCCTTCATCCGGAGAAATTTCTTTTTTTTTCTCTCTCTCTTCCCTCGCGCAGAATCCTCGATTCTGATGGACGAAGCCATGAAATCTGGGTTTACCATCCGTTCCCCGGAATAATTAACGTGGAATGATCGTTTTTTATTACCTCGTAAATTTTTTAAATTCCAACGAAAAAAAAGCTTGCAACAATCTCTGCTCGGACCTTTGATCCGTTTTAATATCGGCCGATTTAACGATTTAAATAACGCCAATTATTTTTGATCGGTCCAAGAGTTGAAAATAATGTCTTCGTCGTTCGTGTTTTGCTTTCGGTTAATCGAAGAAAGTGAGGTTAGGTTATTGTAACGATTTCAAATCGTTCGGTGGTGGCTTTTCGATTTAATACTCGAATTGATGGAAGATTATGTTTATATAGATTAAATCCCAGGAAGGTTTGAGGTTAGGTTTTGACTTAAATATGGATTAGAGCCGAATGGCTTTAGTAGTCGAAATTACGATCAAAATTAATCGTAGTTACCAGAATCTTTCGGAGATTTCCCCAAATATAATAGCACTCCATTTATTGGAATTTCAAGAATTATTCTTAGAACACGAAGGAGTGATATTTTTTTCATTCATTCACCATATAAATATAAAACTGTGAATTGTATTTATCCTATTTTCATTTATCGGAAAGTTAATTCCATTTTTGAAAGTTCTAAAAAGAAAAAAAGAATATGGAAATGATTCAAACCAGTCTACGTATGTATACAATTTCATCTTCGTCGACGTATACAATCATCTCCCTTTATCTTTACGAAAACTTTCCGAAATTTTTATACGTCGTGGCATCGAAAACAAAATAAAATTGTCACATCGAACAATGGCGCGAAATCTCGACGAGGAGAGTCGAGGCCGACCCTCGTCTCGTTCTCGAGCCTCGAGGAAACAAACGTGGGACAAGTGGGCGGAGGGGATTGTGGACAAAGCGGTAGAAATTAGCGGTCGAATAATCGGGGTCCGATTAAATTGACTCGATCGAGAGTGGCGACAGATGGCGCTGAGGGAAAATCAAATGGAAAAATTTCTCTCCCTCCCAAGTAGACAGTTTACATTTTAAACAGGGGAGAAAAATTCTCGGCGTGCACCGAGATTATTCGAGAAAAACCGCGATTTATGCTTTCTTTATCCATCATCGTTCCGCTCGCTCCTTTTCTTCCCCTCCTTCTTCCTCTTCCATGGACATTTGAAGGGAGGGAGAAAGAAAAAGAAAGAAGAAAAAAAAAAGAACCTGTTCATGCATATTGCACGGGCGACGAAAGAATCGACCAAGGATTTAATTACTACGCCATAGTGCGATTATATAGCGCGCGAATCCTTGAATATTTCGTGTATTCCGTGGAATTATTCTTTCCTTCTTAAAGAAAGAACGTCCTTTCGTCGCTTAATTTTGCCTGGGCGAAGATTTCCGTTTACCCTTTAAGGGGAGGGGGTAACTTGGTTACTCCGGGGATGGAGCATTGTTCGAATATCCACGATTCTTTGCTTTTTCTTTTCTTTTTTTTTTTTTTTTTTTTCATTTCTTGACAGTACGACCTCTTTCCCATTTCGAGAGAAACGGTTTTCATTCTGGATCTTGCGATCAAGATTCGTCTCGAACAATTTTGACTATAGATTATGGTTTCTTCTATGGTAGATCTAATTCACTTGTAACCTACATCGTGATTGTTGATATTTTTCATTTCATTCAAGCCAACTTAACTTTTATCATTTATATTGTTATGATGGTTGAATGATTAATTTTTTTTTTTTATTAAAGTAGTATGTTATTACACTATTAAAATGACAAAGAATTTGATTAAAAATCGGATTCTAAAATTAAGAAGAATGGAAAGAGAATATCGAGATTTAATTAGGACAGGATGGAAATGGCCGATTTAATCAAAGTCCAATTTTAAATCGTCACAACTTCTGGCATAAAATCACGTTTTTTTTCTTTTTTTTTTAATATCATAATTGATGCTTGCTTGATGGCAGATATTTAATTACGCCACTTTGACAGGCAAATAGATAATTATTGAAAATTGATATATAATTTTTCTTAAAAAAAAAAAAAAAAAAGGAAGGAAAAATACAGTTCTATTCTTATACTTGAATCTTTTCGAAGTCTTTATTTTTTTTTTTGAATTCGTTCTCACAATTAAAAAGCATAAAAGTTAAAAATAAATATAGCGAGTGAGTAATACAATGATTAACACAATGAGTAATTATCTCACGATATTATTTTTAATTATATATTAACGAACAATTTCTTATCTTTATGTGATAAAAACCTATGAAAATATATAGATTATAATAATTTATATGTGGGAAAATTGGAACAAAGTTTTTATTTAAATTTCCTTATAAAATAATGTTCGTATAAACTACTTGTATAAATACACATATTTTATTGGTTTTCTGTTCTTTTTCGTGTATACATGCCTTAACACGTTTTGACAAGTTTCAAAATAATATAACAATTTTTCAAACGAGCTCGTGTTAAAGAGCAAGACAGATCTCTTCTATTAAAATTGGAAACGAGTGACAAAGGCTTACAAACTTAGCAAATACGAGAGTATACGTGCATAGATCAATACGATCAATATGATCAAAACCCAGTTTTAACATGACCCAATCCAAGTGTAAACTATTAACCTGACCCGATCTGTACACTAATTTCTACCAATCTAGATGTAAAATCTGTTCCACGTTTAAATGGTACACAACTGCCACTTTGCATATATTCTAAATCAATAATCGTATCTGTCAAACAATGCACACTTATGAGATGCAAGTACAATCAGTGGCAAAATTATACACACGCGTGTAATCAATGCCAATTTTGTTTTCAATAAAACTTTGCGAATATATATATATATATATACGTGTGAACGTATAATAGATCGTAATTTATTTTTTTTTTTTATTATTTTTTTTTTTATTACAGAGAAAAGTCACTTTGAGAGGTAAAATGAACTCGTAAATTTTTCACAATTTTTTCCGTTTTTTTTTCAACGTATCCCCCTTCCCTTTTTTACGTATGTAAATAAATTTGTAATAGCACGGGATAGAGTGAAACGTTGCGAAATGTGAAAAATATTCGAATTTGAAATTTTATACTGTATCAATTAGCCAATCGTAAAAAAAAAAATTCCCAGGCAAAAATTCACGAGTGTATTCGAAAGATGGAAAAAAAAAATAACATCCAAAACATCGAAGATTGATTTCTCAAGGAAATTTTCCAATGGAAAAAAAATTCCATTACCCTCTCGATCGGTTCTCAATCCTAGGGAATTTTTCTAGAAACTCACTATATTTTTATTCGATAAAAAAAAACGAAACTTCGTTTTATTAATTTTTCTTATCTCGCTTTTCTTTTCGCGGAAGACGAGAATTCGAAAGAAATTTTCGTGGCCTCCAAAAAAAGAAACAAAAAACAATCGTGCATATTTAATTAACGTTCTATTTTCACGCAGTTTTACTGATAACACATTTACATCATTTCGCACTCAAACTTTTATCGGGATCGATAAATTTTCTTGGCCCGATGAATTCGATAAATTTCCTCCTCGCAGGGATATATAGTACAGCTTTTCCAACTACTGGTGTACGGTAATACCGGATCGTAAATTTCGTATATGAAAGTGGAAACAGTTGTCGATGAGCATCGTGCGCGTTACATACACCCAACCGAATCTTCCTCTGACCCGAATGCAACTGGTTATTTTCACTGGATATTTCCAACCGGCAGAATACACTTTCTCGATAGTTTTTGACGATCCATAGCGCCTAGTGCACCACCTCTCCCTCTCTTGCCTTCGATCTTGCGACAAACTGTTGCGAAACTTCTCCTCTATCGCCCCTGCCTCCCCTTTTCGTGAAAAGCCAACAACAACGCGATTCATCCACGTATTATTCAACCGGTTGGAATACCATTTAACTTCTTCGTATCTTCGTCTCTCTTCCTTCCTTCCTTCGCCCTCTCCTCCTTTCTCTCTCCGATAGAGGCGAATTGTTTCGACGAGACGGCGAGGAAAGCTCGCTCGTTTGGAATATACCGATCGAAATTGTTTTTCTTTTTGTTTATCAAGAATTTAAATTAAAAATTGGTAAAGAAATAATTTTTCTTCCCCGTTTTCGAAAGGGATACGTCTCTCTTCGAATTGAACGATCCTTTACGATTATCTTGGCGAAAGGTTTAAATTTAGTGTATAATCCTGATTCTTCGAATTGCTCTTTCGTATCTTTTATATTGCGTTGATATAAAATAGTTCGATTTTGATTAATAGAAAGAAAATATTCTATTTTTTTTTCCTTTGCCAACGATCGAGAAAAGAGATACAGTTATTTATAAGGTGTAAAGTTATTTCGAGGAGAATCCATTCTCTCTTCCTCCCGTTCAATCGTGAATGTAACTTTCGAGCATATGTTCGAGAAAATGATTCGAGAAGAAATTTGTTTTATATTACAAATGCAGAAAAAATTCCCAAGCATTCGAGCTAATGAAATTTTTAATTTTAATTTAATTAATCGATACTGCGCGGGTTCAAAGTTGCAAAATTTTCCAAAATCAAGGAATCCAAGGAATATCAAAAACAATGACATATAAATTGATATATAAAAACCTCGAATAAACACTCGAAAAATCGAAATTCAATATCGATCCGTTCCCTTTGTATTAAACCATCGAATAACATAAAAAACATCGAATAACGGAGGAAAAAAAAGGGATAAAAATATACGTGTTCATTCTTGTATCGAGGAGAATCAGTCTCTCTCGAATGGCGAACGGGCAATGACTAACGATGTATAGCGCGTAGCACTTAAGCCTTAAGATCGTTTCGAACCACTTATCCAATGTTTATCGTAACGGATAAATATCGTGTATAGAAACACACAGTGTTATATGTACAAAGTTATCTATCTCTTTCTTTCTCTCTCTCTCTCTATACATATATATATCGAAGCAACTCGAGACGATTCTTTTTCCCTCCTCCCCTCCTCCCCCCTGTTCTTATTCGAGTATCGATTAATCGTTACCACTTCTCTTCTCCGTCCCATTCGATTGGTTCTTGGGGTGCACGGGGTGCCGGTGACGTACCACTTCCGGTCAAAGTCTTAGATGCAGCTACTTCCTGCGCCGTTGAGAGGATTTATTCGGCGCCCCTTATCCACCGTTTCCTGCTGCTTTCTCGTACCCTTGGCAAATAAATTATCCCACGGTGTCCACTGTGTGTGTGTGTGTGTATGTGTGTGTGTGGGTGGGTGGGTTGAGCAAGGTTAGGCTCAAGGAAAAAGAATGGAGGAGAAGGGAAACTCGATCGACGAATATTTCGTTTTTTTTTCTTTCTTTCTTTCCTTTTCTCTTCTTGCTTACTTTATATTGAGAGATTGTTAAACGAAGAATATGGGAAGGATATGGATGGGCCGTTTTAACGCGGAGGAAACAATACAGAGGCACACAGACAGTGATGGCTGGCCTTGAAGTCAAATCTAACCATTTAACAAACGGAATGAAACGGTTAATATCCGACATCCGGTCACTTTAACACGAACCAGATAATCGTTTAACATCCTGATCCACCAATTGCTGTTGAAGTTGGCCATTTAATATTGATAAGTGGCGGCATTACGAATATTTGAAGAAACATAAGGATTCAACGTCACCCTAAATTCATCAATCTATTTAGAAGCGTGCGATGCATGCGAGCACTTGACACCCTGTGACTCCCTCCAACTTAAGACCATAACCGTACAAACAATCCAATCCAAGACTAACCTAAATTGATACGACTATTTGATACACGAACCGCATTAGTTGACATTATCTTTCGTTTATGGTCTCAATTTCGTCCGATCGAATCTGACAAGATAAAATGTTTCGACATTTTTTTCTGATCGTTTAATATGCAAAATGTAATTTAGTTCGAAATATGTGGAGAAACATGTTTGAAACAAATGTAAGATAATGCATGTATTCGATGGATATTTAATATTTGGATGCCAATATTTATTTGATTTTGCAAGCAACTCGAGAAAATCACGTTCAAAAGTGGGAATATATTTCTATAAATAAATTACAACGGTCAGAGAATCATCTTAACAGCTTGGCTACGAAAATTATTAGACACATGGTGTTGCTTAAGAAAAGATTGAGGAGATACCATCATTTTTATATCCTGATATAAAATATAGATTTAACCAAATTGTTATTATAATAAATATATAATAATTAATGACGAATCTATTTTTGTTCATTGGATAGATTGGAAAAAATTAGAATAACGACAAATTGAGATCCATAAAAACGTAACTCGGTCCAAAGTTGACCCGTATCTCGTCTAATCTGGAACTGCTGATCAAGAAAAGTTTTTTTCTTCCCAGCCGGCGAGAACAACCCTTAGCCCTCGGGTCGAAAACTACGTTTTCCTCAGCCAATATATTTGATCTGCCGAGTTATTAGATTTTCTGGCTGACTTTCGTGGCCCTGTCGGGGTAAACACACTTTTCGAGATATAACACATGTTCCACGGTTGTCTATCGAATTTCGCCTTCCCTCTATCCTCGAAGGCTCATCCTAGACCACGATCGATGAAGAAAACTTGGATCCAGGCAATCCGAGACAAGAGGGGATATTTAATCGTGGATCTCTCTAAATTAGTTGAAGCTGTTGATGAATCCGTTTTATATATATATACGAGAATCGAATTTGCAAGTAAATTCGATTCTGTATCGATATTTTTTTTCTTTGTTAGGTTTAGGTTATTATTTCTTGGTTATATGTACAAAGTATATATATTTTATATAGTAGTTTATATAATATATAATGATGTTCCTTTATATGAATTAAAAAAGTATCGTATATCGATTGTTTGATTAGCCTCATTGATCAAGACATTGACCAGTAACTCGAAGATTCTGGGATCGATTCCCTAGTTTCCATTAAAAAGTTTTTCCTCTCAAATTTCTTCATTATCTCGTCGTAATATCCGTATAATTCGAATTATTCACGCAAATATATAATTGATGTAATTTCTCTAAGAGGAAAAAAGAGAAAACGCTGAAACGAATCTCATAATCGATGAAATCAAAAGAGAAAGAGGGATGATTGATTATTCTCGTCATCTTGAGAGAATATATATATTTAATCGTGAATTTCTAAATTAGTTGAGAACTTGTTGATGAGTCTTTTCTTGATTTCATTATACACGAGAATCGAGTTTGTAAGAGTAAATTCGATTCCCTATCGAACACTTTGTTAGATTTACTTCTTGTTTCAAGCAAGTCGGATTCTCTCGATTCTTCGGTTGCTCTCTCGATCAGTTTCAGTTTTTAATCCTTCGTTTATATCGTTCGTTTTCAACTTGCTTGTTTGATTAAAAACCGTACGGGGGAAAATTTGATCTCGTACAGCTGTTCAAGTTTCGGCAATCGACGAAGGAAACATTATTATTCTAAGGCAAAACAATCTTGTGGAAATTATCATCTATCCTCGAATCGAAAATAGGAACAAATGCCTCTTTGCTTATTCTCAACTCTTGTGAAATATCAAACAAACATTTCCCGAAAGAAACATTTTCATGAATAATTAGCCGGAAAAACCTAGAAAAAATCTGTGTACGGATTTTAAGAGATCCCAATAGGAAATCAAAAAAAGTTTGGATAAATTTTTCAGGATTCATCGTTATTAGAGCGATTTAGGCTCTCAAAGGGTTAAATCGAACTTCGCAAAAAATAAAAAATCCATCGTGTATGGATAAATCGTGGGAGAAATGTCAAAGGATGATTGGTTTGCCACTCGTGCCGCCGATTTTCCATTGGGCTGACCCATACGTCAACCGTTAACCGTGTCTCGTTAAGTGATTTTAAATTACCATTAGAAAGCGCATCTATCTGGAGGGCTGCGTGAGGCTTGGAACCGTGGCACGCTCGCCTCGTGTATCATCGACCTCCCCGCTATGGAATCCACGTGTGGAGAGAGGGATTTGAATTGCGATATTTACGAGGCTGACGAACACCAGCCGACCCCAACGGCCATCTTCGTGTTGCATCTCGACAAGGAATGCGTCATGATCTCGTATACGATTGCGATTAAGTACAATGTTCGACTGTCGCGAGAGGATCGTAAAAGCCTGCATCTCGGTGGCCTCCTCTGTGTCGGCTTCTGGATTCATCATTCGTTCCTCCTCCTCCTCTGTGGAACGAGAATATGTTATGGTAATAGGCTTAAGCAAGCGAATTCCGCAAATCGTTGGAGTATTTTTGTTCATATTCATCGGGATTCTATCGGCTAAAATTACGCCACGATGTTACGTATGCCGAACCGTGACCTCATCGAACCAATATATACGTACCAGGTGTATTTTGAGATTTGATAGAGGGAGGAAACGATTATCCAGTGCTAAACTGAACCAAAGTGGATGTAGAGAATCACAAGGAATCCGTGCAACAAATTATTTTTAGGGCGGAAGTAAATGAGAGTGGAGATATGTTCGAAGATGTTAGGTCAGATTTGATTCGATTCTTCGTATTTGTTCTATTACGACGAATTCTAAATTCAGGAACGAAAGGGAATATGTATCTCTATAATAGTTTTGAATTATTTTTAATTTATGCAAGTGATAGGAGAAGATGAAAATGTTTGGTTAGGTTAAATATATTTTTACATATCGTTGACGAGTGCTTTAGTGGGAGCAATGTGGATTTAGAAATCTTTTCAGAATCTTTCTAACATTTTTATAATTGTTTCTAGTTAAGGAGGAAATAAGAGAAGAGCGTTAAAAATGTTAGATTAGATACATCCGACTCTTTCGTATTATGACGAGCGCTTTAATGGAAACAACGTGGATGTAGAAATCTTTTTAGAATCTTTCTAACATTTTTTAATTATTTTTACTGCGGAAAGAATGGAAGAAATGTTGGATCGACGCTTTACACACATCGGACGCGAACGTTAAACTAGAAGTATATCAGGAATCTTTGTAACAATTTTTATTTATTTTTACAAAAGAAGAGCGTTGAAAATGTTAAATAACGCTTCGTACATTCAGTATGGTTTCTTTCATGATTAAACGGATTCAAAGTAGTCCAAGAAAATCGTACCAACAATCCCTGTAACAATTTTTGTTCATTTTTTAGAAATAATATAATAATCGGACCGTGAATAACATTTGATTACATCCAAACTTTCTATATCCTCCATATCGATTCTTATTTTCGCGAAGAAAAAAAGAAGGAAAATATGGAGTCATAGGAGGTCGAGCGAGATGACAGGAAACGTAACCGTGAAAATGGCACGCAATGCGATAATAAATGCTAAATGTGTAAGACTCGGGAGGATCATGGTGTGTGCGCGCGCGCGCAAGCTCGCGGTGACGGTATAATAAATTATTCGGTCGCGTTCACCTTGGCATGTAACGGCGTTCTAATGCATATTGGAACAGCTTTATCGTGGGTGTGTGCACGCGCGCCTCGAATACGGTTAAGATGTTTCTCCCGTGATGCAGTCGATCCACTTATCCGCGCGAAGTTGCGCGCGCGCGAATTTCACCTGGAACATTATCGTTTCTGTTTTTAGACGTTTCGAGTGCAGCCTCGAACATGTATGATTTTTCTGATCCTTGCGCTTCTCACTTTTCGTTTTCGATGTTTATCCCCGTCTGAGAGTCTCGCCATTTTAATTACGTAATTTTTATTTCTCTCTTGTGTTTGGTAAGTTGATGGATCTGATCGGATTTTACGTTGGATGATTAGGATATTCTTGAAAGTTGTTCTCGAAAGTTAAGATCGATTCCTCGATGTTGTTTCCGATTTGAATTGAATAATGTAAGTATATAGGCAACGTGAGTTGTATGATCTTGTAAAGTTCGTATGTTTATTTAGATAGGACGGTACGCAAATAAGCCACTCGTAACGTAAGTTCGAGTTCGGACAAAGAATTTATTTAAGGATGGATGTTTCCAGTGGAGATATTGTACAATCTTGAGCAGTGCCAGTTCAAATTAGAAGTTGCGTTACGATGAAAAGATCTGGTTCATTGGATTACATCAAACACGTATCAGCGTATCGGATAATTTGTGTACCGAAATCTCGCGTAAAAGTGTGCCAATTTTTGACTTGATTTTAAACATTCGATTCGAAATAAATAATTTCGTATTGAATCGAATCGAATTTGAGGCCTAAGGCTTGGATGATTTATGGTTAAGTTAGATTTTCCTTTACAGGGTAGACTAATCGTAGAAATGGATTTAGCTTTGGATCGGTGAAAAGTGATGATTACACGCGTGGTTGAGCACGCAAAACGTTCCTTTGTGCGAACTCCATCATTCCTCATCGCCGCTTCCGCTTGCCACGAGTGTTTGTCGCTCAGCCATTCCGAGGCCGTTATCTGATCAAGATTCCCACTTCCGTGTTCTTTATCTAGATTACGTAAATCTCATTATTCGAGTGCAATCTTTTCCATTTGTAACCAGGGAGATTCTCTAATTGCAGCTTTGCTTAACGCGGTATCGTAGCCAATTCTAGATAATCGTGGCTAATCGTTAATTTCTTCTCGAAGTTATAAAAAAAAAGGAAAAATTTTTTTGGTGTAATTTATGTCTGCTAATTGCGAATAATTGCAGAAATCTCGAGCTTCTTAGAGCTATGAAAAAAATAAAGATAGAAGATAGGAACGTTATATCATATAGGGATATTTTTCTGTAATCCTAGGTATCCCTAGAAATCTTACACTTCAGTTTAAAATTCTCAGAAAGGGAAAGAGGAAATATCATTAGACAGATACATCTTTTTTAAATTCTTAGCTATTCTAGGTAACCCTAGAAAGTAACTTTCCCTTTTTTTATTTTACTAGGACTATACGCGGGATACTTTTTTCAGCTCGATATATCGATAATGAATTTTGATTGTTTTATGCATAATTCGCGGCAATGTACGTGGAAACGTTTCAAAGGCCGTGTGCAATCCTGAGAAAAGCAAATGTTCGTCACGCGAGACGAGGGAGGAAGAGGAGTAGGTGTTACGTTCTTCCGTTCTGGCAGGACGAGATTAGAGTTCACGGCGATTCGAGTGCATAATGGTCGTGCACTCGGTCTCGACCAAGTACAAAGGTCGACCGAATTTCTCAGATTTAACGCGTTTATCCTCCAACCCCCTTCTACACCCCCTACTCGTCCACCTCGCTTCTTCCTTCTTCTTCTCCTGCGCTTATACGGTGCTCCTCGCCACCGTTCCTTCTTCAATATTTTATTAAGCTCTTACGAAGATGAAGCTCGCGAAAATGCACGGTTTAATCGCGTTAAGTGAATTTTAGAAATTTTCAGTGGTGGCGGATACTTCCCCCCCCAAATTCTCCACGACTACTCCCCTCGTTGGCATTCTGTTATCGACTATTCTTGTTCTAAAATGAATCTAATAGATCCAATTGGGGATAAGATTCTCGATCGTGGTTCGTTACATTTCAGATTTCTCGCGTGATAAAAATGTATGTTATATTTAAACGTACATGTGTAACATCACATAGATATATATATATATGAAACGCAGACAGGAGTCTATGAGAAATAAAAGATTACCATTCACGAAAGCTGTTTACAAGTAAGATAACTAAGAAAAGAATTTCATTTACATTTCGATGTAATTTATTATATGTAGATCGTTGATATAATAGGTTGAGATAATATGCTTGTTTCGCTTGATTACAATATCGTGTCATCATTGATAAATGATATCTCGCGTATTTTCACGAGTAAATACCTAATCTCGGTGTACATTCGATTCAATCTCAATTTGTTGTTATTTATGGTAGTGAATTTTATTTCCTTTTTAACAAATGGAAAGGATCTTTGATTATTTAATTTTATATCAAATATATCGTTACTTTCATCTCGATATTTCGAGCAAAAAATGGGCGAGATTAATTATCTGTTAAGTAATTGCAAGTTTGGAACAAATGATCGTTCCGTGAAACGAAGACGATACGTTACCAATATTCTTCGTTTTAAATTTAATTTTTGTTATTTTTAAAACGTGAACAATATAATAATTTGCGAAAGAAAAAATTTTTTAAAGATGTCAGTCGAAATGCTATTTCTCTTATCAAAATTCATTTAGGTAACTCTTCCTGTTTTCATGTTTTAAAAAAAGCATTTTCAGATAATGAGCAATTTCTTCTCAGGTTAACAGTGTATCCATATTTCTCTCTCTCTCTCTTTATGTTAAACCAGAAAATTAATTGAAAATAAAATCTGAAAATTTGTATAAAACTGTATTTTCACTCATCGCATATTATTCCAGTAAATATGTAAATATTATAGAATGTATATTCTTTTTAAAATTATATCGAAAATGAAAATATAGAATTGCATGCTAAAAATTTACATAAATATATTCAAAAAAATTTTTTGTCAATATGTCAATAATTATCGTGACAACTTTTTTCATATCATATGTAACACTTAAATTCATTAATGTATCTTAAAAGTTTGATAACAATGTTTCTTATTTATTTCGATATAAAAGAAACAAAGCTATTTTAATTCTATTTATATTTTCTCAAAGAATGGCGAAGGAATTTTCTTCTTTATTTTTTATTGTTGTACTATGCCAATTATTGATAAATGATGATCAATTATGAATATATCAATTATGAATATATATCTTTGAATTAGATATTTTCATGTGATAATTGCCATCGTTATTACATTCCTGTAATTACATTCCTATTATATAAATGTTCGTTTTTAATCTATAGTACGATCAATTATATTATACCATTATAATACCAAGGTTTCTTCAACACCATTATAATGATGATAAAATTATTATGTAAGATAAATCATTGTATTTATGCATCGAGTCCTTTTTAAGCATGATTTTCTTCATCAATATGAAAAATTGAATGAAATTTGCAAATTTAAAAAAAAACACTGAATTAATTAAAATTTAAATCAATTTGTTATGAAGTTATATTATTGCAACATACGTTATAAGTGATTTTTATCTTTTTAATCGATAGTACGATCAATTATATTATACCATTATAATACCAAGGTTTCTTCAACACCATTATAATGATGATAAAATTATTATATAAGGTAAATCATTAATCATTAAATCATATTTTTATTATATGCATCGAGTTCTTTCTAAGCATGACTTTCTTCATCAATATGAAAAATTGAATGAAATTTGCAAATTTAAAAAAAAACATTGAGTTAGTTAAAATTTAAATTAATTTGTTATGAAGATATATTATTGCAACATATGTTATAAGTGATTTTTATCTTTTTAAATAAGAATAAGAACAGAACATAAAAATACCAAATTGGATAAATCATCAGCGTGTTTGTTTTCCACGCGCGTGGCTCAGGATCGAATCTCGGTTATCCCCCAGAAATTTTTTCATCCATTTTTTCTCGCTTCCTCTCACTTTGTTCTTCATATCGATCGATTTTGATCTCAAATATTTGTCACGGTTGTTTAACAATGTTCCGTTGTGAATTATTCATCTTATACGCGGTGTGGTCAGAAATCATACATGAATAATAATTGCCTATGAAACGCATTTCTCGCCGCCACATACATTAGCTTTCTGGTAGACGTAGAAAAAAAAATATCTCTAGATAGGAGAATGCCTCTTAAAACTCTCTAAACCTCTCCAACAGCCAACTTCGCGATTAGCACAACATATAAAATGGTTGTCAATATAATATATTCTCTCTCGAAAAACGAAACGACAAAAGTGGACATCAAGAGGCGCTTCTGGTATTCCAGATAAAAGAATCGATGATGATGATGATTTATTGATAATTTCGAAAGAATTTCACGCGAGGCGATATGCGAAGCGTGACGAAGCTCAATGAAAGTGACCCCCAAGGGGCAATCAAAGCGGCGGTAAAACCAGTTCCTTCTGTTTGCCTTTTACTGTGACTACTTGTTGACACCAATTGGACGGATTTGAATAAATCTGATTGTTGTTCTCGCCAAGAGTTTCTTCTGTGCTTTCGTCACAACTATCAAATATAATTGTAATGGATAATGCGTTGGAAAAAACTTAACACGAAACCTTATCGATAGTAATTGTAATCCGTCTCTAACATTAATTCAAACATTAAAATCGAATCTGGAATGTTTACTTGTTTAGCTTGGTCATTCCGCACCTGAAACGAATCAAAAGATCGAAATGGGACTTTAAATATCCCATAACTTGGTTATAACATTTATATAATATAACATTCGATGCCTCTTTAGACATTCGTCGAATCATTTATTGTCCAATTTGTACTTCAAATCCATGGAACCTCGTTGTGCACGTACAACAGCGACTTCGCAGTGGTAAAGAACGATCCTTAGAGCGCATGCGCGAGAAAGGTTAATTGGAGTGGTAGAAAAAGGCGCGACCGGATCAAACGAACCTTCTGGCCGTGCTGATAAATAATTAAAGAGGTCTGGTTCTCTCGGTTTCCTCGTGCACTGGGTACGAAAGGAATGGAGCCGCGTGGAGGAACACCCACGATACGCGGTAATTAAAACGCCACTCTGCTCGGTTGATCTCATCATGGCCGTGGGTGTCGAGCATTCGAACCAACGGAAAGAATTAGCGGTCCGCTGATGTCACCGCGTGATACGGAATGAAGAAAAAAACAAAAAAAAAAAAAGAAGAAAAAGAACAGACTGAACCACTGTTATAATTAGAGACGCTTCTTGCAAAAGCTAAACGGCCGGTGACAAAGGCTGTTGTTGGACAATGTTGTGTGGAACTGTGTGTTGCGTGTGATACGCAAGCGAGATTCCACACGTGTTTATCTTAAATTTGTTTAATTGTTATACTTTCCTGCGTGCAAAAGCTTTCCGGTTCGCCCCCCAAAAAAAAAAGTTTCTTTGGTCTTCTGTTGAGATCTTCCGATGTCGTCATTATCAGATAGATTTAAATTTATCTTGTTGCTCAATCTGCCAACGCATCAGAGATTTCCAAACTAGTGGAATTTCTCAATCTTCTGGTTAGATTTCTGGTATCTCTATATATCAAATCACCTTATACGGTCAGAACCAGGTTCTCTTGCGTTTCGAGCATGGTTCACTGCCGCTGATAAATCACTCGTGACAATTCGGACCCACGTTCGTTGTATAAATTTTTATACGTTTCATTGAATTTCCATTCACACCCACACTAATTTTCGTAGATGGTGATCTAGGAAGATAGGAAATCGTGAGGAACGATAAGAATTTATATTACCAAAGATTACCATCTTACTTAAATAATTAGTATGAAGATGTAAAACTTCCTGTTTTATCCAACTGTCAAAACACATCAATCATTTTTGTATTCATCGAAGATCATTGATTGATCGAATCTAAGTCGATTCACTGTTTGCATAATCGAGAATATTCCACCAACGCTCGATAGAATCTTCAGACTATTAATAATAGTCACGTATGTGTGGGTTTGATACATTTCACGAGAAAGAGAGGCTTTCGCCTGGATATTCGTTTAGACATTGACACAGAAACTCACATGACGAAAAGTGAGGTCAGCCAGTGTCTTGGCCGGATACATAATAATGTCGCCGCTAACAAAATGGCGACGAATCATTTCCAAGGAAACTCGTGGCTTGATGAACAATTAGCCTACAATGTGCGCTACTTGAATGTCGCGCTTCGATTATGTTACGAGAACTTAAATTGACTTATTGCGTCATTGTCGTGAAGTTGTTTGTATCACGTTTCTTAAAAATAAAAAAATTCTGACGAAATTTCGTAAATGCCTCCAATTTAACTTTTAATAACTTTTAATAACAGATCCTTTCGTTTATATATAAAATAAATTATAATGTTCAATTATTATGTTTATATATTATGTAATATATAATATACGTTAATATTGTATCGCAGTTATGATGTTCCATTATATGAATTAAAAAAGTATCGTATATCGATTGTCTGATTAGCTTCATCGATTAAGCCATTGACCAGTAACTCGAAGATTCTGGGATCGATCCCTAGTTTCCACGAAAAAGTTTTTCCAAGTTTTTTCTCTCAAATTTCTTCATTATCCCATCATTATATCCCTGTAATATCGAATTATATCGCAAAATAATTAATATAATTTTTCTAAGAGAAAGAAAATGCTAAATGATCTCATAATCGATGATATGAGACCAGGGATGTTTTGTTAATTCTCGATGACGAGATCCAAATACCTGTGTGATATTAATATATTATAATAACCGGTATGGCACAACATTTTCTCTGCAGTTTTCTTCTCCTATATCGAATAGATTCCTTCGATTCTGCTCATCCTCTTTTGATCGAACATAAAAGATCGAGATTTCGCCGAGCGGAAAAGGGGAGTGATGTCACCGCGTTTTCCGCGATATACCACCGATACCGTGCTCGATGAACTCATCGTGTGCAACGCACGACTGGTGACATAACTGACGATGCATGTGCACACCAACGAGTTCCCTTTAACGTGACTCGATCGTGTCATATATTTACATAGATTCGTAAAGAAGAATTATGTATATTGGCAAAAGAAATAGGACAAAAAAACCAGAGAGAAGAGAGACATCCCTTTTCCCCTCTGAGTGTGCACATTTGTGCACATAATTGAGGTTATGCGACGTGTGGTAATTAACCATACATTGTCAACCGATTGAAAAGGCAATAGGAAGCGTCCAGGTGACTCGTGCCGCCAATTACGCACGAATTTTGTATGCAGAAATGTCATATGCGAAAATCGTTCGGCTGAATCGATCCATGAATTATTGACAATTAAAGAAAACAAATGGATTTTACAAACGAAAGAATCGTTTCGAATGCATTTTTCAAAAATGCATTTTTATGCATTCTGTCCTGAAGATGATTAGGATTATATTGAAAATTAAATCGTTTGTTGATCCTTAAATCCAAAAATATTTATATCTGCTTATGATGCTTATGCACATTCATTGTCGAGTTTCTAAACACGTTCGAGTATTAACTTGATTCGGCCATTAACACGATTCGACCAGTCAAATGTGTTATCAAGTTCGAAGATATTGCAGCAATTATTTCCATGAAAATTCAACTTCATAGCTTATCTATTATGTTTAAAATAGCAAGAGAGAAGTTTCCCAATGCGAAATAAAAGTTGATATAGTTTTGGATATAGTTTTGAATAGCATCGAACGAACACAAGATTAAAAATAGTTATTATGGATAACTGTAATGCGGAAGATAACTGTCAACGAGAGAATCGGATTATGAGAGATATGAATATACATACGAATTGGGGAATTTATAAACAATTTGCACGGATATGTATATATGTGTATGTGTATGTGAGAGAGAGAAAGAGAGAGAACATTGTCAAACAAAATCTGGCTTTCGAAAGTCTGCTCGTCGAAGCTATATTGGGATTTCGAACGGTGTCTAAAAATGTGCCGGTGGAAGGCATCCTCTCGGCGTATCAGCTGCGGATGCAGTAAAATATGATTCCTTCCCACCGGCTAGGAGACTTGCATAGCCGAGAATTTCTCGTTGATAAAGAGATATCTTCCGTACGAAACTTCTTTCAATTCGAAATACGAATATTTCTACGAAGGCTCGGCATCTTTTACCGTTCTCGCCACCTTTAAGAAGTAGAATTGCCAGAGGAATATTTCTTAAAAAAACGTAATAAATTCGGAAATAATCTGATCTGTCAATCAAATTTACCCATCTATTCAATTTTACAAAATCGAAACATTTAAAATTAAACCAAACGATTTTACGTCTCTTCTTTCAAAATTATCCTGTTATTCAAATCCATAAAATCAAATAGAAAATGTGTTAAATTTTCGAGTATCTTTAACTGTTACTTTATCTCTTATGTCACATGGATCCACAGAATTTGATCCGTGGAATGGTTCATCCCCCTTCCTTTCATCCCTTGCTCTTCTCCCCTCCCCTCGAAAAAAAGAAAAAAAAGATTCTAACCAAGAAAAAGAAGAAAGGATTTTCAACAGGGGATGAAGCGTTTATCAGAACAGAGACAAAAAACAATAGAATTGTGGGAATAGGATGAAAAGTTGAGGGGAGGGGAGGGATAGGATGGCCGATCGACAGAGAAGAAGGGGACGCTCGGTTGAATTCTAATTGTGTCTGGCGAGAACAAACCGCACGTCAGTTAACGAACGAAAACACGTCGCGTGGAGAAAAAGTGAGTGAGCGAGGTGGGGGGAGGAAGAGAGCGAGAGAGAGAAAGAGAGAGAGAAAAGATGGCAATGACTGCATATGCTCGGCGGACAAACGATAGCGTGACCTGTTATGAAATAACGATCCGGTCGGCCGCTGTCCACCCACGCGTGACACGTATCCGCGGCTCGAGCATTTATTTATCGACAATTCGTTTTACCTGGACGTTATTTACGACACTCGAGGGCGGAAAGAGGCTGGGTGCCGCGTACGGTTATCGTTGACCGTTGTCGAAATCGGTGCCCTCCACTCGTCGCGTCGACTAACCTATCCATTCGACGAGACTCCCTTTGTCCGCGGCAAATTTTTGTGCTTGGCGATCGGCCGATTGATCGATCCTGCCGATCGTTTCGTGACTGCTGCTGATAGCCTCGAATAGAAACGGAAATGGTTCGGTTAGGTTGGAATATTTCGAAGAATATTCTTCTTTTGGAAACGAGGTTATTGGATCTTTTTTTTAGAGGGAAAAAAGATTTGTTTTTATTTAGTGATGAAGTTTAAATGTAGCAGGAGGATTTTTTGAAGATATGGTTTATACAAGGGAGGAGAGTATTTAGATTAGGAAATGTTTTGAATAGTGTTGAAAGGAAAAAAGTTGGGTTAGGATATTTGAAATCTATCTAATTAGAGATGGCAAATAATTAATATCATTTTTATACGAATATTTTAATTTGAGTTTGAGTTATATATTTAAATTATCTCTTTCGTGATGGAAACGAAATGGTTAGGTTAGATTTTCGAAGAATATTCAGTGTTTTGGAGAAGAAGGGCAGGTTATTGGATCGTTTTCCAGAGAGAGATATATATATTTATATTACGTTGTTTGAAAAAGATTGTCCTTATTTTAATGATGAAGTTTAAATGTAGCAGGAGGATTTTTTAAAGAATGGTTTATATAAGGGAAGAGAATATTCAGGTTAGAAACTGTTTTGAATATTTTAAAGGGGAATAGTTAGGTTAGGATTTTTGAAATCTTTCGCTCGAGATGACTAAATTTACGATTACTTCAATAAATATACATACGAATACTTTAGTCACGTTTGAGTTATATATACCTCTTTCGAAGGGAAATGATTAAGATAAGAATAATAATCCGTTTTACTATTTTCATGCACAATGTCGATTAATCAAAGGGGAGCAATTAGACAGTTTGACAATTATAGTTTTTCAACCTAACCTGAAAACTCTGAGTGCATATCTTTATTAATCCAAGCAACGCTTCATCCCTAGTCGTCCCTTGGGGATGCGCGAAACTGTTGCCTCGATTCCTGTCGCGATTTTTCGCGTCCCTCTCAATTTGCCAACCTCTCCATTGATTGAACGCAAGCCACGGGGCCCAGCGTTACAAGCGGCACGATTCCGCAGGGAGAACAGAATAGTCCGTTGTAGTCGGTTTGTAGAAACGTGCGATTATATTGCGGAGATAAGGCGATGGGATGATGAAGAAATACTTCGTTCAAACGTCTTCTTTTATTCGATTAATCATCGAAAAATACTAATAATTTCAATAATTCCTGTTTTAATATATATATATAGTGGGGCTCGTTCGGGAAAGTGTTCGAACATTATTTTAATTCGTCCAACTATGACAATTCTGATTTCCACCTAGATAGAACATAATAATTTTTCTCAATTTTTAATGCAATTTTTAAAATTAATTTTTGAATTTTCAGACTTTTTTTTTTCACAGAATGAGAGAGACAGTAAATCATAAATATTTTTTAATTTAACACTTTTCTCTGTTTATTAGTCATTATATTTAAAGACACGAAAATTCATTTTCTTAAAATTTTATCATCTCTGATAAAAATTGCCTCGTATACAGTTCCACTGTGCCATACGATCATTGTTTCATTGAAAAAGGAAAAAATACAAAATCGTTCGTTGACATTCGATGGAAGAAAAATTATTCGAATTCACTCTCGTGAATCACATATATACGTTTGAAAAATTCTATCAAATAATACATCTTAACTCTGCCTTACGGATAAAGAAATTCTTCTTTCGGAAGAAAGTTTGTTTATTATATCCAAGTTTTCTTCAACTCGTGATTTTCGAAATAATAAAAGATTTGACGATCGATCGGCGAGGATCCCCACTCGCGGGCGAAGAATTTTTTTTCTCCGCTTGGAACAGCCGTTTTTCGAGAAGGCCGCGAGCAATTCCGCGTTGGATTTCATAAGATAGCAATGATCCGGCCGTGGAAACGGGAATTATGGCGGGTTGGATCGCGATAAGGGGCCGAGACGTACGTTTAGCCGTGGTTATCGCACGAGTTTACGCATGCAGACCGGTGTAGATTACTCGGTTGATTTTGCACGCGCGCGAAAGGCTAAACGCTTCACGCTCTAGAAATATAATGGAAGCGGCCACCGTGTCGAAGATAATATTCAATTATGAAAGGAAATATTTCTCTTCGAAAATTTTCACTTTGTCCATCGAGTCGTACCAGCCAGTTGCCAAATCGATTCCATTTTTCGTAGTTCGAAAGGCAAGATGCCTTTAAATTGTCAAAAATAACTGTAGGAGATTATCGATAGAGTGATTGAAAAAAAATTGTTACTTTTAAAGACGAATAAATTTTCTCTCGTGACAGAGTTCGTTCAGATTTATGTCTAACGGAGATAGAAAAATTTATTTTATATCGATGTTCGCAATTTATTTGTTTGTATTTTTAACTCTGTCGCATAGAGCATTTAAATTTTTTAAAGTAAATAAATAAATAAATAAAGTTAAATAACGTGGATTGAGAACCACTGCCTAGAAGAATTCCACTGTACGAATCGTAAACCTAGAAAAAAACTTCTTATCTAAAAAGAACCGTGTAACAATGTTACCCGCGATTTCTTCGCGTTGTGCAAAATAAAAATAATATCCAGATAGGAAGGAAAAAATATACACGGAAAAAAGAAAAAGATAGAAGGATGAAACGCCACGTTTTCTCTTCCGTCCCTTTTACGAGCCAAGTGAACGGAAGTTGAGAGCCACTGTTCGGAAGAACGCTTAAATCGAGGCGCCGCCGCGACTTCCGCCCGGCGCGAGTCGCGCTCCTACTCGCCAAAGTATTTGTCATTCGAGGGGAAATTAATTGTAAACGAGTTATCGATTGCGCCACTCGGCGCGCGGCTTCATTGTGCACACGATTCGAACGTTCGACGATTTATTCATCGATCCTCGTCCCATTCTTCTCTCATCTTTCTTTTTCCCTTCTTTTTTCCTTTTTTTTATTTTTCCCATGTATCATACACGTTGCAAAGGAAACGTTGTGACGCCAAGAAAAAAAGCTTCGATATCCTTCGATGCGAAAGTGTTAAACGAAAGAGATAAAAAAGAAAAATAAAATTGAAGATAAGGTAAAAAAAAAAAAAAAAGATCTGGAATTTTTCGTAAAAATAATTTTGAACAATTATCTTGGATCTCTGATTCAGCCAAGTACATACGACTATATATACGGTGATTAATTATAACGTTTAAATTGCAAATCGGCCGGTAAAATATGTCGAATCCCTGGTGGTTAGGGGGAAGAGAACGTTCTCGGATGTATGACGCGATTGTACTTTATATGCCGCGTTCATATATCGCGACTGTCCCGTTGGAAACGTTGGCTCGCCCGTTGCCCATCGAGGGGCGATTTTTCATGCAAATTTGCCCGCTAGATCGATGGTAATTCTTCTGAAACGATTAGTATTCCGTGTAACTGTGAGATATATATGTATGTATGTATATATATTATTCTAATTATTAATTAAATCGACGATCTAAAATTGAGAAAAGTATAGAGATAAGTTTTTTTTTAATAAAATTCTACTCGATACTCGTTGATAAAGTTTTATACATTTATCAGTGCAAAAAGAATTAAATTTTGAATTTTTTGCTCGATCTTTGGAGAGAAGAAGAAACGCATCTTCATTTTCTTCTTCTTTTTCTTTTTTCTTTAAATACGACTGAAAACTATATGGATATTAAAAATTCTAACCTCAAAAATAATTATCATTCATATCCTGGTAAATATTTTATTCACGATAGAAAGAGATCGATTTTTGCGATTTTTATTATTGTTGTTCGATAATTATTGTTGCGAAGAGAGGCGGAAAAGTAGAATGAGAACTGCTTCCGCTTCTCGAAGGGAAATCATGCCCTTTTTGTTTCCGTGTCTCATTAGGACGAGCCCCGAACTCGTTATCTCCTAAATCACGCGAGTACTGCGAGAATACTTGCTCATCTACTGTACTGCTTTTTCCGAACTGCAAAACGCAGTTCGTTCCTCTTCGTGAATATTCGAATGTACATGTACAGTTGAAAAAAAATCTGATTAGTTCGAAAAATCATTTTATCCTAATCCAACGAATGGATTAGGATCAATATAATATCTATTTTTGAATCAATGATAAGAAATCGAAAGATAATATGATAATAATATTATAATAAATCTGTTGCATAAGTGGAAAGGTGATAAGAAGGGAAATGAATTTTTCGAAAAATTTTTTATTAGTAGAAAAGATTTTCAAATATTCAAAGCAATTAAAAATGAAATATCAATGTAAATGAGAAATGACATTAATAAGAAAAACCATTATATGGAATATTAAAGAAATAATTTCGAGTTAATGATCTTTGCGACATAGCTACGTTGATTCTTATTTGATCATCAAGTTAAGCTTCGATTGTCACGGTTCGAACTTGGATGGGTGACCGTTTGCAAAGTACCGATGTTATGTTATTGTATCCATGGTTTTTTAGAATACATTTTAAAATAGAATTCTTTAGCTAATGACTGAAGCAATTGATTCTAATTAAACAACAAATAAAATCCAACAAAATAAAATTTGTAAAATGAGGATAAAAAAGAAAGATATATATTCATAATAATAAATAAAAATAACTTTATGTAATGTATCAAAAAAAGAATTTGAGAAATGAAAAGAAATGCTACATAATAATATAAAAAAAAAACAATTTTCATTAATAAAGAAAAAATTTCAAAATTCTGAAAAAAAACAGTGTAAAATGTACCAAAGGGGGAGATAAAACACAAATTTGTATACAAAGGAAGAAAAAAAAAATTCTCAAGAAACCACCAACCACCACTATCTCTCGAGGAAAAATTCCTTCAACAACAACAATAACAAACAACAACAAAAGCACATCTCGGGATGTTCAACGACGCGTGTCCCCCAAATGCTTACGCGGAGCGAATGTACATCAGTCGCGGTGAAGAAAAAACTCGACTCGATATAAAGCTTTGGGATATTAACATGACAGGCAAAAGGCAGCATCAAATTGCTGGACCTAAAAGCAAGAGCGGCCCCTCTGCTAAATCGTCCGTGCTCTTCTAATGGAGTGCCAGCGGGGGAAGTTTAGTCCCCATGGGGTTGTTCCTTCTTCATCACCCACTATACCTCTTATGCTTTCAGCTCTCTCTCCTCTGCTTTCTAATAAACGTGTGTCATAAGAAAGGAAAAAAAAAGGATAGGAGGAAAAAAATTTACGAAGAAAAAGGCAATTTCCAAAATTCTTGTCCGAGAGAGCCATTGAGATAGGATCATCCATTAATTGCCGTTCGAAGAAACGTGTTGCAAACAATTGTTCGAACAAGAAGCAAAATCCTCTCCCTCTCCTCCTTCTCCTCTTTGTATATGACAAATTAATTCAACTTTCGTGATATACCTCTCGAAGATGGTATCTTTTCCAGGTTGATGCGAGTGAAAAAGCTGCGGTGCAGCTTCGCACGGGTTGTTGCACGCGATACTAATGTCCTCGTTATCGCGCTCGAAAAACTGTGTGTTTCTTCTTGATGGAGAAAGGGAAGAAGGAAGATCATCTCTCTAATCGACCTTGACATTTTTATAAACGAATATAGTAGAAAAATGAGAGGATAAAAGATGAATAGATTAGTAGAACGAAAATTGTGAAGGAATAGAAAAAAAAATGTCAATTGATTTTCCGACCAATCAAATATCGACGATTCAAAGATACAAACAATCTTTTTATTTTTAATGATATATTATAATATTTAATGGTACGAATTATGATAACATAACCTATACACTGCGACATATACGTATATTGCGTGCTATTTTGACCCGGTTTCGATGGTTACATCCACGGGTGTCCAAAGGGGGAGGTAAAATGGCGTTTCAAGTCTGCAAAAATTGCGTGTTTTATCAACCTTTGGGTTGGTATACTCGCGACGTCAAAGTGGTTGGAACACGGCGGAGCGACAATTTTGCAGAACTTCTCGGTGCTTTAAATAGTTATGATCGAAGGAGCGGCAGGATGTCGGGAGGAGTGGGGGGAGGAGTGATAAGAGAATCGCGGCTGTAAAAAGATGCATCTTGAAGCTGTGGGTTTTTCGAGCCTCGAGACACGCTCTCATGCATCTTTAGAGCATAAAAAAAGAAAAAAAAAAAAAGAAAAGAAAGGAAACCGGGGAAACTTTTCCATCCACCTTGGTACACCTTCACATCCTCGCGACACCTTGTTCCCTCAATATTTCACTCCATCTCGCGGTTCTTTCCTTCCTGCTTCCTTGTTCTCGATAAAGATGTTAATGCTGAATTTCAATGGAATTCGATTGTTTCGAATTTCACGAGAAATGATGGTGGAAAAGTTGGAAGGAAATTTCGCGAAAGTTTATTTTTAGAATGGTAGTAGTCCCTTATTTTTAAAGTGATAAATATTTTTCAGAAATAGATTTCTTCTTGTTAGTGATTCATCTGTAACACATTGTGTTTAAATCGATAGAAGTATACGTGAAATTATTGAATATTAGAAATTGATGGAATGAATGCTGCATTATAGAAACTAGATGAAACACCAAACTTAGTTTTGAAGAAATTAAATCCAATACGTCGTTAAAATAACTAAATTACGCATAAATTTCTTAAATTTAAAAATGATACTTTTAGATTCTCGTTGAGTTTTACTATTAGAATACACGTAAAAGAAAGAAAAAAGAAAAGAGCAAAAAATTATTTTAATTCTACAAAAATTAAATTATACATAACGTAGAATTGAAATTAAAGTCTAAGCTGATCTCTCTATCAAAGACAATCTGCTTTCGTTGAATTAAAATTCCATATATATATATACACGTGTATATAAATCCATTCCACGATTCTATGTGACTTCGATATTATACGAGAGAAAGGGTTCATCGACATCAGTTTAAACGTTCGTCTACCTTCATGAAATAAAAATTATTTCGAAATGGATGGAAAAGATGGATTCCAAAGTCGTTTTCGAGGATATATAACTAGTTTTGCTGAGTACGAGTCTATGGACATATCCATTATGGTATTCAAAGAGTGGAAAGGAATAAGAATATGGAAAACACGAGACACGATCAGGTTATGTCTGGTGAAGGGACTTGAAGTATGCTTTGACACGAGAGATTGTCACACAATCTCCTCACTTGACTCTGACTGCCCATTCGCCGCTATATTGCCATGAAAACCAACAGGAATTCTCCTTAACCTTCGTCAGAGAGGTTGAAATCAATTTGGTCACCTTAAATCTCGTATTACTTTATAGCCAAGCAACGGAGATCATGGTGCACAAAAGGTGTCTTTTGGCAATGAAGATATACTTTTGATAAACGAAACGAGATTAAGTTTCGTTTATTAATAAACTAAACCTTCGAACCGAAAGTTTTCAAAACTGAAAAAGAGGAATCTTCAATTGAAAGAATTATCATACTTTATTTATCTATTGTTCGAAAATAGTCTAATCAAACTTTGAAATAACCGCAAGACACACAATTAGAATTCTCTCTTACTTCGTTTGTACCCATTATTGTCTGAGATAAATAATCTTAAAATCAATATTCCGTAATACTAATTTTTTGGAAAAATAAATGTTTAAAAAATTAAATTAAATTTCAACGTTTAAAATTACATAGAACAAACAATCCAATACATTTAGGAATTCTCGATGATTTTTGAGAAAAAAAACAAAACAAAAAAAAAAAAAGAACATACTACTTGATTCTTTCGAAATTGACCGTTGGTCGGTAACAATATCAGCTAAAGTCGGACGAAAGCGCGGGAAATCGGTGGAAATACGAACCTGCTCTACTTTACACGTACTCTCTTCTCACTGTAACGCTATCCAAAACGGCGTGCGATCGGATTGTCTCGAATGAGCATGACATAATTGTGAAAACGAGAGGAACCAGCGTCGATCCAATTGCTGAAACAACACCGTGGTCGACGTACTCTCATATCACGTTGAAGTGGTAGCGAAGTCCGGTCTGTCAGCTTGAAACAAGAGCATCCAGCCATGGTTTGTGTTTATCTGAAACGTAATACGAGGGAGGGGGTACTTTTGACAGTATTGTTCTACGATTGTATATATCCATATATGTATATAAATATATATATATATTTATACACACACATGTATATATATAATTATATCGCATAGAGGTTAAGAAAAAGTTACGTGTGATAAGCAACGTTTGATCGTGGCTCGTATAATATTTCTTTTGTGTTAATTCTTTCGAAATGAGTACGAGATATCTTACGATACGATACCCTTCGTAGAGGAAACGATCGAAAAAAATTCTTCGAAATGTAATTTTCTTTTTTTTTTTTTTCAAATTTATATCGAGATAAATTTTTCTTTTTATTTGAATTGAAGAAACATTTTGAAAAAAGGGATATTGTTATTATTAATGTTTTACCTCGATATCTTTTCTCTATTCGCGAGATTATTAAAATTTAATGACTCGCCAAGGGAACGAAAAAAATATATTCTTCCCCCTTATCTTCACGCAGTTTAAAACACGTGAGAATTTATCAGAAGCGGTGTTTCCATTATCAGGTGGTAGATAATTTCATAGCGGTGCCATTCCATCAAATGAACGCGGGAAAATAATGTATTCGCGAGAAGATTTTTTTTTTTAAAAAAGATGAAAGGATATCCGTTTAATCGTAATTAATAATAGTGAAAAAAGAATTGTTATAATTGCGCATTTATAATTGTACTACGTACCGTTTTATTAAAAAGTACGAACGTTAAGAAATGGCGTAGAAATGGCCATGGAAAACCCAGCTCTTTGAAACTTGACTTTTCTCCTCGTTTCTCGACGAGTTTATATTAAACGGTATTCGAGTGACATTATTGGATTCCCTATTTCGTCTATTCGTATATAAGGGAACAGAAATTCGAATCTTATTGATGTCCATTCTTTTTGTGATTCGAAAAAAAGAAAGAAAGAAGAGAACATGCGACGATTTCAAATAATATAGGTGGAAAGTACATTAAATTTAACTTGATACATTCACAACACGATACATAAACACGATAAAATCATTAAACCCCAAGATCTGCAAATAAAATGAAAGCAATAATACAATTATCTGAGCCTGAGTTAAAATCGAACGTGTAATGAAATCACAGTCGACTGTTATAATTTCTAACCACGACATCCTTTTGATTAAATTATTGAAAAATAAATTAAATCCCGAAATATCGATTTCATACATGAATTATTTCATTTTATCACGAAATATGGGAATAGTGAGACGCGTTATGTACTTGTTAAATAAATTATCAACACTATTTATAGAATAATAGAAATGAGGTTAACGAGATTCCATGGTACAAAAAATAGAAAACAAAAATATAGAATTAAATTTTTTTCATTTTCTAATAAATCGATGTTTTGAACACTTTTCAAAAGGGAATGAGTTAATTCTTGATTGGATACAATTATTCTACTTGTATATTGTGAAAATAATCGATGAATTTTTTCATAAAAAAGTATATTCTCTATTTTCCCATTCAACATAACCTATTAAAGAATTTATTATATAATTTCACTGGTAAAAGTTTGAAAAATTTTATTCTTTATTTTTTTTTTTTCTACTTCTTATTCTCGATTTTCTCTCTATTTTTAACCACAAGAATCTCTCTTCAAACTTTATTTACATCGTGCGCGAATTTACACAAGAATCAAGTTGGGAAATTTTGTCGCCACTCCAATTTCCCGCGCACTACGTGATCCAAGATGGAGCCGAAATGGATCAAATCTCGAATCATAGTTTGAAATATTCGTCTCCTCCTTATCATTTATTTCCATCCATCCAATCAGAAATTTTTTTATCCCTTCTCTTCTTTTCTCTCTCTCTCTTTTTTTTTCACGTGATTTTTTTTTCCACTTTCTAGCTTGCACCGCGTCGCAATTCAAATGCAGGAACGAGCAGTGCGTTGACAGCAGCGCACGGTGCAATGGCGTGAACGATTGTTTCGACCATTCCGACGAGTTAAATTGCCGTGAGTATCAGAAAATTTTATTCCTTTCTATTATAGCGGCATAATTATTTTGGATAATTATTTTCTTAATCCGTTTCATTGGGTTTATACGTAATATTTGGTATTTGGTGTCCGTTACTTGGTGTCACGTAATAGATTTGAGTGCGTGCCATGGCATGATTGAACAGCGTAGAAGAATTATTTGTTTGAAGAATTAATGATTAATTTGTTTTTATATTATATTTATAATAGTTTTAAGAGTTAGATGAAGTTTTTTTTAAGATAATTCACTTGGCTTGCGGCATGCATTTGGAAATAATTTGCCAATTATGTTGCTATTTTGCCTCAATGATTACTAAATGTAGTAGAATTATCGCTTGAATGACTGGAACTGGAATTATCGTGTTCCTTTTGTTCTTGTATTCCATTGAAATTGAAATGCGCTTGAATTTTTTACTCCAATTCCCTGTTGACATTCAGAAATGCAAATAGTGTGGTAGTGATGAGCACGAATCCCTCGTATGTTCTCGAACAAATTAATATTCATTTAAAATCGCTGGTCTAGCGGATAGTTTAAACTGAAAAATCGGGAAAAGATTTAAACAAGTTTTAATCGTTTTTTTGAAACAATAACAGTATTATTTTATATTTATTTAGTGTTTCGTGTATTTTTTTTGTTCAAATTGATTCAGTTATTACATATGTGTACATACTATTCAACACCACAACACTATTCTAACATTTATATAAAAAAATATTTACTCAAAACAATATTCAGTAAATTCTTATTAAGCTTTAAATGTTTCAATTTACTGTTGTCTTAAATCAAATTTCCAGTAATAATTATCAGTGTTACGTTCAAACAAAATTTCCTTAGACCTCTTTTAAATCCTCAAACTCCACAATAATCGAAGATTCATTAGAACCAAAAATTAAACTTCATTTATAATCATGTCATATGTGTAAATATCATAATATTTTTAAACAATTCATATAGAATCAAGATCATAGCTTATTTAAACCTTCTTAGATTCTTATGAATCCTCTCAAATTTCACAATAATCAAAGATTCATTAGATCTAAAAATAAAATTGCACTTATATAATCATTGTCATATGTATAAATATCATAACATTTATATTAGACAATTCAAATAGAATCAAAATCACAACTAATTCTTATTTAAATCTTCTTATACTTCTCACAACCCCTTAAATTCTCTCAATCCTAACACAATCACGGGTTCATTAGATACAAAAATATTCAAATTTATCACATCGTGTCATAATATCTATATTTGAAAATCATAATTAATCCTTATTCTTCTGATATTTTTCGTATCTCTCAAATTCTCTCTAGATCCAGAAGTTTTCAATTTTATTTAAATTTACTCGATCCTCATTGACATCATGTCATAATAATATCTATACTTGAGAATTCAAATAATTCACAATCATTCAGATTCACCAAAAATTAAACTCTCCATCCTTGAATTTACATTATTCTTTCCATAATGATTATAACAATACTATCCAAATGGCGAACAATTTACACGCAGAATCGAATAAAATCCACGTGAACGGGCGATAAAGGGATGGCGAACAGGCCAATTTTCTGATTACCATCGTAGAATCCACGGCATCCGTGCTCGCTAATCGCTCGGCTATTACAAGATATGCCCTATAATTGCAAAAACTGTGACAACAACTTGTTCAAAAGATGCAAAGGTAGTAGAGATTCTCGAGTGCGTTTCAGTCATTTTCAGGCCATTGCACTCCTTCCCCCTTCCGCCTACCAAGCTACCCTCTGTCTTCCCTTTAACCCCTTATTATTTCCATCGTCTTTTGCGAAGGCACGCTCCGTACTGCTGCACGTTCATAGTTAACCCTCAGCACACCAAGATAACCGTGCATGGTGGCCACGATATAACGCATAAGCATAAGCATAAGTGTGGAAACTATATCGTTATTGAAAATGATGATTAGAATTTTCGTTCAAACACGTTGAAAATAATTGTTGTGGCGCATATATTAAATATTACACTTTAGTAGTAATTTATTTGTAGAGGCGATGTGTAGAGGAAAATGTATTTTGATTCTTGCCAAGTCGAAATAAACGTAAAATTCTCGGCCGAGACTTCGTTTATTGCTGTTTACGAGCAAATTGCAAATTTAAATCGAGAAGATGATACAGAAACGTATAAAACTTCGGTTACTTTATAATTTTTATATAATCAATTTTTGCGCTTGTTTCGACTTTTCTTCGAACAAATATTTTCGAAGATTGTTTCTCCAAATATTTTAATACCATAACTTTTTTCATATGTATACAATGGTATTTTGATTCCATCATGATAATAAAATTAATTCTTGTTTATATATTTATATTTGATATTGTTCAAAAAAAAAGAAATGGAACGAGTTTGGATTAGAATTTGAATTAGAATTGAAATATTAAGGATTGGACAGAAATAATTAATTGTGTTTTGATAGAAATTTTATTCTTCGATTCTGAAGAGAATGTTGAAAAATTTATTCGATCCTGAAAATTGGCACACATTTTGGAAGAAGCAAAAAACTGCGTTGATTAATTCAGCTTGGAAAACTTCAATAAAACCGCAGGATTGGGGATATCGCGTTAATGCTGTTGATTTTTCTTTCTTTAAAAAACGAATTTCACGAGTTGATACCATTCAGGCTTATGTTTCTTCTTCGCTACCAAAACTGGATAGATGAACTGATTGGATAGTTTAAAAAAGAGAGAGATTTATACGTTGCATTGAATTTTAAACCTGTGTAAGAAAACAATCGAATTCACTGTAATAAACAGTTTGTTAAAGCGATAAAATTACATTCAATTTTTAAATTGATGCGCAACAAATGTTGCTCAATGATACATTTATTCACTTATTTTTCAATGAATTTACAGAATTTATACATTGATGAAATTAGCCATTTCGTATGCATTAATCTAATGATGATAAGATAAAACGATAAATAAGCGAAGCAAAAAGTTCTTAAAAGAATACCGTGACTTCCAAAATTATCATCCAACAATTACAATTACCATTTATATTTTCTACATGATTTTTACAGTTTAATGAAATTGACCGATAATTTAAGGTCCAATAATAAAATAAATAAAAGCTAAAAATACACGTCTACAATACAACTCGCATATTTTCGAATGATTTTTCGAAAAATTTCATTGAGATTGATTTTACTTGATACACGATTCAAGTAATAAAATGAGAGAAACAAAATTTTAAAAATTACCTAAGAATACATAATTATACGATTATTCCAAATCACGAATATATATAATATATATAAGGTATGAAAAGATAAAAACATCAGTCGGATACGCAACGTTGGTGCGTTGTGGCAACACGTGAAGGGTCCAGACATGAATCAGAATTGGATTAAACCCTGTGAAAACGGATGAAATTCCAGGGCCGAGGCCGCGAAAGGGTCGGCAAGCTTCGCTGGAGATTAACGTCGGATTAAAATTGCAGCCGGTTATTAGGGCGGCTTAATAAACGCGAGTAAATCTCGTTCGGCCACGGGGGCTGCCTTAAATTTGGCTGCGTTGGGGGAGGGCGGCGTTGTCCGTTTTTGTGACGTCGATATTAATGCCGCTTAATGACGTTTGTTGACGAATTACCAAAAAAAAAAAGGGAGGGAGAAGAGAAATATTAACAAGAAGAGAAAAGAAATTGTCGAAAAATCGTAAACTGATTATTTTATCCGGTGAATCTTTTTTTTAATACTATCTCGTTTTAAAAAGTTAATTTTCTTTTAATCTTCGGGAATTGAGATTTTTCTTTCTTTTAAATGCAAGATATTGATCGATGTCTAACTCTCAAAAATCACAAATATAGATGTATAATAGTTTTATCTTTTTCGAAAAAGAAAAGATTAATATACTTATCCGATCGTTTTCGCGTGTGATTCCAAAGTACTCTCGAAATATCCACCGTATTTCTCCTGTCCAAAAAAGCGAAAATATACAAATGTATGATTCCCTTCTCGTAAGTATAAAATAACATATTCAAATTCAACGACTGCAGTTCTTTGAACGCCACCAAAAGATATCGTGAAACATCGTTTCTTCGATCCCTAACCTCAAAAGCCTCAAAAAGTGAGGTTAGAAAGTTTCGCTCCGAAACGAAATCGTTGGAAAGTGAAAGAATCGTCGCGATCTTATCTATTAATCCGATCGTTTCGTAGAACGAGCCCAATCTCGAGATAGAGAGAGAGAGAAAAAAGGAAATTGCAAAATCTCTCCTTCTTTATTCTCTTCCGAAAACTTCCCGTTTGGTGAGGCGCGTCACGCCGCGCCTTTCCGCCCGTTTCCCAATTTGCGTGGCCGCAATATATTCGCTTTATATTCGTCGATCACCGGGGTTAGAGCGCGAGAAAGGGAGAGCACGCACTTGGCAAATCGCGTTACAATCGTAACTGGATTTTCGCGCAGTCGCGACCTCACGTACCACTCGATTCGTTGCTTCCATGGAATCAAATTAATTTGGACTTGTGTCCATTTTTTTCTCCCCTCCCTCCCTCCCCTTTTTTCTTTTTTCCTCTCTCTTTCTCTCTCTCTCGAACATTCGTCCAATGAGGGAACGTGATTATCGAGGATTCTATCGAGAATCGTTTCGACTCGTCGAGTGTCGAATATCGTTCGAAATCGTTGTCCATATTTCGTGGTAATTTTTCCCCTACGATGCGTTGTCGGGAGAATCTGAAGATCACTGAATTTTCGTGGGGAAAGAAATTCGACTCGTACGAGAGATCGAATCAAATTGATTGAATGTGTAATTGATTATCGTTAGAACTTGGGGGGGGAAGAAGGGTATATCGACGACAATTAAAACTTGAAGAAAACACGCACGACACGACTAATTTTAAAGAAATTACGATATTCCAGATTGCATCGTGTACGAACCTCCACCTCCGCGGAAATGTATTATAATCGTGGCAGGAAAGTTGGCCAATCGGACGGCGACTATTATTTAAGAGATAATGGCAGAAAAACAGGCAATTGGCCGACCGATCCCCTGGATTAAAATTCAGATCCAGAACGGGTTATAATGCGTTCCCCGGCGATCGCGTGTCCCGCCATTTTTCGCGTGCAAAGGTGACGACGACGGAGGGAGGAGGGGGAGGAGGGGGGAGGAACGTGTTGTAAACGTCGACGTTTAATGGAAACACGCGGGGACACGCTCGTAACGTCGAGCTTCTGTGTAATTATTGCGCACGTGAGAGTTGTGTTTCGCATGTCGACGAGTAACAATGCTCGCCGACCACGTTGGAACGAATTTTCGTTGGAAAAAGAAAAGGGGGGAGGGGGAGGGGGAGGGATTGGTTGAAAGAACGGTGGCCACCTTTTGTCTCTATTAATTACTCCCCGTGTTTGTTTTTCACCCCCTCCTCTCTTAAAAAAAAATAAAAAGAAGAAAGAAATACAATAATTTTTCCCCGTTTGTTGATAATCATTTTTGGAACACCCGGTATGCACATGTATTGTAATTAGAACGCATCTGTCGAGTATTACTGGTGTGCGTCGTTATCGTGAATGTTCTATCATTCTGTGTGCGGTGTTTAATTATTTATGCCTTTCGCCGGGTCAAATTTTTATGCGTAGATTTCGATCTGAGAATTTTTTTTCAAAGGAGAGGACAATGTATCGACAAAAATTTCAATCTTCCTCCGATAAGAATATATCGTATGAAATGGAGCAGAGTATTGTTGGTCCGTCCTTTGTCGTTGATCCATCTTTCAATTTCGTCTCGATCTTATCGACACACGGTCTCCACGAATTTTTCTACGATCTGATGTATAAAGGAGGAGTATTAACTTTCGTTAGAAAAAAAAAAAAAAAAAAAGAAATATGAAACAGCGAAACTTCAATGCTTTGCTTTCAATGCTTATGACGCCGTGTCTTATCCTTTTGAAAATTTTTTTTTACAAAATTTTATAACTTGAGCTCACTTTGAAATTGAGTTCACTCGGTATATATATATACCTTAAGAATTTCAAAGTTTCACCTTTTTTAAAGTCGATGATACGAATTGCGAGTTACGACAGCTCGTTAAAAAATTTTTTGTGGAAAATTTCTCTAACTTTGAGTTCTTTTCGAAATAGACACTCGGTATATACACTCTCTAAAAATTTTCAAGTTTCTCACTTTCGCCAAGTGAACTTGAAACAAACACGAATCATACTGTGTGTGCGTATTAAAAAGTTCTAAAAAATGAGGAATTTCGATTGAAAATTGACACCCGGTATTTAAATTTCGAGGATCCCGAAGCGTTAAGTTATTTTTCACTCGGAGAATCGTTCGAGAGCTGGATAGAAGCTCGATGGAAATTCGTGGCCTGCCTTCCATTTCCATTCATCCGTGTGCGCTTCGTTCGAAGTGCCGTTCATCCTCGATCGTTAGCTAATTGCCGCTGTAAATTAGACAGGCACCGCGTGCCCGTAACTCCTTGTTCATTTATAATCTCTTCCGCGAAATTTCCTCAGGTGCGTGTTAATTAATGACCACACCACAGTAGCCCAGCGGGCCATTCCTCTATCCCACATCCTTCTGCCCACTAATTAATTCTACAAATGCTTTTCTTCATCTTCCATTCACCTACTTATGCCTCATCACTTATTCCTCTCCACTTTCATCTTTCTTTCAAGGTTAATTGGTGTGAAAAAATTTGTCAATTCCTGTCACAATGTTATATATTTTTTGCTAGGATTCGTTTCGAGATGAAAGCTAAAATAAAAGATGGATATTTGTATATAAATATTTATTTTTTTAAGGTATATTTTTAAATGAAAAATTGATTAATTTTTTATACATCGTGTTTTATACCTGTCGACATTTTTGATTCGTGATATTGTTTTCAAGATACTTTCTACAAGAATGTTTAAAATAAGAAAGCATTTTCAACGGAATTCTTTCAATCTATGATTTTGTATAAAATCTTGTTTGCTCGTTATAAGAAATTTTTCTAAAATTTGTGGCAACTGGCCGTGAAGCATAACTTCACGAATCATTTCTCAAACCTATCCCTTCCTTAACCTCAAACATGGAGCTTGTCACGTCTATCGAAAATAAAACTTCATTCATGGCAATATGTGTTCTCCGCTGTGCCTCTTTTTTGTATATATATATATATATTTATATATATATATTTGTGTGCTCGTCTTCGTAACTTCTTCTCTGTTCGCCTTCGTGGAGCTTTTTCAACTCGTGTGCCGTCAACGTCTATCCATATCCACGAAAGAAATTGGGAGGAAAGAAAGGAAAGGAAAAGTCCTTGGGACAATTTTTTCATCCTATCAGATCGAATATATACGATTCTTCCAGCTTGCGGAAAGGACCAATTCGAATGCACCCCGGGCGTTTGCATATCCAACTCGAAACAATGCGATGGCGTCATGGATTGTAACAATGGAAAGGATGAAGAAAATTGTCGGAAAATAAGTACGAAACTAACCGCACCAACGAAAAGCATAAAGCAGGAACTCTAGGAAGACTAAAAAAAAAAAAAGAGAGAAGGCTCATTCTAATTACTTTGTGAAAACATGTGAATGAGAGGCACGCATGTTTTTTTTTTTTTTTTGGTTTTGAAAATGTTTTGGTTTTTGGACAATGACAGAACAATGCATAACCTAACCTATATTTTAAAATTCACAATTGCCTTCTACACGCGTTAAAGAAGGAGATATGTTTTCTGCAAAATTTAAAATAAGTATAATTTTTATTGCATACCAGATGACTCAAAAGAATTTTAAAGTATGATAGTTCTGCTTAATTAACGAAGATCTTTATGCAATGGCGTCAAGATGTAAAATACTTTTCCAGCAAAATTTCTTTAAAACTAATTTTCTTTCAACGTTCAAAGAACCTCTCTGAGGGGAATGATATGTATGATGATACATACCGGGTGTCTTACGTAAATATCATATACAACACGTATCGACTAGATATAGAAAAGAAAATTAAACGATTGAATCTAAAATACGAGTTTTAATGAATGAAACTTAATTCCTGCTCCAAATTCTCTGTCTTCGATTTTAAGAAAAAGGAAAAGAATGTTTCGAATATCGATATGTGTTGAGAAAAAAAAGACACCCGGTACGTTCGAAGAAACGGTCGAGAAACAAGTGGAAAAGAAGAAGGGGTAAGTGCGAACATGGCGCAAGATTCGATTTCAGGTGAAACGGAAACGCTCGTCGCGTGGTTATTCGGCCGAGTAATCGTTCGAGCCGAAGCATATTACTGGCCCCGATAATGGACGCTTGTTTCTCGAGTAATTAATTGCACGGAGAACGAAGAGAGCAGCCGCGATCGTTCTTCCCCCTCCCCTCTTACAATCTTATTTCCCTTCCTTTCTTCCCGTTTCGAGACGAGGCGCAACGGAATAATCCGATTCATTATCATCATTCTATCGCCTAATTATCCACTGTGAACAAGCGTCGACCCGATAAACGGACCTTCCCGGATCCATTTCATCCCCCCTCACCGATCAATCCCCTTCAAAATCTGTTTCAGACGGTTTAAAACGACGGTTTACGGCTTAGGTTAGGTCTGTCAGCCATTTTTAAAAATTCGATCGCTCGAACGACGTATATCGATTATCTATTCAGACGTGCCTATATTTATACGTTTGTCAATTTTGTTTAAATCAATTTTGAACAGATTACGAATAAGTTAGATTTGTCAGTTTCCATTTTCAAAAATTTGATTACTGAATCTGATGTATATTTCGATATAATTTTATATCTTCCTTTAAATTTTTTTAAGACGATTTTGAATAATTTACGAATAGGTTATGTTTGTCAGTCAGGTTATTTTTAAAAGTTTGATCACTGAATCTATAATATATATAATATATTATTTCGATATAATTTTATAGATATTTCAAATCAATTTTAAACAATTTATAAATAGGTTATATCAGCTTCCATTTTTTAAATCAGTATAAATATATATGATGTATGTATATATTGTATATATCTCATTTATACGTATTTATTTACATAAATTTTTTCGTTAAACCTGTTTAACAAAAATAAATTAACAGAATTGAATTGAAATTCATTTTCAAAAAGTATTTAAAAAAGAAAACGTGAAATATTTCAGCATATGATGTTTGTAGATAAATTATTTTTGTGGATTTTTGGAAATTATATTACTATTTTTTTTTTTTTTTTTTTAAATAATCTCATTCGGGTCGGACCATAATATATATTTTATTCCAAGAGGGACGTAATAAATCACGCAATAAATACATAAAAAATTATTATTTGTAGGAAAAAGAGAAAGTATAAAGTTTTTGTTTATATTTTTATTATTACAATTTTTTTTCTTTTTTGGAAAAGAAATCTAATCCAGATTAAACTGATATATTTTTTTTAAAAACGAATATTTAAAAAAATTAAAAATTTTTAAAAAGGAAATCTTTACGATTCCTTCGTTTAGTTTAATTATACTGTATTAAAAAAAAAATTACTAATAAAAAACACGTTTCTATTTTTAAATATAATTCTAATAATTAATTTATGAGGCTCATAGTCACATTTTTATCGTACCTTATATTTCATTTTTCTTTTTTTTTTTTTTTATTTAATTTTATAATTAAAATTTATGTTGCGCCTCGTTATTTTTAAAATGAATTTTATATTTTTATTTATCTCACACCTTTTATTTATTACGTTATTTTCTGTTCCTCGGCTCGTAGTTCGATGTCGGTCAGACGAGTTCGAGTGCTTAGACGGAAGTTGCGTGAGCCAAACCGCGAGATGCGACGGAAGATCCGATTGCAGAGATCGTTCTGACGAATACAATTGCACCGGTATCATTATGTTTCCTTTTTTTTATTTCGTTTGGACCGTGGAGACATATTACTTATATTTTTATATACAACTTCTAATCGAGAAGAAATAAAATAAAATAAAAATTAAATAATCCAAATTCCAAAGATTTCTCCACAGTCCAGTTTTAATTTTATTTTTTTGATTTATTCAATTTTTTTTAAAGAGTTTTAAAAAAATTTAAAAAAAACTAATAATTAACTAACAATTTATAAAGAATCGTTTCAATCTCACTTTCGATTTCAATTTTCAATTTTATTTTATTTCTCTTTACTTTTATTGCTGTACTAACATTATTTATTGAATATGTATATTTTTAATAACGTCAGAAAAGAATCTTTCCCTTGATTAATTTCTTTTTTTTCTTTCTTTCTTTTTTGCCACCAGTGACCACCTGCAGCGGAGATCAATTCAGGTGTCTGGACGGTACCTGTATCAGCATCGACAAAAGGTGTAATCAGAACATAGACTGTCGCAATGGGGAGGACGAGAAGCAGTGTGGTGAGTCAGCCCGTTCTTGCCTTTTAATGAACAGAAGAAATTGCTTTAATCATTCCCAAGTTACGATAGGAATCTTAAAGAGACGTTGGATTCCAATGATCTGATGGAATCTCACGATCGATAACCTCGTCATCGTTACGTGTTTGTTCGTAGTTTCGAAAGTTGGCAGGTATCTGAGAATCACTCGTGTGTGAGCTCATTTCTTGAAAGCAACAAGTCGATCGTGAACAGTGATCGTGACAACCTGTTAATTCATCCGGATTGACTCTCATGTCATTGTGGAAAAAACGTTTATTCAATTTGCAACAGAGAGAGACAAGATACATTTCTTTTTAATTTCTACCCTTCTTCGAGAAAGAGACAAGTTTTGTACCGTTAATTTCGTAAAATTCTCGTTTTCTTCCACGATGAATTATATTATTTCAATTATATTCTTCAATTTCGAGCAAAAAAAAAAAAAAAGAAGAAAAAAAGAATTCAGCTCCGAATGAAAGAATGAATCTCCGTCTCTTCTTCGATCGGAAAAATTGTTCAGGGGCAGATATAATTTTTTTTCCTAAAGTTATCCTAGAAGAAAATTTATTCAGCGATGGGAAATTGAATCCAAAGTGAATTTGATTGGAACATATTTTTTATTTTTTCCCCATCGTGTTGGAAATCCCTGACCGGAAGCGGCCTCTTCCCCATCCCCAATTGTAATTTTCCACCATGGCACGCTTCAACAGATTTCCATCCCCCCGAAGATTACCCTTTCGATCGGGCCACAACCTTCGAATCACTTTAGAATTTAATAATTCAATCGAAAAAAAAAATCGAAAATTGAAAAAATCTATTTAATACGTGTTTCACGTAAAAAATTAATCTTCCCGAGGAATCTTTCGTTCGAAAATGTAACTAGATGTCTCTACAATCGTGGTGCAATCCCGAGTTAGGGATTTTCGATTTCTACTAGGGATTTTCTCTTCGTGTTCGGATTTTAAAGATTACCAAAAGAAAAATACTTGATAAAAATCCATTTTTTTACATATATATAGAGAGAATAAGTCAAAAGGGATATCTTATTAAATTAATACCTATTAAAATATAACAATTTTCTATATTTATTATATCACAAAATTTAAAACTTTATTCAGTTCAACGTTCACTTCTTCTTTTTGCAAAATCATCATCTTTTCCACGATTTCAAAGTGATCATCCTGTATATAAAAAGAATGTCTCCGCGATTCATAAAATTCAAAGTGATTCGAAGTTTCACGGAATCATTGGCTCATTCACCATTAATCATGGATCGCACTGAAGTCATCGCTCACTTGCCACGCTATTGATCATCGCAAGAGAATTCTGAACGGTCCACGATCTGTACAGGGGGGTGGGGGGTTTTACAATGTGGGTATCGACGGCTGGAAAGGGTGAAAGGGAAACACGTCGAGAGGGGAGCACGCTTGTGAATCGTAAGCCCGCGCGTTTTATTTTGTGAAGCAGGGGCTGATGAGAAGCTTGACTGCGCTTTTAACCCTTTAACCGTGCCATTCACTCGGGTCTTCTTTTCGTTCCAAATCACCAATTGGACGGAGGAGAGTCCCCCTCCTCCTCCTCCTCCTCCTCCTCGACGAGACAGTCGAGGAAAAGAAGAACGTTACTTGATGATCCACCATTGTGTATGGACGTTAATTTCGATTAAATAGATTTATTTGTTTTTCCATGGATTTAATCAGTTTAATGAATTATTTTTTTTAAGATAGTTTCTTTTTATATGGATTTTACCAGTAACAAGATTAATGAAACGAGTGAATTTTATTAATCAATATTATGAAAGATATTCTTCGATACTCTTCAATAATTATATTTGTTTTTAATAATTGAATTTTCTGTAAATTGTAAAAAGAAAAAAAGAAATTCTTTACAAAAGTTAATATACTTAAAAATCAATCACAGATACTAACTGATTATATATCTCGATAGAATTAGAAACCACCTGATAATTTTATCCTAAAATCTACTCATTAATATTGTTACTGTCATTGTCAAAACACTGTCCAAGAGGCTCTCACAAATGCTCACTATCTGCTACAACGTCCTTAATTAACACTTGTCATTCAATGTTATAATCCATACTTTCGCCTGAAATATCAATTACACGATTTACAAATTTCTTTCAAAACTGTATCTAATATTCGTGTTTCCAAATCCAACGAGCGAGAGTTCTCCTATGTCGGCCCATAAATAATTAACCACTTATCCTATAATATAGTGGAGAAGGGTTAAAAGAAAAAACTTTTTTCCCCTCCATTTTTCTTATTCCCTCCCCCCCATACGATTATACGACGTCGATCGTTTACGGCTACGATCGGGTGGCATCCGTTAAAGGGTTAAATGTGCATGAGTGTGGTGTGTGGAGCAGGTTGCGGAGCGACCGAGTTTCGCTGCACGGATGGACGATGCATCGGTTACGAGTTGCAGTGCAACGGGGTGGAGGAGTGCTCAGACGGCTCTGACGAGAGGGACTGCGGTAATTATGCCATTCACACTATTCTACACACTTGTTACACACGTACACACACATACATATATATATATATACCCTCACAATTGCACACGCACACACACCGATACCGCACACTCTGATGGATTTTGAAACACCGTGTCTGTCTCCTCCTCTCTTCTTCTTTCAACTCGGCAGAATGTTGAAATTGAAGAGTAATTCGCGTGTTCTTTTTTTTTTCTCTTGTTAATAATGATAATAATGATAATTGTTTCACTCGTTTAGATAATATCGAGGGATAAGATTATTATTGGTCGGAACGAGGAGTTGGATAGAAAGTTCGTTTCGATAAACGTTGGATTAGATTGTGTAGGAGAGGTCTTGGTGCGTGGTGAGAATGAGGTTTTAATATTATTCCGTTGATCGTACGGAGACTGGAAAGAAGAGGAAGAAATTGGGAAAATAGTTAAGCCTAAATTCGATTCGTGTTTCTCGAAGGGGACTGTTGCTGCGAATATTTAAAATTGAAATCATTGTGTCCAGTTCAATGTTATATATATTATATATCTATTATAATTCGCCTCGTTTGAATGTTTAACAACATCGATTGGAGAAATTGCAAAGGGAAATTTTCTTGAAACTTTCCAGTTGAATGAAACGGGTCTTTAACGATCCGCCATCTTGTTTCTTTCTTCCTCTTCTTTCCCTCGTTGATGTCTCCCTCTGTCGAGGGATTTCTAGGATTTTCCCCGCCTCGATATCATCCCCTCTTTTCCCCTTTGACCTCCTCTTTCTCTCTCTTTTCGAAGAGGAGAAAAAAAAATTGGTTGAAAAATCGTATATATATGTTCATCGTGATGGTCGTCGCAGAAAAATCGTTGTGGAGGAACGTGTACAACGATAGAAGTTTGTTTCTGAAGTTTTTGGAATCGAGAAAATGGAATAACAACAACAAGAATAATAACAACAGTTTTAAGCGGCGGAACTCGAAGAGGAATCGAGAGAAAAATTTGAAGAGAAACATCAGCCACGATCCGAGGAAGTATCTCAAGATGCATCCAGAGAATATTTTAAAATTCGTGAAAAATAATTGGAACGATTCGAAAATATCGGACAAAAATTTTCCAAGTTATTTGAAGGAAGTTAAGAATATCGTTGATGATGATGATAATAATTACTTGAAACCTGGCAAAAATTTTCAACGCTCGTTGAAGGAAGTGAGAAACGTCACCGATCGAGATGTTGTTATCGGCAAGAAGAGGAGGAACAGGAACAAGAACAGGAAGAAGCATCTGGGCAAGGAGGAGAGGAGGTTTAAAAGTGATAAGAGAAACGAGACATCTTCGCTCGGTGTGTCAAGGAGAAGGGTACGTGCAAAGAAGAAATCGAAGAAAAGCGAGAAAATAGCAGAGGAGGAGGAGAAATCGAAACGAGTATTTCCAGTTTTTGGCCACGCGATCCCCGAAAATTCGACAATATTGTCGGAAGTTATCGGTTCAACTGTTTCCACCACTTCAAACTCGATGGAAAACGAGATATTTTACGATAAATTGCAAATTATCGGTTCTAAAGAAGGAAATGAAAAGAGTAGTACTCGGGTAAATAATGAAACGAATACAACGAAAAGTGAGACGTTTCACAATAAATTACAAACTATAAGTTCGAAAAGTGATGAGACCAATACTTGGAGAACTACAAACGGTATCACAGTCTCAAAATTTGAGGAAGATATCTCGGTTACAACGGAGATAAAGCATTCCACGATGAAAGAAGATGAAAAGTTGAAAGATGAAGTCGAGGCGGAAAGTACGGAATCAGAAATGAAAGATGTATCGTCTTTTACGAGCGATGAATTCGTTACGTCTACAGAAGGAAGCGAAAAATTATCGTCGACCAAAAGTGAAGATCTGGAAGAAGATATCGGCACAAGTACAGAAACAATTACGGAATGGATCTTAAAACGACTTAAAGAGAGCTTCGTCGATTCTTCGGATGTTTCGAACACGAATTGGTCCTCCGAAGAAGATTTGGACAAACGTTTGGGGGCCATCGCGGATAAAGAAAAGAATTCTTCCGTTTCGTTAAGAATCAAGCATTCTTCCGGGGAAAATATGGCTCAAGAAAGAGCAACACCTCTATTAGACGAGACTGTATCGTTGGAAAATTCGTCCAGAACCATGGAAAATTCAAATTTATTTGACATATTTGTTGACGATTCCAGTAAGAATTCTATAGAATCGGATATTGTTGGTTCGAAGGCAAAAAAACGTTTCACTAAATATTTTCGCGAGTACAGCGTGACGCCGTCCATTTTAAGCAGTTCTACAAGTGCAGAACGGGAAAATGAAAAGGAGCACGATTTCACCGATTTGTATTTTCAGAACGCGACGCAATCGGTTTCAACGATTTCTACGATACCGAGCGAGGATTACGATTTATCGGCGAAAGTAGAAACGGAATTGTTCGAGACGGGTCGAAATAATTCCAAAGTTCGCATAAATTTGTTGAGCGATTCGAGATTGTCCACCGATCTCTCCATTCCTACTAGGGAAAATTTCAAAGACAAAGTATACGATTGTACATCGAAGTGCGTGAATTACTGGAAGAGGTTATACGAGATGAAAGAAAAGAATTATCAAGAGTTGATCGAGAAAATTCTGAAAAACGACGGGAGGATCGATTCCGGATTGATCGATTTCGAGGAAAGTTCTACGTTTTCCAATCCCGACTTCGACAATTCTCCTGATTCCTCTCAAGACGTTTCAAAATTCGCGGTGGCGTTCGGTCATAACTTCGCGAGACCTCTTTATCAAAATCGTTCATTACCGACCGAGCCACCGAATTTGATAAAGATTATCAGCGAGGAGAAAACTCGAGAAGAAAATTCGAGCAAGGAGGGAAAAAGAGGTAACGTTGATCGGACCAACTTTAATAATCATTCCAATTCCTCTGTGAACGCGACATTATCGACGGAGCACACTTTCAAAGAATTCCAATCGAGAGAAACGGTGGACCAACGAAGGGACCAGCAAGCTCAACATGGTAAAACCTATTCCACGAATTTGCCAGCGGTTAACAGTTTTTCCACGAGCAGAACAAAATGCAAAAATAGTAAAAACGAAGAAGACGAATTTGGGGAGAATTGCGAGAAAGATAGCACGATGGAATGGATAACAGATTACAATTCTATCGAAGAGACTATTACCAAAGGATATGGCGACGTGTTCGTCGATGTGACAAGCACAGATTGGTGGGATACCGAGACATTCAAGTGTGATCAGGATCAATTCCTTTGCGAGGATGGAACGTGCATCGAGAAAGACAAGATCTGTGACGGTGTGATGGACTGTGAGGGCAGCACTGACGAGTTCAACTGTGATAACAATGGGAACGATGGAAATGGGAATGGAAATGGGAACGGATCGAACGAGTCTGACGAAGGTTCGACTTGCATGTCATGGGAGTTCCTCTGCAACGGGACTTGTATCAGCAATCTCTCTCTCCTCTGCAATAACAAGATAGATTGTGACGAAGGATTTGACGAAGCTGACTGTGAGACGGAAGGTAGAAACAGGCTAACTCTTCGACATATCCTCTCTTCCACTCTACTACTGCAACTCTTTAACTTCTCTCTTCGTGGGAAATCTTCGAAACACTTGCTCTTCGATGATATCGTTGGATGTCGAGAGAGGGGGAAAAAAAAGAATATGGGATTCTATGCGTTCTATTGAAAGTGCTGTAAAATGTGGTGGCTTTTTCAAAATGGTAGAATATGAGATGTTATGAAGAAGAAGAAGATATATGTTTATATATGTGTCAGTACTTAATTTGTGACGTTCAATTTCTTGCTGTACAAAGGCCTTGAAGTGTAGAACATGTTAATGGTTTTCTTTCTCCATACGCGTTGGATTCTTCTTTTGCATTCGATTCGTATTTCATAGGATTTTATCAATTGCAGTTGAGAAACTTGAACGAGCTTAACTTAGTTTTCTTTTTTTTTTTTTTTGTTAGATCGTATCAAGATCACTAACGAATGCAAAGGGAGTTGTATCTAGATCTAATAATCCGTTTTTTTTATCCGTTTAAAGAATTACAGTAAGGTAATTCGTTGATCCGTTTATTTATCCTCGAGAACGATCGAGACTGGGGATTGAATTCTGTTTGGAAATCAAACAACGTCGTTCCCGTTTCTTTTGGTTGATCGTTCGAGATTCTCAGTTAAAGCCTCAGTTAAGGCAGACACGAGAAACTAGTTACACGTCCATCAAACTCACACACTGTACAAAGAACTTTTATATAATACCTAATCGCCTTCGAGGGGGAGGCTTGGTTCGGATTGCTTTAAGTGTTAGTCAGCTTCGAAGGAATCCTTTGTACATAAAATGATACCCAGTAATCGAGGAGTCGCGATGCTCTGCCAGGTTGTGAATATTGTATCGTGGCTCGTGTAATTCATCCTCTGCCATTAGAGAAAAAAACGATCGATGAAAAATGACTCGAATTATTTTTTTTTTTTTAAGAATTTTAAAGAAGAATAATGGACTTTAGATTTTTATACAACTAAAGCAAGCTCGAGATATATGTCAAACTATAAAAGAAACAAACAAAAAATTGTAAATTCTTTTTCCATTTTTTTTTATCTTGGTCCTCGTGTAAAAGCACAGTCTCCAATCTATTCTATTCTCAGAAAAATGAGAAATATACATTATATAAAAATATTTTTAACCCTTTTTTGCTCGGTCGAACCAACTACTGAAGACAATTTAACTTAAAATAATTCCACGCACAAATTATAAAAACTTTTACTTTCATATCTAACCAAGTGGTGCCCTCTCGAGTCACCTCTCGAGTGAAAAGTATTAATATTATATAGTAATATAGAATTTGTTTTGTTCGAGAAAGCAATCAAAAGATCGTGCGAATAAAATTAAATTAATCATTGGTCATCGGTTCAAGAAACACGTATGCAACGATATTTCGTAAAAAAAGAAAAATGTTCGAAAAAGGACACGTACAATACCAAAAGCAACGGACAATAGTTATTGAAAACTCGGATGAACTAACAATAGGATGAAGTGAAGTCATGATCCAGTATCGCAGTCTGGCAGTCCCCCCCCATATAATAAAAATACGTACCATTTTCAGCAGTGTAACAAATGCTTTCAATGTGTATATATACACCGATATGCCCCCCACGCTTTAAATGTGTTCTCTCCACACGTGCGTCTCGTGTCCACGTGGTGGATCCTCTCGCGTGCTTTGTGTACATACGTGTATTTACATTCGAATATATATATATATACAAATACATGTGCGAACCACATGTAAACCATCATCACCACCTCGGCTCGAGCTTCGACATTATCGGCGCGAGCCGAAAAACGAGGAACAAAGGAGCTCGAGACGGCGGTCGTTGACCATGAATACCAGGCTGTGTCTGTTTTTGCCGGTGGCGCCCCTGTAGATTTGGCCCCGTGCCCTTCTATGGACTTCACCTGCAGCGACGGCTCTTGCATATTGAAGAGCTCCGTTTGCGACGGATTCGACGACTGCCCACGGGCAGAAGACGAGCTTCACTGCGGTATATTAAACACTTACGTATCGTGTGAGGCCATTACAACGCCGGGGAAAATTTGATTTACGTTGAAACGTTATTTATCATAATTTAATTTCGCTCGAAATAATGATAATTTGAAGGTAATTGTAACGCGAAACGACTATGGATTATCAACTGTGATATGTATAGAATAAACGTTTAATTTTAGCATTTTAAGTGATTAATTTATTCGGGATTTTTAATATTTTAATCTTGGTCGAGAAGCGAATGATAAAAATGTGAAACGAAGTAAATTTGGATTATTTTATTATTATTATTATTGTTATATTTTTGTACGAATTTGAAGAATCAAGTAAGAGAAGGTTCGAGACGCGTTGGAATTGAAAGCATCGCCCGGTGTTCTGATGGCCTCTGCTTCTGCTTGCAAAGTAATCTGAACTTACAGTGGATCATCAACCTGGATGAAGAAAGCTTTAACATTTTTAAGATCGAAGGAAGGATTATCCTCGATTCGTAACGGTTGGAGACGAATAACAATGATAAAGGAAAATATTTGAATTTAAACTTGGAGAACAAAATAATTTGATAATGTTTTTTCTTCTTTTACGAAAGAAAAGAACGTTGAAGCTTTCGTTCACCCACGGTGCCTACATTTGTACATTGATAGCTTCAAAGTTTTAACCCTTGCCTCTCCAGATCATTAATTGTACATAGATTCACGAGTCTTATATATGAGAAAGTTATAGAAATTTTCTTAATTCCAGTTCGAAACGCTAGAATCTACGGCGAGGAATTCTCTACGAGTTCCTCGCGTATTGTTCAATAAGCAAATATAGCTTTCTGTATCGTTGTTCGTCGAACGCTTTCGTTGTTCGTGGACGAGCTTCGAGCTTTTCGTGATGTCATAACAGAATCGAAACCCTACAACTGATACCCCTCTTGATTAATCAACTATTATCCCTTATCGAGGAGGACAAGGTGTCTCTTGACGTCGAAGAAGGAAATTAAAAAAAAAAAAGAAACCTAATTTTTCTTGCATTTATAAAATATATCGATATGAATTTCAATCACTTTTTTTTACAAAATTAGAGAAAGTGGAAAAAATCCTTATCCAACGATAAATATCTATTCCCAAATTAAAATTCGAATTTTGTTTGAGAAAATTATCTTCCTAGCTCGAGACGAATTTAACTTAAAACGATTTGAAACACGAATTAACATATAAAACTTTCACGTTTCAACATTTTACGTATCAATTTTCGTGATTCTTACGCGATAAAGAGAGAAAAAAAAGCGATATTCTGATGGAATCAAAAAGAACAAATAAATATTGCCATCGTTCGAATTAAAGCATCAAATATTGCCCGAGAATTACACAAAGGGTTAGAAAAATATCAATTTTATTTCAGAAAAAGATTGATTCTTCTTCGATGAACGATTATCCCTGCCCTCCCGAACGAAAAGAAATTCCTTCCCTTTATACAAAACAGCATTTTCATTGTCGACATAACAACTTGTGTATATATATATATAAATGTGTATTCTCTGCTCTTGTGTATTCCTGCTGCGACACAAACGACCCCCCAATAAACAGAACGGGAATGCACACCTACCCAGTTCAAATGTATCACCGGGAACAAGTGCATCGAGGGTATCTACAGGTGCGACGGCCAACCGGATTGTCCGGATCAGAGCGACGAAGATTGCGCTAACGAAACCATTACACACGCCACTCCACCTATCAGTACGCTCAGTTTTCACCCTCTTCATTTATTTTTTTTTTTTCTTTTATCCACAAATCTGCTCGATCAATGGTTCCGTAAAAAAATTGATATCGCTATATGCATGTGTATATTCGTCGAAAGAATAATCGAATGGAGGAAGTTGATGGAAACGACAAAAATAAAAAAAGGAAAAAAACTTGTGAACGAAGCCAATGCAATTTGGTCATTAACATTGATCTTGAGAGTTTTGTGATGCGATATAATGCATTTTTTTTTACCCATAAATTTGCTCGATCAATGCTTTCGTAAAAATTGGATCGATATAGTGGAAAGAATAATCGAATGGAAGAAGAAAAAAGAAAAAAAAGGTGTAAAATTCGAACGAAATCAATTGATGCAATTTGAGCATTAACATTGATCTGGCGAGTTTTCTTGTATGCGATGTGATGCGTTCGACGATGTTGGAAGGAACGTTCCGCCTGTTTCCAATGATTTTATTTATAGGAGAAAAATGGATAAATGGAATCTCGAGCAAATTTGATTAAATGATTAATGTTTGAAGGAAGATGAAACTTTCTATCTCTTTTTCTCCGTGTAAAATCCGTATAATTTGATATTATAAATCGCGAAAAATTTCGAGAGAGGAGAAACATTTTTCACATCGCGAGATTTTATATATTTCGAGAAAATGGCGGGAAATATTCGGATAGTTCGTTCCAACAAATGAGCTTTACGATACATTTCGCTTGCTTTATACCATCCACCATTCGATTACACTCGACCCCTCTTCCTCCTCCTTCCTCCCACGCCATCCCTGCCCTACTGCACGTTTCAAAGAAACGTGTTTACGAATACACTATGGGAGGGAAGGTCCCCTTCCCTCTCCCTCTTCTTCACGTAGGGTAGTAGAAACCCCTGGCTGGGTAGACGCGTTTTTCTCGTTTGCTTAGCACTTGACAACGGGGATGACGATGCTGGCTTACTCACCGCTAATTAATTCATTAGCTTGATATATAAGCAAAACTTGGCTAAGAAGCCTCCTTCGTTTCCGGCTTTAGTTTTTCCGACTTACTGAAACCGCGTCCTTTTTTCTTTTTTTTTTTTTTTTTTCAAAAATCAATAGCCCTTGTTGCGAGAAATTTGATTAACTGGCTTCTCAAGTGTCGTGGTTGGGAGAAGTGAAATGGATCAAGAATTTCTTTTAAATTCTTTCAAATTTTCAGTTGACAAGTCAATTAAGTGATTTGTTGAAGTTTAATTGATTTTGTCGATCGAAAATTTGAATCGAAAGTGAAGAGATTTTTGAACTGATTGACTTTTCTCATATCATATTGAATTGAAAATGGCACGGTGAAAATGGCCATTTGCTCAAAAAATACAGTAGATTCCTACTTATCCGATCTCGTTTTAATCGGACAAATAATTGTTGTAAAAACAAATTTTTCTCGTATCGATAAGATTGAGTACTCTCTACTGTATACTTTAAATAGAAGACTATTTGGCACTCTGAATGCAGAAGCACTTTTAGATTCTTTCTAGGTACAAAAAAAATTGGATTTATCAATTTATTAACTAATTTTTTAACTCCGATTTAGTCGAAGCGAAATGGAGAAGGGAAATCGATCTCTATCCATCTCTCTTCGTTCAACGAAGAACTTAAATTAGTCGGAACGAACTCGGACGAATTATTGCATACCAACTTTTATATATTCGTTCCGACCTCCGTGTCCCACGAATACTTCAATCGCTCGATACCTAATTTAACTCTTTTCAAACCTCGTGATACTGTAACGAAAAAGGCGAAAAATATATCTAGATAAAAAGTGATCTTCCTCCTATCGATAAATTCAAATGCCAACTCAAGACAGAGATGGGTTAAAAATGACTCGAGGGCCACGAGGGCCAACGAATTCATTGATCCCTGTTTACGTTACACGTTTAACGTCTTGACCCCTTAAATTCCTTTCTTTACGCGTGCAAAAGAAGCTTGTGGAGAGTTGACCTTGACTGGCCAGTTAGATTCAATTCTGAATTAATTCCACGAACAGCATCGTTGTCCTCGTTCTCTTTCTCTCTCTCTCTTTCTTTTTCCTCCACATTGGTAGAAAAGCTTGTGTCTAGTAGCTGGCAATGTGCTTGTCTGTGTATGTACGTTCAGGCCAGCCGTGGCCGGGCGGTGCAACCGAGAGCCCGAGGGAATGCGATCCGAGCAAGGAAATGCGTTGCGACGACGGACAATGCATTCTGCTTCGACGCAAATGCGACAATATCTTCGACTGCCTCGACGGCAGTGACGAGCGTGGTTGTGGTAAGCCCCCTTTGTGCTTCCGTTTCAAGTCACTCGAGCAATTCTTGCAGTTTCCAAAATATATATATATATATATGCTTTTTTCTTTCTTTCATCGGGCGAGAAAAAAATTAAAACCAGAGATCGAAGAGATAAGAGAAAATGAAAACGCGAATTGAAATTTTTATTATTTTAGTGATAAAAATATGATTGAATTGTGAATACGATTTTCAAATTTGAGAAGATGCAAGATTTCGAGTGACGAATTTGTCCCATTTACCTTATCCTTCTTTTTCCCCCACTTTGGTGCCTTCAACCGTCGTGAAAACAATCCTCTCGGGATTGAGCGACGACTAGGAGGTAATACGATCCTGGTGGTCACTTTAGAGGCACCGAAGATCACCTCGTTATATACCTTATTTGTCGAAGCTTCTTTAACGCTTGTTGTTGAGCTGTTGTGACTTGTGTCAAGGTGTCTGCTCACCTGCCGAATGGAAATGTGCCAGTGGTGAATGCATAGCGGAAATCGAGAGATGCGACAATGTTATCCACTGTGCTGACGGATCTGACGAATCTGGATGCGGTAACTATGTCCTGACAATCGATAAAAAGTGTCCTGGCCCACTTGGTCTTGTTCCTTTGCGTGTGACTTTCCAAAAAAAAGAAAAAATATATATATATCTATCGTTTCAAAATCGAACAGTTTTAATTTGATTGACACTGAATATTAGGATCCGATAAATAGACTTACTAACAGATGAGGCACATTTCATGGCATCTCTAACTCCATCCATCCCCTGACTCCTTTATTATCATCTGTATGCAAAACGATATAATTTTGATCATTAATTAACAATTCGCATTTCCTTGCTGGAAAATATATAATTGGTATTATTAAAAATCAATTTCGCTCTATTTTTCGTATCAATGTAAGCAGGATTTTTTTTTTTTATAAACATTTGTACGTACAGAATGTGACTGTTTAATCCGTTATGATGTAAATGTATGTTTCTGCATGGGAACAAATTATTCTTATGTATGCATGTATGGCATATTGCGTCATGGATATTCTTCATGTTTTCATTTCCTGAAACGTATACTAGTCATTTTTTAACCCATTCGTTGTTTAAATCTCGATTTTTATTTCTCGATTATTATTTCTTCTATAAAACATCAGTGATGTAATTGTTTCATTTCTAAAATGGACTACTACACCTTCTATTGAACTATATTTTGGGAAAATTTTTATTCCATTATATTTTCAAAGTAACATTGAAACGATATTATTCAATAATTATCTCTTAAATTCCAAGTTTTATAACTAAAAAAAAATTCCAAATTATATAATAATAAATTAATCATTATAAAACGTGTTCTGTACAATGAAAGGGTTAAGGAATTGTGTATACACCTCAGGATATCTATTGGAGATATCAAATAGATGTGAGTACTTTCATTTTTGAATTAATGGACCAACGTGCACGCAAAGAAGCCAAAGGCCAAGAGTGGTAACAGAGTCTCATATGTCTCTTTTAATAATTTCAACGATTCTTTTCTTGAATAAATACATTAGAATATATATTCATCACAAAAGTTATCGACATATGATAATTAAAAGTGGACATGGACTCTGTCGGTAAGATAATTTTTCTTCGTCCGTATCGCGCCATTGCACGAAATGCTCTAATGAAAAACCACCTGGCTATTTTTGGGGATCGTGTTTGTAGTAAATGAATGCCCAGCTGGAATGTTTCGATGCAACGACGGATTGTGCCTGGACAATAAGAGACGTTGCGATGGTCGACCACAATGTTCGGACGGCTCGGACGAAATCAACTGCCGTACGATCGTCACTTTTCTCAATTTATCTGCTTGCCTCTTTTTTATCTATCGATCTAAACTGATTCGCATTGCAGGCTATGCTATATCGATAGATTCGAATGGGATCGGTCCTCTAATGATCGACGGTCGATATAAAAAAATATATGGGAATCCCCTGGGCAAATTGATGTATCAGTGGTTCTCATCCTTGATGTCGCAAATTTTTAACTAAATTACTGAGAATTTCTCTTTGATTGTGTTATTTTTATACGATTTTGGATAAAAGAAAATTATTATTGACGGAAGTTGTTATTATTTATCGTTACAAAATAAAATTTGCTTTGTTTTGACTTGAATTTAATTTTATTTTGTAATAAAAATTTATGAATTAAAAATTTTAATTTACGATTACTGAGACGATAGGTTGAGAACTGCTGTCATAAACCACCTGCGCCCTATTTTTCATAATGCAAGGAGCATAATTTACACGAAAGGGTTCACCCTTTTTCTGCAACAACACATCTCCATTTTTTGCGAATTTATATTTAGACAATGGAGTAAAGAATAAATTTCTAAATTTAAAAAGAAAAAAGTCGTTTCACAGAGGATTAAACAATCATGTTTAGTGTCCATCGATCACAGTATAGCAGCCTGTAATATAAATCAGCCAACTTTGGACTGGTTCTCTATTTTTATTCTCGTTTTTCTTATCTGTCAATTTCCAATCTTTTCGGGTTAAACCCGTGAAGTCGCATCATAAATTATTCCATGATTGGGTTTCGATATTTTTGGGACTATATCGTATAAAAGAACCGATTTTCATGGAGGGAAAAATAGAAGCTTTTTTAACATATATTTTTTAACACGTTTTTTTTTTTGCATCTATTCCATATATTTTAACTTCATCTTCGATGACAACGTACGCAAGATATTCCACTGTGAAAAATTTTAAACTTTCGTGACTTGAATTCGTATCATTGTTACAATTTGAGACTTCTCGATGTAAGACGCATTCTATGGAAGTAATATTTCAAAGTTTCGTTCGCACCGTAACTTTTCAAATGACACATATATCGATATTTTGACTTCAAAAAATGAAAGTTACGACAAAAAAAAAGCATAGAATCAAAACGAAATCGTATTATATATAATTATGATCTTTTAAAATATAATAGATCACTGAATTCATATTTGAAATAATATAAATAACTTCTACTTAACATCTCTATCACTTAACCCAATCTAACTTAACAAATGAAAAATACCTATATTAATATCGATATATCAATCTTTGAGTTTTAATTTTTAATTTTTAACAATTAATAATTTCCATCGAATTCCAATTAAAAGTTTCAGATTGTAACAAATTTCGTCTCCTCGTATCCACCATCCAAAAATTTGATGGTAGAAAGGTAGAAAGGAACTAGAAAATACGTTAAAAAGATAGAACGTGTCGGTTCATCGGATGGACGCGCGAGGAAACAAGGTGGAGCGTGAAAAACGAGGAGAAGCCAGAGAATGGAAATCGATGCGTACACAGGGGATAGCGGAGAGAGCCCTCCACCTCTTCCCTGGTCGCGGCTCGGTCTTCAAGACGGCAATTAAGAAGCTGTAACTAATGCCAGCCTGCTCTTGTCCGCCCGTGCAGAGCCGTTAATCTCGTTTCCACGTTCTTATCGACCGAGGCGGACATTGACTGCCCGTCTTGAATCCCGACGCCGGGATCAGAATCTCACGATAGAGGGACATCGTTGAGGTTATGGAAGCTTTCGTATACAACATAGAGATTTCAATGCTTGAAATCTTCTAAAACGAAAGGGATTGATGAATTTTTTAAAAAAAATTTGGGTTTTTCACATGGGTGGAGGTTTTGATTTTTGTGTATGGAATTGTTCTTTAGAAAAAAAAATATGGAGAAAAGATGTAGGAAAAGTTTCTTCTAAGAAGCTTGTTTTTTTTTTTTTTTTTTGAAAAGAATCGAACTTGAAAGGTGGTGCACTTCTTCGTGGCATTTCAGTGGTTCTCTTTAAAATTGTTTATAATATTATTTTCATTATATCTTCAAATCTATCTTTAATTCTAATTAATTTTTAGTTCTCCAAACATCTTTGTAAATTTAACGATCTTCGTTTGTTTGTATATTGAAGTTATTGAAAGAACAATTGATTTTGCGTTAAAAATTTATCTTAATATTTAATTTAAAAAATGAAACGAATTAATTAAGTTCAAAAGCAATAGGTTGAGAACCGTTGGAATAGCTACGTTAAAAGCTCTCACTCGCGACCGACTTTCAAGTCGTTTTTCTTGAGAACGGAAACTCGGACTGAAAAAATGCATTGCACATTTTTGACTCGTTTCTCCATTAACAATCGCACGATTAACTCACTTTCGCAAGTTATTTCGTATTTTATTTAAAAAAAAAATACTTTGCTTCGAATGAATCCTACAGAAGAGCTATTCTCGCGTTAGAATAACAATCAAATATAATTTGTCGGTTCTACCGGCAAAAACAAACGGTTTAATTGCTTTAAGAGCATTAAATATACTGTTTGCCTGTAAGATTCATTAGAACCTTTGACTTATTGAAGGTATTTATTATATATGGGGATAATATCAGAAATGTAATTCCAAGTAATCTATCTCTCTTTTTCTCTCTTTCTCTTTGCATATCCTCTTCTATAGCTTTGTTTTAATTAACAATCATCGACGTATCTTTATATGTTTCAGCGCGACATCAAATCTCGTTTTAATATTCAAAACTATTTAACTGATACTTTGAAAATACGTGGAACACTTTGTTGCAAGGAATTCTATATATATATATACATATATATCTCCCTGTGGCTCGAATATTCTATCTGTCTTATATTCTTTTTTTCATTTTTCTTCTCTCTGTTTCTCACACGTACGTTGTTTTATTTCTTTTTCTTCATCTTCTCTTTCAGCACAGGTTGCCTGATCTTGTTATGTACTTCTTCTATTCTACATCTGATTGTATATACTTATGTATATTATATATATATATATATTTATATTTAAATTTATATATTATATCTTTTTTCCATCCTGGTATTAGATCATAAGTTTTACACAGCGCACGTACACTGGATCCTAAGATCGATAAATTTAACAAATGGATTATACTTCCTTCGCATACACTGGAGTCGAGAAGAAATTTGAATACAAAATTCAAATTCTTTACAATGATTTATTTTCACAAATTTAGGAAAACTTTCGATCAGCCCCAGTGTATGTCTCTTCCTCTTCTTCTCTCTCTTTCTCTTATTTCTTTTTCTATCTCACTTATACCACACACCTCATAGCCTTAGAATTTACGAGGCATCGCCTTTTGCCTTTAGATCTTTCTGTTTGATACCGTTTATAAACCGTTCATGTAGCTTTTTGAAATTACATTACACACTCTTGCTCCCTAGGGAGGACGTAGTTCACGTGGAGTTATCGTGCTGCATAGTAGAATTCTCCTACTTATTCTTACCGATACAATACCAATGGAATAGCTATCAATTCCCGCGCCTTTCTCGATTATCCAATCGACTCACGCGCGATTAATATCATGAAATCGTTATTAGATAAGAACAGAAGAACAGTATTGCTTCCTCCTGTGTTGAAATCACAGTGACCGTAACACGGTCCCGACGATGTTCAAAGTGCGCCATTAAAATCGAAGAGCACGTTACACAATAACAATGGTGCTCTTTGATAAAGGGCTATCGAGCAACGAAACGATTTTGATATACCTGTAAATTCTTTTTCGTTTCTTGGAAGAAATCTCATGACGCAAGCGTGTTAACCGAAATTCCTCCTTCTTTCTTCCTCCACGTAGAAGGAAAATATCGAAATATGAATAAGAATTCGAAGCGATTCAAGATTCGAAATTAAAATTAAAATTGAAAAGATTATGTACAAAAAAATATTATTAAAGATTGAAGGAACGACAAAAAATATTCCATTGGTATTTATTATCTTTCTACTTATCGTTATCTATAAATACCGATGATGATAAACGCCGTAGAAAGTTGGCCGATTTGGGTTCGGTGTACATGTGCGCATCCTTAAAACGTCGCATGACATCCGGCAGTGTGCACGCTGTTTGTCCGACGATTTTTATCCCTGTTGATATCTCGACTGGGACGGTATATCGATCGGTTTAATTATCACAGGCCACTTATACTTTCTCTTTCCTCTCTCTCTTTCTCTCTCTCTCTTTACATTTAATTATACCACAGGCCTGTAGAAAATCGATCAAAAGCTGTTCATCTATTTTTATTTTTCTAGTTTCTTTTTTTTCTATTGAACTCTCACTATTTAGTCGGATCTCTCTCTCTTTTTCTCTCCTGTCGCTTTAGAATAATATACACGGCATTATGTTATGGATTTTAGGGAAGCGAGCACACTGCTGCCCACTTCTTTTTCTCTTTCTCTTTCTCTTCTTCTTTTCTTTTTTTCTTTTTTAGTTTCTTTTGGATCTTATCGATTTTGAAATCATCATTTCCTCTATTAATTGTCGCCCGTCTTTTCAGAATGTCCCGATGGTCAGTTACCATGTGATAACAAAGTGTGCATCAACAAAAACTTCTTCTGCGATAACAACATCGATTGTCACGATGGGAGCGACGAACGCGATTGCAGTAAGGGTTTTCAAACCGTTTCGAACCTGTTCGAGATGGTGCTTTTTCAATATTCCGGATCTTTCTGGAACTCTTTATCTCTTTTTCTTTTTTCTTCAAAGCATTCTAAAATTTATAGAAAAACTCTCTCTCTTGAATTGACGATCAATCTCTGAAAATGCTTAGTCTCTTTTATTTGCATAGTGTTAAAAAAAAAAAAGAAAGCAAAATCGATTCAATTATACTGTCTTAGTGCATCCAACTTATCCTGAGTCGTCAGTAATGATATGTTGTTGAGAAAAAGGTTACAAAAATATTAAAAATTACAGATAATGGTGTAACTCAACCACCAAGATGTCGCGAGGACGAGTTTACTTGTCGCGATGGAACCTGCATTCCGCAGTCAGCTTTCTGCGACGAACGACCCGATTGTCCTTACGCAGAGGACGAGGCCAACTGTCTTCAAGGTAGGTCAAGGCACATGTCACCAAGAGACAGCTTAGAATGGTGGGAAAGAGAAATTGAGCAGGAACACGTGTGCACCGGCAGAAACATGTCCTAGATATCACATATAGGGAAATATAGTTTGGCCAAAAATCGGTGGAAAAGGCTGCAAGTACCAGGAGCAAAGACTTGTTTTAAGCTTTATCTAATTCCATGAGAAATATATTGTCAAGTTTGCTAGCTATTTATTTCTCTGATATGTGTACAATATATGAAAAGAAAAAGAATTTAACATTTTTTTACATGCACTTTTGATGTGTACATTCTCAAATGAGAACCACTGTTAATGGAGGATTATATTGTTTCCAATATTTGAAAAATACTTATGCAGGATGAACAAATGATAATTCATAGTGAAATACGTTTCTCAAGATTCTAATAAGATTCATGAGGATTTTTTATGTCTGGCCAGGTCGTGGCCGTTTCCACTGTTTGTACATAAGCTCTATTCGATATTGCACACTTGATCCACAGTAGATCACGCAACGCACCAGGTGCACACGCAGTGTTTGGCCGTGACACCGTGTTCACCGCTTGCTAGAGGCAATCTAAATTGTGCCGCACCCAGTTTGTACGTGCACTGATTCAGTCACAAGTGCTTCAGATTGTACATCACACTGAGATGTATAACGTCAGACATATAGATGAATCTAGATTCTAGAATCCAAATTCACCTGTTAATCCAATATTAATCTTCTTATGCTAATCATGATACACTGTCAATCTGAGGTACATGATAAATTACATATAAAATAGTCGAATTGATCAGATTACCTCTTCCTATAGAGATGAGAAACAAAACTGGATTCGCAAGTAGTAAGTAGTCGTACGATTAAATTCCAAATTGCAGAGATGGCAAAGATCGTTAAAAAAAAAAAGCAAAATGAAAAAGAAACACCATGTACAAGGTGTTTTGTTCAGTTTCGGTTACTTCTAGGTAAGAACACGTCGGATAGAACCAACCTGGTAGGGCTAATCCACGAGACTCGGGATAACAAGGATTACAATCCGGATTATCAAGCGCCTGCTAATCAGAGTACTCCAAGAAGTTGTGCTCCCGATGATTTTGTTTGTGCTGATGGCACTTGCATCCCTGAAACTCACCACTGCGACCATTTCTACGATTGCCGCGACTTTACCGACGAACAGTATTGCTTCGGTTAGATCATTGAGCAGACCTTGATGATCTGTTGGCGTCCATCTCTCTTCGCTTCATTTTATTTTTGTTATACACTTTGGTTTAATTCTACTTCAATTGTCAAATTAAATAGTATACAGATATCTTAGCATTTATCCAAACAGTTACTGAAGTTCTTGGATAACTGATCATAAGATTATTTGTGAAAGTTTATTAAAAAAAAAAAATAAATAAGATTCAAGAAAAGGAAATGAAAGAAATGCGATCACTTTAAATAGGAACTAATTATCCTAGTGTACTATTTATGTATTTGGAATTTCAATTCCAATATAATCTGATTGAACTGAAAATAATTTTTGGTTTGAAGAATTATTTATGGCTTGATGAATGAAATTAAATATTCGTTGGAAATCTTGGACGTCACAGATTTTCTGGACTCTGTATTTTTTTTTTGAGTTTGTATTAGCAGCCGAATAGATGTTGTATAGGTTGTTCGAGTAGATACTTGAATGAATTTTACTCAGTCACGCGTTCAACGCATTCTTATGTAATTTTTAATGCATCTATTGCCTGACGTGGTGTATTGAATTCCAGTTAATACAAACTTAATATAGATACTGTTATTATGGCATGTGATATAGTAGATTAAAAAGGAAGACATGTTTTAGTATTTTATAAATATTCTCCTTGGAAGCGATTGATGTTATTTAGTATTTTAAATGTTATAATAGAATAGTATAATTTCTGATTAGTATATATTAACACGTATAGAAAAATATGTATGAGATGTTATTGAATTTTTCTATGCGTTATTTTTTTATGCGTGCAGATTTTTGTACATATATTAATAATTTTATATCTGTTTTTAGCATTTTTAGGTACTGTGGTAATTCATGCTCTTTTTCATCCCTTAGAACATTATTATTTCCAGATTATTAGAGTCTCTTTGTGTCTTGTTCAAATTTTTTAACGAACGCACATTTTTTCTTAACGAACAATCATTTTTTTAAAATAAAGATATAGATTTTATTTGTTACAATGTTCAATGTATTTGTAGGCTGTGGCAAAGATCAATTCCAATGCGCAGATGGAAATTGCATTAGGATTGAGGACCAATGCAATGGTTACATTGATTGTGCTGATGGAACTGATGAAAATGATTGTGGTAAGTATAATATTTTAGTTATATACATTATATAACTATTATTATAGAATAATATAATGTTATATAATATATACCTATTATTATATTCGTGAAATATTTTTTGATTTTAAAAATCAAATATAAATATAAAAGTTATTGTGTAAAAAAAAAATATCTTGAGATTTATTTGAGGATAAGATGTTCCCATCTTTGTCACATCATCATATCTCTATTATATCTCTATTATATATTTTTTAGTATATTTTGATTTTTAAAATTAATATGATAATTTTCTAAGATTTAATTAATAATTTAATTAATAATTTTTTGTAAATTCCATCAGATCATGTTGGTTCCCATCCAATGCCTGGTCGTTGTCCAGCTGGTTTCATTATGTGCATCAGAGACAAAGATTGTGTACCTCAATCTTCTCTTTGCAATGGAATACCAGAATGTAGAGATAGATCTGATGAAGAATATTGTAGTACGTAATTAAGTTGATTAATTAAAATTTAGTTGTATTATATAATTCACATTATTGGTTTTCTTTTCTTTTTTTACTTCTTTATATAGACACAGAACCATCGAGCCTTAGCTTGAAGACTTATCCAAGTGAGCAAGTAATTAAAGAAAGTAAGTTTAATAAACTTGCAATGATTATAATTATAGAATAATAATTCAATTACACAAAATATACATACAGTACTATATAAACTCTTGATTAATAATAAAGATTTTTAATTGATTTTAATTATTATCTTGGCCAGATCCGGCGAAGCAAGGTAAGATTTTACGGAGAAAAATTGCAAGTATTGTTATGTAATTTTTTGATTTATAAAATGTGATTAATGATTCATCTTAATTATGGATATTCATCTAAGAAAACCATTTTGTTCATTAAGAATTATAATACATATTTACATATTTGAAAGCTTTGCATTAATTAATTTATAATTGACAATAAATGCAATATGCATGTAAATATGTTCATACAATGATAAATATTTTAATTTAATGATTTTGTGAGATCGTTTTTTAAAACTTCTTTTTTAAATCTTCAAAACAACATCATGTATCGTTACATGTACAAATTTTACTCACACATAGTAAAAATTTCCTCATAACATAAGCTACTTACAAAAACATTACAAATAATTCCACACAAATAACAGATAATGACAAAAAGAAAGAAAGTTATTCTTATTTTAATAGAATACTATTATTTTAAAAATCAGGTCGCGAAGTTGTGTTTCAATGTCGCGACGAAGGTCCTCTTCGGGCTAAAGTACGCTGGCTACGAGGAAATAATCTTCCTCTGCCATCTGGAAGTCGGGATATCAATGGACGTTTGGAAATTCCAAATATCCAGCTGAATCATTCGGGATCATACATTTGCGAGGCTGTTGATTATCCTCCATCTACTCCTGGCCAACAAGTTAGCGTATACCTTACTGTAGAAAAATGTATGTATCTTTGAACTTGAAAAATTTATAGTTTGAAAAACTACAATTATAATAAAACAAATTAATCACTTTTTCATTTTTCGTACATAGTCGACCCACCAGCGACAAGCAGACCTCATGTGTGTCAATATGATGAAGCTACTTGTAGCAACGGTGAATGTATTCCTAAATCATATGTATGCAATGATAGATTAGATTGTACCGATGGTTCTGATGAAATGCGTTGCAGTAAGTTTTTATAATTTATTTAATATTGATATTTTTCTGGAAATTTTCTTACTGGAGGGAAATTAATTGTATCGAACAGGTCCACATGGTTGCGAACCCAATCAATTCCGTTGCAATAACACTCAATGTGTAAGTAAACTATGGCGTTGTGACGGCGATAAAGATTGTGCCGATGGTAGCGATGAAGAAAATTGTGCCCCGAATAAACCAGGTTCTCCCTGTCGCTTCACAGAATTTGCTTGTGCTAGTAATAACCAATGTATACCTAAAAGTTACCATTGCGATATGGAAAAGGATTGTTTAGATGCTAGCGATGAAATAGGATGTTGTATGTATTTTTCTGATATAATCTAAACATAAGATACATAAAGAAAAGTTCAATACAAATAGTTTTTCTTTTTTTTTTTTTTTATTATAGCTCCAGTTTTTATTGTAAAGCCACCTGTTCCTATGATTACACTGAATATAGGAGAAGTTTTAACAATCACCTGTACAGCAATTGGTGTGCCTACTCCTGAAATCAATTGGCGTCTTAATTGGGGCCATGTCCCTCCCAAATGTACCATGACATCTATAAATGGAACTGGAACACTCACATGTCCTAACATTCAACCAGAAGATCAAGGAGCTTATTCTTGTGAAGGATTGAACAATGCTGGTTTCGTATTTGCCATACCTGACGCTATTGTCATGGTAAATAAATCTATGAGAGATATTTGTCCTAAAGGAATGTTCAATTCTGAAGCCAGAAATCTAGATGAGTGCATCTCCTGTTTCTGTTTCGGTGTCGCTACTGAATGTCATAGTGCCAATCTCTTCACTTATCATATTCCTCCACCAATAGACCGTCACAATATCATAGAAGTCAAATTTCAACCAAACATTCAAATTCTAAATGATATCACTGGACAAATCTCAATCCTGAGAAATATAGATCGAAATGGTATACAATTATATCAATCAGAGTTACTATCGAACACCGATACGGAACTTCCTTATTTCGCCCTACCTGAGACTTACTATGGGAATCAATTGAAATCCTATGGTGGTTATCTAAAATACAGAGTACGTTTTAACGGAACTGGTGTAACAAATTCTGCACCATCAGTTATTCTAAGCGGAAACAATTATCGTCTAGTGCATAGAGGAAAACAATTAATACCGAATTACGATAACGAAGAGATCGTTAGATTTTTTCAAGGCGAGTGGTATAAACAACAAAGATGGAATGAAATTCCTGCTACAAGAGAAGATATCATGATGACACTAGAAAATGTGGATAATATTCTGATTAAGTATGTATGCTAATTTAATAAATATTATATAAAATTACTTGAAACTGATAAAAAAAAACTATTTATTAGAGCACAATATGATAATTCTCCATACTTGGATATCCAAATTACTAATATAGTGATGGATACAGCTGATGTAAGAAATACTGGACTTGGATCAGCATCTTATGTTGAAGAATGTGAATGTCCTTCAGGTAAATGTTACTTTAATTTAATATATCTTCCAATTTCTATTTAAAATAATCATGGCGTGTGATAATTATTTAGGATATAGTGGTTTATCATGCGAGCAGTGTGCACCTGGATATTTAAGACGACAGTCTGGTCCTTGGCTTGGTCAATGTTACAGAGATGAACCACCATGTTCTTCAGGATATTATGGAGATCCTTCGAGAAACATTCCTTGTCAAATGTGTCCTTGCCCACTCACCAATCCATCCAATCAGTAAGTATTATTGAAAACTATTATAAATTTTAAAATGAAAAGATTATGCTACATATAAATTGTCTGAAATAGATTTGCACGTACTTGTCAGCTTGGCTCAGATGGTCAGCCTACCTGCAATTGTCCACCAGGATATATAGGTCGTAGGTGTGAACAATGTGATGTAGGATATCAAGGAAATCCCCTTATTCCAGGAGATATGTGTGTTCCCATATCTCATTGCGATCCTGATGGTAGTCTTAGTTTAGTTGCAGATCCTATCACTGGAAGATGTCGATGCAAGGTATTAAATTTTTAATTCTTATTATATATATATATATTATCTATATAATTTATAAATCGAATAACTATGTAGAAATTTGAAAAAAAATAGAAATAAGAAAAAGAATAGAAATTATTTATTCATATAAAATAAGTTTGTATGATGTATTCGATATTATTTATGCTATCATTTAACTCGGAAATATTTCTACTCTTTTATAAAGTAAGTACAATTTGAAATAGATAAAAATGATTAGTATAACTATGGTATGATAAAAGATATTGGTGTATTGGATTTAAATAAAATGGTTTATAGTTATATGCCACGGGTCTTACTTGCAATCAATGCAAGGCAAACACATTCAATTTGGCAACGAAAAATCAGTTTGGTTGTATCAGCTGCTTTTGCATGGGCATTACTAATAAATGCGTTTCCTCCAATTGGTATAGAAATGATGTGAGTATTTTATATTGCATTATATTGCATTATATTGCATCATATAATTAATAAAAAACTTATCCTCTATAAAGTTAATATAACATTATAATATTTTTTTCAGATTCGAGTTTCTTTTACTAATTCTATCAGAGATTTCTCTCTTATCGAATCTAAAAGTCCAGACACTTTACCAATTGTAAATGGTATTCGCCTAGACGCAGTTAACCGTGAAATTATCTATAGTGATTTCCCTAATCGCGGAAACAATGATGTTTATTATTGGCAATTGCCGAGTATCTTTTTAGGCGATCAAATTACTTCATACGGTGGAAATCTTAAATATACTGTTCGTTATGTACCATCACCAGGTGGTCAAAGCTCAAAGAATAATGCTGCTGATGTTGAATTAATTAGTGCCAATGATATCAATCTGTTATATTTCTCTCGAGAGTTTCCCGAACCAAATACTCCACAAACATTTACCGTTCCTCTCTTAGAACAATATTGGCAACGCAATGATGGAACACAAGCTGACAGAGAGCATTTGCTAATGGCCCTCGCTGATGTTCGTGCAATTAAAATCAAAGCCACGTATACTACTCATACCGATGAGGCTGCCTTATCACTAGTATCCCTAGATACAGCCGAAAAATACAATACAGGAAAAATTAGAGCGGTGGAAGTAGAAGAATGCACTTGTCCAGTGGGTTATAAAGGATTATCTTGCGAAGATTGTGATGTTGGCTACACTAGAGCAAGCGAAGGCCTCTATTTAGGTATTTGCGAACCTTGCAATTGCAATGGTCATTCCAATCAATGCAATCCTGACACTGGAGTATGCGAGAATTGTGCTCATCATACCACTGGTGACTTTTGTGATATTTGCGAGAGCGGATATGAGGGTGATGCAACTCGAGGAACTCCTTATGATTGTACTTATAGTACAGAACGACCTTGTATGTGTAACGAACTTGGTTCACGCAGTAGTGTATGCATCGGAAATGTATGTGACTGTAAACGGAATGTTGAGGGATCTCAATGTAATAGATGTCGTTCAGGTACATTTGGACTATCTGCGGAAAATCCGAATGGATGCAATGAATGTTACTGTAGTGGATTAACTGATCAATGTCATGAGAGTTCTCTCTATATTCAGCAAATACCTATGTGGGTCTATGACAATCAACACGGTTTCACTTTAACAGATTCGTCGAGACAAGAAATCATAGATGATGGTTTCGAATTAAATTTTGCTACGAACGAAATAGGATATCGTTATCCAGACAGCAGAGGACGCAGATTATTCTGGTCTTTGCCAACTATTTTCACTGGCAATAAAGTCAAAAGTTATGGTGGTAATCTAACATTAACTCAACACATTACTGCTTATTCTGGTGCTCAAAGTTACAAGGACCAAGATATTATACTAATTGGAAATGGGATCACTTTATTCTGGACAAATCCTACTGAAATTCAACCTGATATACCATTGACTTATTCAGTACCATTTAGAGAATCGGAATGGAAACGTTTGACTACCGAAGGACCTCATGTTACATCGAGAATCGATCTGATGACAGTGCTATCTAATTTGGAAGCAATTTTGGTTCGTGCAACGCATAGTGAATGGATGACAGCTACTTATATCAGCGACATAAGTCTGGATACAGCTGTAGAACATCAAACTGGTAATAAGAGAGCGATTCAAGTGGAAGTTTGTCGCTGTCCTACTGGTTATGTAGGAACATCCTGTGAATCCTGTGCCAGAGGTTATTATAGAGATACTAATGATCGATCCGTCAGCTACTTGGGATCCTGCATTCTATGTCCTTGCAACAATAATGAAGAAAGCTGTGAGATGACACGAATTGGTCAAGTGAAGTGTCATTGTCAACCAGGATATGTGGGCCAGTATTGTCAAGATACTGGTATGTATGAAATAAATAAATTAAAGAACTTTAAAGAAATTATGTCAAATTTAATTAGATATTAATTAGGATTTAAAAAAATTTTGCAAAACTGCAATAAAAAATAAAAAATAAAAAATATTAAATAAAATGTTTCAAACATTGGATCGGTTAGGTGAACTGATGGTAAGTCTAACGCCAATGACGGGTGAAGTAAAGGCAAACTCGTGGGTTCTGTTCACATGCAGTTACAAGTTCTCAAATCCGTTATATATCTCTTTTACAATGAGTCCATGTGATGGCTATCCCGTAACCGCGACTGCCTCCGAGCCGGGATCTCTCAAAACAACAACAAACGGATCGTTGAGGACTTGGTATGTTTACGTCCGGCAACATCCTTTCAATGTGGAATGCTGTATCTCGGATCTGAACGGAAAAGAGTTAATCAAAGTTGTGTCGACAGTTTTACCAGGTTTGACGGATCAAATGAAAGGAATAATTCGTGTTTGTCCATCCGTGGAAAGCAGAAATATCATGATCTTCATTTTCATTCTTGATGCAATTCATCAAATGATCATTTCCCGTAGTAACGCCTATACAATAAAAGGTGTACATTATCAATTGCTTGCTAGTTCTCCTATTTTTCAATCATATTTTTAATTCAGGAGCTTCTAATTGTATTCATATTGATTATAGAAAATTAGAAAGAATATGGGCAGTGGTGGAATCTTCATTTATATGTTTCTATGTTATATGATTGTGAAGCATTTTGAAGATTTGCATCTTTAATTAATTTTTTAATTTTTATTGTTGTTACAGAAGGTACTACTACATCAACCACTACATTTCCTACTATAACTCCACCAAAGATTTTGATTTATATTAGAGGACCAGAGTTCCAAATAATTGAAACAGGAAGCACTGTTAGATATCATTGTTCTGGAACATCTGTAGATAATGTAAGCAAAGAAAATTGTGAAATATTTAAATGTTTAAAAAATATTTAATATATTTTTTAACATATAGGGATCTTTGTATATCAAATGGGAGAAAGAAGGTGGTCAACTACCGCCGGGAAGAAGTGTAGATGATAACCATGGTTTATTAGTTATTCGAGACGTGAAAGTATCTGATAGCGGTATTTATGTTTGTCAAGTCAGTGATGGAGTACACATTGGTTACAAAAATGTTACCCTCACTGTTGGAGGTAAGAGAAAGAAAATTAAAATATTTATTTATCATATTTAAAATATCATATACCTTGCAGCTTTTCCACAAAGTTTATTGGATATTCCAGGTATACAAGATTGAAATGTAATAATTTAAATAATAATATTTATATTGATATTAAATACTAATATTAAATAATAATATTAGTGAATTGATAAATTACATTTAATAAATTTTTCTTTTTTATTCCAATTTTTATACAATTTTATTCTATAAAATTTGTTTTTGAAATAATATTTTTACAACAATATATAAGAATTGATAAAAACTATATAGAATTTGATTTGTGAATTATAAAATTTCATTAATATTATCTATATACGAAGAGATTCAGCATTTTACACATTTTAATTTTATTTCATAATTTATCATAAATTATGTTTTTTGTTTAAATACTAAAATCAGCTGCACCAAGGACTATTGTCATACCTCCATCTCTACAAGTAGTAGAGGGACATTCTGCGGAATTCCGTTGCGAAGCCAGCGGAAATCCACCGCCACAAATTGAATGGATTCGTGTTCATGGCCCCATGAATCCAGAAGTCATAGTTTACAATGGAGCGTGGATTCTAAAAGCTGTCTCGAAAAGTGATGCCGCCGAATATAAATGCATAGCAAGAAATAATATTGGCATAGATGAAAGAACCGTTATTCTCTACGTTGAAGGTAGTATTAATTTTTAATCAAAATTATTCTAATAGTAATATAATAATAAGTAATAGTATATGAAAAATTAATCTTTATAATATCATAAATGTATTTATAGATAATCCCGAAACTCCACCATCACACTCAATACCACCTACCATAACTCCTCCACAATGGATTGGATCAGTTGGAGATACAATCGTGATAACTTGCATCCCATCTCTAGACGCCAATGTTACTTGGACTCGAGAAAGAAATATTCCATTGCCTCCTACAGCCAATCAACGCGATGGTATTTTAACAATTATAAATCCAAGCACGTACGATTCTGGTATCTACATATGCACTGCAATCAGCTATATAGGAACAGTAGCTCATAAAACCATCAACATAACAGTAACACCTAGAAGACCTTTGCCAACTATTAAAGTAACACCTGAAAAACAGACTGTTCCTCAAGGTAGTATAGCTGAAGTAAAATGTTTCACAACCGGAGAACCTGGTGTACAAGTAAAATGGAGTAAATATCTTGAACAAATGAGTCCTAATGTGCAACAAATTGGAGATACTTTGAGAATTGTTAACATCCAGATTGCTGATCGTGGTGTTTACGTCTGTCGGGTTACGGGATCAAGTGGAAGTCACGAAGCTAGTGCTATCATTGAAGTTGAACGTGAGTGATCATCAAACTTAATACTATAAGACTTAAAGAAGACTAATGAAAGAAATACGGAATTGATAGTTTTCGATAAATATATTTATAGTTTACATTTATAAAAATAAATGCGCATATTATCCAAAAATCATCTACAAATAAGATTATATAGTGAATCAAAGAAAGAAATTGTTTCTTTGTTTCAGTGTCATTCCATTAGTCATCTTTTCAACATAATTAAATATGTGTGTAATTGTATTATGATTTATATTTATCTTATTATATTCAAGTAATTTTGACTTCATTTAAACAGCGAGAGAACCTCCATTGGTAGAGATTTATCCCAAAAACGTTCCTCCAGTTACTTTGGGTGGATCCACAGATCTTCAATGTCGAGCAATCGCTGGAATTCCTATACCAGTGCTACAATGGTCCCATGAAGATGGTCGACCATTCGCTTCTAATATTAAACAACTTCCTGGAGGTGTTTTAAGACTTTCCAATATCACAACTAATGATGGGGGTTCTTATATTTGTTCTGCTGTCAATTCTGTTGGTTCAAATTCTGCAACTGTATATATAGAAGTTCAATCTGTACCTATCATCTTAATAACACCTAAATCTGGAATTTTAACCGTGAAACCTGGAGATAGGGTACGATTAGTTTGTAGTGCAACCGGATATCCGCAACCTACAGTCGCTTGGAGTAAACATATGAATGTAGTACCTCTGTAAGTTACTTTTGAAAAAAAAATAATGATTTTAAATAATTTTAAAAATATAAAATAGAAATAACGTTTGAATTTCTAGTGGTACAACTAATGAAGTAATTGATACCCCTCAAAAAGCTGTTTATGAAATATATTCCGCATCTCCGAATGATGAAGGTTCGTATACCTGCCATGCAAATAACGCAGCAGGAATTGTCGAAGAACGTGTTTATATTAGAGTAGAGGATTCAGAGGTTTATCCACCTTGCAGAGGCGATGTTCCCTGTCTTGTATGTTCTTTTCTTATTATTAAGAATTAAAGTCCGCATAAAAATATAATAAATATTATTATTACAATAATCATTATAGGATACTACAAGCGATGATTCCATACCAAAAGATTACCTTAGAATTCCTAATGGAGGCAAGGTAGAAATGCGTTGCCATGTGCATGATAATGATGGAAATCATATTTATCTAGACTGGAAGAGAACAGATCATAGAGCTTTGCCAAATGGTAGTTCTGTTCACAATGGTGTACTAATCATTCCAGCTGTAGATAAGAGCGCTGCAGGAGAATATGTTTGTTCTGGAATGGATCAAGCCGGCAATCTTCTCTTTAAAGCTAAATCTCATCTTGAAGTATTATGTAAGATTCTCGATTAATCTTCATTTTGCTTGTTTAAATAAATAAATATAATTGAAAATCGTTTATATATGTTTATATAATATTCTTTCAGCTCCACCCAGAATTGTATTAATTCCACCCAGACAAACTGTTCGTTCTGGAGAAAGTCCGTCAATCGAATGTCGTACAAATGGAGATGAACCCATGACTATAGAATGGAATGCTATCGGACGCTCCCTACCTTATTCAGTGACACACAATCGTGGACTTCTCCAATTCCATGGAATCACTTATTCTGATGCCGGAAAATATGTCTGTAAAGCTACTAACGATGCAGGAACTGCTGAAGCTGTTGCTGAAGTTCTGGTAAATGGTATGTAAAAGCATAAATTCTAATTTCAAAAATATAGTTATCAAATAAAATATGTTATAATATTCTTTCAGAACATCCTTATGAAAATACAGAAGTCAAAGCTGCCCAAAGAGATATTGTTACTTACGTAGGACAACCTGTGCGTTTACGATGTATGGTTAGAGAAAGAGCTACTATACACTGGGTCAGAGATGGACAACCATTGCCATCTAATGTCAGAATAGAAGAAGATTATTTAGAGCTGCCTAGAGTAAGACCAGAAGACAGTGGAAGATACATCTGCCAAATACAAACCTCTCATGGAGTCTCCAGTGACTATATTAATTTAAACGTTTCGCGTAAGTTGGAATTTGTAATCTAATAATCATGCATGGTTTCTTTCTTCATTTCTAATTTAGGACTTTTTTAAGAATTGTTTTTTATCTTTTATTTTTTTTTTTTAATATAAATCAAACAATAGATTTATGATCAAAATTTACTATAATTAAAAAAAACTATATTAGATTGTTCTTTAGCAAATCTTAAATTACATGCAGTTCGCATAATTCAAATTATGCAAATAATTTAATATAAAATCATCATCGATAAGTTATGATCAGCAATCTAAGAGAACAGAGGTTTATTCATAGTTGTCACGGTATTGTTTATTAGTAGTTAATTTGCGTACAGATTGCATGCATGTGAACCAAACGCAGTGCAGGCAAAACAATTGTATGTGCGGCATTCAAGGATGCTTTCTATTGGATTACTATTGCAACATCAATCCTCTCTTCTCTGGTGATAACCACTACTTCAACAGCAAACAGTGGATTCACCACTATCTTCAAAATCGAGGCGGTTTGTTTTGAAAAAAATTATGTGTTCCCGATGTGTAATGTGAACAATTAACGCTTTTTTCTTTTTTCATTGAACAAATTAACATTTTTGTGGTCATTGATTTTTCTCACTAATATTGCACTATCTATTAAATTTTCAATAAAAATAAAACAATGGTACATTATATTAACATACAAAAATGTTAATCATTATATATATTAAAACATTTTAGACATCTTTAAAAAATTATCAAACATGAAGAAAATTAGAAAATTTACACAATGTTTATACAAAAGAAAATTAAGATTTTAGCGATAATTAGTATTATTAATACTTTAGATAGTAGTTTTGAATATTTCTCATATGTGTTTATTATTCAGTAGAAGTAGTCTGCTCTTTATTTAAATGGTATGCAGTTGTCTGTTGTCATCTATTGAAATTTATCTTAAAAATCAATGTTATAAGAAGTATTTAATATTAGAAAAAATTCATATTTGTACATGTTAAAAATATTATTTAATATATTTTGCTAATTTTATTATTTATATTTTAGCTACTCCGATACCTGCAGTTAGTGTAGAAGTCTCTCAGGATCCAGTGAACATCGGAGATACCATTGATATACGTTGTGCATGTTCTGGAACTCATAATCCACGTTATCATTGGTCTAGACCTAACCATCTCAGTCTACCAGAAAATGCTCAAGAATATGGAAATATTCTGAGATTATCTAACGTGGCTGTTAGCGACAGTGGATTATATAGATGTACTGCTGATACTCCTGAAGGTGTTTTCAAACAAGATTTCAATCTTGTTGTGCATGGTAAATTTTTATAATTAAGTTCTTTATTATAAAAATTAGATTAATATAATTAATATAATCTTTATGTTACCTGCTAACAAAATAATATATCAATGTAAGTAATACATATATATAGTAATCTTTTAAATATATAAATTTTTTTAATTGAGAATATTTTTTAGGTGGAAATAATGATGCACCAGCAATTGAAACCAAATACGCTCCTTATGGATCTAGCCTAGAAATGGATTGCCGTCCTAATATTGACCCACCAATGAAATTTCATTGGAGTAAATTGGGAGGTTTTCTGCCACCTGATGCTCAGATTTTCGAGGTACATTAATCATAATATTATGATCAATAAAAAATAATAGCTAAGAATTATAATTTCATCTATTATTTCTCTATTAGAGTAAATTAAAGCTAATCAATGTCAAAGCAGAGGATGCAGGAACCTATATCTGCAGTGTAAATAACAATCATGAAAATATAGAAATACCCACAGTACTTGTGGTAACAGGAGTTGTCCCATATTTCAGTCAAGCTCCTCGAAGTTTTATTGCTTTATCTCCATTACGTGATTCCTATCTAAAATTCAATATTGAAATCTCTTTTAAACCTCAAAGTTATGATGGTATAATCTTGTATAATGATGAATCCAGTAGTGGAAATGGTGATTTTGTTTTATTATCACTTGTTAGAGGCTATCCACAATTCAGGTAATTATTAACTTAATTAAGATAATTAAATTAATATAAATTAGTCAAAATTTAATATGAATTAAATTATGTTTTTAACTAATAATAATTTTTATATGTAAGCTTCAATCTCGGTTCTGGACCAGCTATCATTCGGGCGGATAAATCTGTAACACTTGGAGAATGGCATACCATAAAACTTCAACGCAATAGAAAAGAAGGAACTATGTTAGTTGATGGTGAAGGTCCTTACAAAGGTGTCGCAGTTGGCAAGAAACAAGGATTAGATTTAAAAGCGCTATTATTTATCGGTGGAGTTCCCAGTGATAATATAATAACTCAATATGCAGAAATCAATAGTGGTTTTGTTGGCTGTATCAGCAGATTGATAATTGGAGAGAAAGAAATCGATTTGATTGGTGATCAAACTGATAGTGTTGGAATCACTAATTGTGAAACTTGTGCTGAAAATCCTTGCAACAACGGTGGTGTATGTCAAGAAGCTGCTACAAAAAATGGATACCTTTGTCTATGTCGTGCTGGCTATAGTGGAAAACATTGTGACTATATTGGCCAGCCCTGTTATCCAGGTGAAATTATTCTTTAATTATTTTTAATTATTTACTTTTTGATTTTTTTCTTTTTCTTTTTTTTTTCTTATTTTATCTCATTCATCTCATTCTTTAATTATTTTTAATTATTTTTAATTATTTTTAATTATTTTTCTTTTGATTTTTTCTTTTTCTTTTTTTTTTTTCTTAGAGTTATCCAAAAAATTGTAATTATTTTTTTTTATATTAGGTGCTTGTGGTGAAGGCAATTGCGTAAACAAGGAAACTGGCTTCGAATGTTATTGCCCTCCCGGAAGAACTGGCTCTCGTTGTGAGAACTCGATAAAAATCTACGAACCAGCCTTCCATGACGATAAATCCTTTATAGCACATGAAACGCCAAAAGCTCTCAGACGGTAATTATCTACAGTGCATGATGCATGATTAGAAAAGATAATTCAGATTTTCTGCATATATCCTATTCTATAGCTCTTATATTATATTTGTCAGTAGAGAATTAGAAAGTTTTTTATCTTAGAATTTCATGTTCAATAATTGATTATATATGTTTAAATGTTAATCAATGGATGCAAAATCTTCCTGGAGGATCCTCAGGCGCACATTAACTTGTTCAATTGAAAAGGAATCTTGATCTTAATTAAAACAATAATTTTCAGGGCGAGAATGAACCCAATCAAAACATACGGTCGATTAAGAGCACGCAACGCACAAGTTAGAAAGCCGCGATCAAGGCCACATCACCACAATAAGCTGCACCACACGAAACATTAGTCCTTTTTTCACAATCAAACTTTTTCGATGCACATAATGATAGAAAAAGAAAAAAGAAGGAAAAGTCATTTATTATTATTAAATGTTTATAGAAAACATTAACTGCTATTTATAGTTGTCAGTCAGCATATATGTATATTATATATATTTTTTTTATGAGAATTTTATTTACAATTAGATTTTTTTCTTTGTGTCTGCCTCATACGTATCATAGATAATTATGTTGAAGCCTGTATAGTGAGTAGTTCCTTGGAATGAACCTCATGGTGCTGTAATATTAGAATATCAGTCAATATATTTACGTTATTCTCATATATTAACTTTTTACGGATCCAATTAATTTTTTTTATAGTAATAATATTATAAAAACAATTTTTTATTGTTAAAAAAAGCTCTCTTTTATTAAGATAGCTTTTAGATCATTGCCTGATGGACCGTAAAGAGTTCTCTGTACAGCTTTTTAAATAGTACATTTTAACGCATTGTATTAGTTATTTTAATTATTGTTTAAAATAAATCATTAATAAGGTCACTGCCAAATGAGAATCGCATTTTATAATAATATCAAGAGCTTATTAAAACAATTATTAGTGTTGTGGCATTGACTTGTGTATTAAGCACACACGCAACATACACACACCTCAAATCAGGCACATCTTAAAATGTTTGTACTTATTTTGTAAAAACCTATTTGGTATATGTGCCATAAGTGGTGTGTTTCTAGGGCCAGAATGACCGTTTATATGTATTCGACGGGCTTCGAACGATGCTATAAGTATAAATATATGTCTTGAGATGCAAATAAAAATTGATTTAACAGGACTTTTACCGAATTATATATTCATTTTGCTGATTACCCATCTCCATAGTTTATGAACATTAAAGAGGTAAGTTACATAATACAAAGGAATTTGCCTTTTCATATTTTTTCATGGCTTTTTCATTAACTTTAATATTTTTTTTCCCACTAACAGGAATTAATTTCTATGTACATTTAATATCAAACTAGAACAATTATTTTAATAATTTCAATGTTATCGTAGGTTAAAAGTGGCTTTGAACTTTAATCCTTTGGATAACGAAGACGGCATCCTGATGTATTGTGCTCAAAGTGACGAAGGATTAGGAGACTTTGTGGCACTAGTAATCAAGGAAAAACGCGTCGAGTTCCGGTACGACATTGGTTCTGGTCCTGCAATCATTACATCAAATCATATCCTTCAGCCAGGTGTATGGACGCATGTATCCATAAATAGGGACTTCAAAGAAGGAAATTTAACTGTGAATGGAGAACCTACAGTAATAGGCAAATCTCCAGGAAGTGATCGCATTATGACACTTAATACACCCCTCTACATTGGAGGTGTTGATCGCAGAAAAATCACAATAAACAAAAATGCTGGTGTGAATAAAACTTTTCGAGGTTGCATCAGTGATGTAAGTTTATTATGAAAATTTTGATGAAATGAAGAAACTATTTAATTAAAATATATTCTATTATATTCTCAGCTTGGAGTTTCTTCAATAAATGTAGACATACTAAAATCAGCTATAGACTCAGCAAATATAGATGATTGTAACGTTTTGCATCCTAATCAAATTAAAATAACTACTGTAATCACCACAACATCATCTACTACGACTCCCTATAATCCGTGTGCCTCGAATCCCTGCATTCATGGAATATGTCAAAATACTGACTCTTATGACTATTCTTGCACTTGTGAATATGGCTATGTAGGCAGAAACTGTGAGAACATTCTAAAACAATGTGAGCTACTTCTTCCCTGTAGAAATGGAGGCACGTGTACAGATCTCCATGGATCTTACAAATGCGATTGTCAACTGGGTTATAATGGACAAAATTGTGAAAAACGTAATTACTTCAGAAAATTTAACATAAAATATATTTTATCATATGACCAATATTTCATATTTTATATTTCATTTCTAGTCGCAGAAATAACATATGACGTTGCATTCAGAGGAGATGGCTGGTTAGAATTGGATAAGAATGTAATGATACATGAAGAAGAGCGTGAAGTATTAGGTTTTGAAATTTCAACGAATAAGACTAGGGGATTAATCATGTGGCATGGACAGATACCAAGTAATTTGAATCCTGATCATTATATGGCTCTTGCTGTGGTTGATGGGTAATCAATAATATTCATTTTTAAATAAATACTATAATCACTTAAGCAGAAATTATTAATAACATTTCTGATTTTAAAACTAATACTTAATTTGTTCTTATTTTTTCAGCTATGTAGAATATCAATATGATTTAGGAACAGGTCCAGTAGTGATTCGTGTCACTGCACAGAAAGTAGATGATGGAGAAAGACATAGAATAATTTTAAAACGCCAAGGAAGTGATGGTAGTATTGAATTAAATGGTGAACATATGGAAAGTAGTACTAGTTATGGAACACAACAAGATTTAAACACTAGAGGTAATGTGTACTTGGGAGGAGTGCCGGATTATGCTATGACTTATGGAAAATATCAAGAAGGATTTTCTGGTTGCATTTATACTATGGAAGTGCAAGATTCTGGAGCCATAGACATCGGAGACAAAGCTATAAGGGGAAAAAATGTTTCACCATGTACTAGGTAAATGATTGAATTATGTTTTCATTATTATTAAGAAGAAGATTATAAAAATTATGTAAAATGAATGTTTCACGCTGTTTAGAGCAAGATGGATTCCTTCTTCTTTGGTATTTACTAATGCAGACACTGATATGTTCGATGCATTCGTTCCTCCACCTCCTGTTAATATAATTCACCCAAAACCAGCGGCCAATTTAGCTGCTTATAATATCAAACATTATTCGTTGTTAATTTTATTTCAAAATCTGCTCGCTTTTATCATAGATGTAAGAAAAAAAAGCGTATTTTTTACAATATTATATATAGACATTTTGAAATATATACTAAGTTAAATGTTATTTTTCAAATGAATATGTATTTCTTCATTAAAGCATTTTATAACGAAGAATTACGTATTCAATTATAATTCGTGAAAATTAATTGAAAGATTAAATTTGTAAATTATTTATTACTTCATTAAGATTGAAGGCAAGATAAATAATATTTAATAATATTTTATAATAAAAATTACTGATTTTAAATAACAATTTTCTTTTTTTTTATTATTATTATAATTATTTAAGCAATAGACTTTCAATAAGATTTGGATTTCATAAAGATATGAAAAAGTTTATTTACGATAAAGGACAATTTAAATATTTTCTTCATTGTGAAAGTAAGCGTGATAAATGTTATATAAACAGATTTATATCTGTACATATATAAATTACATTTCTGACAATTTATAATTATATTTTATACAAATCTTTGTTTTTATAAAATAAGCTAGATTTCTTTTTCTCTTTTTTTGAATTTTTTTTTTACTTGACAATAATATTTTTTTAAATTAATTAATTTTCACATTGAAAAAAGAAATAAAATGAACATTGAGGCGACTGTGAATACAATAATATTATATTATATCTCATATAAGTTTTCACTGCCATTGTCTGATTCGTTTTTTATAGGAATTTTCCAGTTTTTAATATATGTTAATTATATATTAGCAAACTCTAATTATGATTCTAATTAAATTATCTTTGAATTAAAAATGAGAAGGCCTAGATATAATAATAAATCAATGCCTTCAATATACAAAAAATTGTAAAAAATGATTTATGTTTTAGAATGAAATTTTTGTCAATATTTATCTAGACCAAATATAGGCCCTATTATTGATTGTTTAATAGCTATAAGAATTGTTTTTTTATCAAAACATTTCGATCTCCATTTATGTGATATTAACGAAGAAAAATTACTTACAAATATTTGCATAGTTAAAATACGGTGCTAGTATGATATGTTGCTAGTTCTAAGGAAATTTGTATTTAACAAAATACGATAAACATATGTAAATAATTATAATTAGTCTCCCGAACCTTCACACATTTTCTTACATTCTATATAACCGTTATTTCTCAAAAAAAATATCGTATTATCGATAATATTGTTAAGAAAAAGAAATAGATATGGAATGAATAATATGACAAAGAATATATTTAATTATCAAATATTATAACAATATATTATTGTTTCATTTTTTTTATGTAATCGCTTATTAAATTATCAATTAACAAATGCAAATTGCTTTACATAAAAAATATCAATTTTTAAAACGTTTTTTAAATTTGTATAACAAACAAAATGTGATAATTCTAATATGACTTAATTCTGATGCACAACATAAAATTTTATTATTTTATTTTAAATAATAATATATATTCTCTCTTCATTTCAATCTATTCTTTGATTTTAAGATAAAATAATAAATAGATAGAAATATTCAAACAGAATTATGATATGATATATGATAAAAAGCTTTGTCAGTATTAAGATTTGTAAATGATCATGTACAGGCATAATGAAATTATTGTAATATTGCTGAAATATTGCTGGAATTTTTTTTTATTACTCGACTTGAATGCTTTAGGTATGTCAATGCAAGTATTAATTGCAACATTATACATATTTATTATCTACTACATTTCATACATATGTATATATACACATATTATAATAAGTAAATATACAAATAAGTGTATAATCTGAATCAACTGAAAGTAATCATATATGAAAGTATAGTCTATTGTTATATGAATAATTCTTCAAAATGAAATGAGACAATAAATATAATTTTGTTAAAAACTTTTCTTAATTTTTTGTTATTGTTTGTGGTACAATAAAAAAGAATATTAATATAAATAATGATATAATTATTCCTGAGAAATTGAAACAATTACAATATTTCAAATGTATATCGGCTGCTATAAATCCAATTTATAACCAGATATAAAAGGTAATCCCGTACTAACTTTTTTTTGGTATTCTATATAATCTTGTCCAAAAAAATTAAGCAGAGTGACTTCTTCAATTAAAATACGATCATGGAAAAATTTCCAAGATGTCATAGTATATGCAAAGAGACAAAATGGATTCTGAAGTATTAACTATAAAAACAAATATATAAAAATTATAAATTATGTTTATATTTTAATAAAATAATATTTTTAATAAAATATTGTGAAATATAAATATAATAAAAAATTAAATTACCTGTGTTCCTATAGACCAATAAAACCAGCCTACATAACTGGGATGCCTACAAATTTTATAAACACCGTAGGTAATTAATTCATGATTGTCCATTTTTTCATTTTGCACAATATGATTGAAATTATGTTTGGCAGTAAACATTGCCAGCTTTCTCAAAAATTCTCCACAAATGCATAGTATTAATCCAAAATATGATATGAAGGAAGCTTCTTTCATCCCAGGAAAATATAGTCTTTCTATAATAAATTCTATCCAACTACAGCATGCTGCCACTCCATAAGCTATGCTGTGATTTAAAATGAAACTATCGATAGAAAGTGAAGACGGATTTATCCAAGCAATACTTAAAAATTCTGTATAATGAAATGTTGCTAGAACTGTAACGTATATTCCAAACATCTGCCATGAAGGTGGTGCAACAAAAAACAATATAATTCCAATTCCAAATCCATATCCTAAAAATACAGCTCTTACAGCAACCTATTAAATATAAATATTTAGTGCTTTATACTAATAATAATAATTTATAATAATTCATATAATTTATAATAACATATTTAAAATACCTGATAAGAGAAACCATAAAATACAAGAAGTAAAAGTATATTTAAGAATCCATATTGAAATAAATGCATAAGCCAAATATTATTGAAATATATTTGAAAAATATCGAATTCTAACCTTAGTAATATTTCTGATAAAACCGCGATTAAACCAGTGAATATAAAACAGAAAAAACTAAGTTTTCCATCATAACATAACATTTCTAAAGTTTATATAACTTCTTTTTCTTTAAATCAAATTTTGATTATAGATTTGTTTTTAACCTTTAATATGTATATAATATCAATAAAATTAAATGTATTTTGCAGAACAAAAATTTTGTGAACTATGTTTTTAATTATCTTTTACACTTAAAAAGTAAAAATAAATCATATAAATAATCAAACTTCATTTTTTACAAATAATTTTGTATTTATAAATACAATTTTTGACAAGTAAAATATACTTCAGTTATTTACAAATTATAATACATAAATAAGTTATATATATAATATTAAATAAATTAAAAATTAAATAATAAAATTATTACATTTAAAACAATTAAAATCATACAATAATAACATTAAAGATTAATCCCATTTTATATAAACTATATTATATACTATATGTAATTATATACTATATATAACTGTAACAGAATTGTTTTTTTATACAATCTTATTGTACATATATTAGAATTTTTTTATAAAATATTTACAAAATATAATTTTTTAAAAAATATTTAAAAATTATTTATATATCAGATGATTACTAATTAAAGAATTAAATAATAAAATATAATATTTGTGAATTATATTTTTAATGATTTTTCATTAAAACTATATATATCAACTTTCGTATTCAATAATAGTATTTATATGCTTAACAGATGGCAAAAAATATATTTGATACATATTGATACATATTTGATAACGAATAGTTGATATTGCATTGTTTTTCAATAAAATATTTAAAAATTTTTTGTTTGTTGTGTCAGTTTTTTTTAAATCCTCATTTCAAATCATATTATATATCAGATATTATCTTTTAAGATCATTATCCTACATATCTATCTATATTTTATATTATCTATTTTTTAATTTATTTTATCTGTCACAATCACGTATCAATATATATATATATATATACATATATATTTATATATATATATATATATATATTGTATAAATATAAATATAAATAAAAAGAGCAAATATTGAAAAGAAAAATAAAAATTAATGCCATATCCAGAATATCAAAATTCAGAATAAAATTAATATAAATAAAAAAAATAAAAACAAATAATAAAAGAAAGATAAGATTTAATCATCAATATCATTTCTTAAAGACATGAAGAAGACATCTATTTTCAAAACAATAGAATAAGAATCGTAGATCATTGAATTTCATCCTTTGAATTTTTTTAAAAATATATCTTTGACATTTAATAGATGGCGTAGGTAGTTAATTTTAAAATTCTTTTTAAATTTTTATTTATTTTATTCTCATTATATTTCTGAATCTTCTAGAATTAAAAAAACATCGAAAAACATTCAGTGTTATAAAAATAAAATTTTTATGAAAAGTAAATATTTCAAATAAATATATAAAATTTTAAGAAATTCTTATTTTTGCAGATAATAAAAAAATTTTGTATGCTACATTCAAATCATGTACGCAAAATTGAAAATTTTTATTTTGAAATAATCGAAAAAGTTTGCATGCCATTTCTCGTCGAATTATATTCTCCTAATATAAAATGTAAATTTTGATTTTGTATCGTTTTATATATTATTTCTCTAACTGAATTATTAATTTATATTACTTCTCTAATAAAATTATTGACCTATATTATACTTATTTCTTTGACCTAATTATTAATGTATATTATTTATCTGATAAAATAATTTATTTATACTACTTTTCTAAATAAATGATCAATTTATACTACTTATTAAATATTAATCAATAAAATATAATTTGTTTCTTATTTATTTCTTACCTTTTAAATATTTATTTCTTTATATTATCATATTTTCAAAAATGATTTTTATTATTATTTTACTTAATTTTAATTCGATATATTTATTCTTTAATTTTATTTTATATATGTTTATCTTTTCAAGCAGATTGAAACTACAAGAAAAAAATATATAAAAAATATATATAATATATAGTATATATAAAAAAATATAAAAATAAATGTAAAATAAAAATATATGTACAACATATAGAAAAAGTAATTTATATATAAAACATATATAAAAATATACTTCTTATGATTTAGAAATGATAAACAATATAATCATAATCATTAAATGAAATATATTTTAAATAAAGAAATTTTATTTTTTTTTTTATAAAAACTAAATAATTTATTCAATTAGATTATATTATTGAATAATTTTTAAAAGAGATATTAATACAGGAAAGTCTACTATCCACTTCACTAATGTTTGACATAAGTACACTTGCCTTACTACTAATGTACTATTCTTAGTAGAAATACTACTACTATTACTACTCCATAGCTATTTTATGTAAAGTAGCGATGGATTTAACCTAATAATTTCTATAATAATTTTCCAAAAATTTAATTTTTATAAATATTTTCAGTATTATTTATTTTCAGTATTATTTATAAAAACTAAAAATAAAAATTTAGTATATTTTTTAAATAATGAATAGTTATTTATTAGCATCAAATATTATTAAGAAAATAGTTCAAAATTCATAAATAATAACATTACTACTAATTGTATTTAATAAAAACCTGCACAAAAGTGTGTCGATATATATGTGTATTCTTGTACTACGTCTTCAATGTGTTTAGAGCATTCTTAAATGACTATGAAAGGAGAAATACATATATATGATGAGAACGGCACCAATACATGAATATATTCTATTGCTATTCAAGATGGAGAGAAAACAACGTATGTTTTCTGTAAGGTGGTTGTAAACAAGAAAATCGGAAAGAAATATCTATTTGTTAAGTAATAATTAATCGATGAGAAATGGCAAAATCTGTATTAAGTTCTGACACATTGCCAAAAGCAGGTCGAGTAAATGAAGGTAATTTCTTTTTTTGAATATCTTCTGTCATTCTCTATTAAAATAACTTATTTAATTAATCCTAATAATCGTTTGTTTAAAAATGTTGCAGTGTGTCGTGAATGGTTGGTGCATGAGGATGGAGCTCTCGCGTATCGTTTACAGGATGAAGAAAGTAAGATTAGATCATTTATATAATATTATTGATTTTATTCTAGCATTATGTTTATGTTTTATAGTTAGAGAACATTACTCTAGCAACAAAATGCGTAATGCACAAGTCAGAGAAGATTTACCAAGAGCTAAAGTTGAACAAGAATTGGAAACTCTCAAATATCAATCCTACATTCAGCAGCAGTTAGTATTTATATTTTCAATTATAATTTATTAGATATTTATTATTTTTCATTTAAATATTTTTATTTTTAGAGAAGAAAGAGATGCACTAGTTGCAAAACAAATTGCATTATCTTTAGAACGTGAAGAAAGACAACGAGAACGAGAATTGCAAGAACAAATGAGACTGCAATTGAGGTTGGATGACGAAGCTGCACAGCTTGAAATTGAACGACATATTCAAGAAGAAAAAGATGAGGTATATTTAAAGATATTCTATATTTTCTATAATTTTATATTTACTAATATGCATTGTCATAATTTAATCTGTTTTAAATAAAGGAATTAGCAAGAAAATTACAGCAAGAAGAAGAAGAAAGTGCTATAAGTAACCACGATGGTCCTATTAATGAGCAATTACTATTAGATCAAAAAATTGCAATGGAAGCACAGGATGCTGAATTAGCACGAATGCTTCAAGAAAAAGAACGTGCAAAAATAAGGAAAGCTAGACAAAAAGCTAGACAAAGAAAATTGGAACGACAACAACTTCAAGAATTAGAAGAACAAAATCTCACAGAGAAACCTCAACGACCTGATAGATTAGAATTGAAGAATGTGCAAAGTAAGACTAGAATACAACAGTCTTTAAATTATCCTCAATATCCTGATCCTGAAGAAATACAAATACTAGATGATTCAATTGAAAATATAAGAGAAGTGCAAAATGTGGCTGCAATTATTGATCCTACATATAATGGAAATATACATAAAAACACTTCAAGTAGTTCAAGCAGTACAGTAAGCCCTACATATGCATTACCTACACCACCACAGGAGCTTATGAATGATGATGTTCCATGTTACATGCCTATCCAAGGACAACGAAGAAATCAAATGCAATCTCCGTCCCAAACTCATGAAGAAAAGCATAAACGTCGAGTGAAAGATGGTTGCAAACAACAATAGAGATAGTCTGTTTCTTTAATAAAATATTTTTTGATATTTTTTTCGTTGCCATGAAGAAACGATATTTTATTTATCATAAGTTTCATAGAAATTCTTATTATATATGCAACTTAAAAATCAATACAAAATAGAATTAAATTTGTATCCTTCGTTTACGACGAAATATAGTTAACGAAAGCAATATAAAAATAAATGTGCCTTTTAAAATGATACGGTGTAAGAAATCGACGAATATCAATAACTCATCAATATTTATTAACAAATTGCACCGTCCTAAATCTTAAATCTGCCTTTTTCTATATATATTTATCGAACTGAAAATAATATATTGACAATTATTATATTAATGATATCAAAAAAATTATTATGCAAAAAGAAAGAAATAATAAAAACAAATAGTAGATAGACAATCAGAATTAAAACTAAAAAAGGAAGATTCAGTTATTGTATTTAATTGTATTAAGTAAATAATGATGTACAAATATTGACAATTTAGACTGAATATTAAATGATCTAAAGATTTTAATTAAACATAAATACTGCTCTCTAAATTTACTATATATCTAATATATTGCATTCTCATTGTCTTTTTCTTAGAGCAATATTTTTTCTTTTAATTATTTAAGGCAAAACCAAGAATAACTTACTGCCAAAGAAGACATTCATAACGTTCATTTTACATTAGACAAAGTTTAGTATTAGCAACATGAGAATATATTTTTTTTTAAAATATTTGAAAAATGAAGTTACGAATGCGTGCTATAAAAAAAGTGCTTCGTAAATTTAATAATCTTTATTTTAAAAAACAAATTTAATGATTATATTATAATTTTTACTAATCTATTAGTAATCTAATATAGACGCGCAGTATTTATAGTATTATTATTTAATATTACTTCAATATTTAAGCTTAACTCATTATTTATGGTGATTGGAAATTTATTCAATAGTGATAATATTAATTCTTTTTTACATTTATTGTATGAATACAGCTCTATACATGGTATATTAATAAATTATTTACAAAGTTATGATACACATTTTCATCAAAATTCCCCGTACAAATACACGACAATAATTCATTCCATGAACTTATTATGATAAAAAGAAAGGATCAATTTAATGTAACAAATATATTTGCCATATGAATATAAAAGTAATTAGTTTTACAATTTACAGAATATGCTAGTTATTTTTGTTTTTTATAATACATTTGCTGTTTTAATACTCCGAAAATATAAGTCAGTGAAAGATCTTTTCTATACAGTTGTCCACATTTAATGGCTCTAATTAGAACAAAACACTTCATTTTATGGCGCAAAATGTTAATTAAACTAATTAAACAAAAAAAGTTTATAGATTATATAAAATAATCTTTTACATAAAACATATTAATTTTAAAAAATATTCTTTGCAAAATATTATGTTAGTATACAATTAACATCATATGGGATTACTTACTGATAAAATATACCTTATACTGAATATTATTAAATTGATAGCAAAAAACTACCTGCTTCTTTTGTTGTATATTTTAGAAATTAATCTTGTTCTGTGATAAACTTTGCATCATTATGATGTAACAAAAGTTTCGTTTCACATGGTCCCACATATTATAATTTCTAATTCATCTTTTTCTCCCTGTGCAACCAAGTATTTCGAAAAACAACTGCATATTTTTTTACATATAACTGTACATATTATTTGGAAGAAAGCACTGTATATTATCTATCATATATTGTAAGTTGTGAATTATTTAAAATTGGACAATATTGAATGTACGATTGAGCAAAAAAGGGAGTTTAAAAAATATTCATAAAATTACAATTATTTAATTTGATGTATGTTTTGATCTCATGGGTAGCACAAATTTGGTTCTACATCGAATATAATAACCTGGCTTTCTCATTTCTGTGGTTTTTCGTATAATATTCTGTGTTTCTTTCCCATCTTCTCCCTCATCTTCATCATCACTCAATATCGGAATAAAATTATTTATCTTCCTGTATAATAATAATGAAAAAAATCTATATTAAATTTGCGTATTTAAAATATTTAAAAAGCATATAAATCATTAAATTCTTAGCTTTTTAAAAGCATAAATGAAATGCACTTGTTGTAAAGCATAGAATGTGAAAAATCTTAAAACTATTTAATGGAGTAGTAATAAAGAAGTAAGCTAATAACATGCTTAAAAAAAAAAGCAAATTAATCTAATTGAAAAGTAACCACCTACGAAGATCGGAAGTCGTAGTTTTTGATCTAGTATGGGGAGGTGAAAACATATATTTTGGAACTTCTCCAATTGCTGCAAATAAAATAATATTACTTTTATTATAATTAATATAATTATAATATATTCATAGCATTATTTTCATAAATTATTTTGAAAAAAAAATTTAAATATCATATTTAAATCTCAATATAGTATTAAAAATACCTTTTTGATCCAATGGTAGATCTTTTGTTTTCTCTGGTTGTGAAAATAAAAATTGGTTAGTTTCTTTATCTTTAGTATCTTGTTTTATTGATTTTCGAGTTTTCCTTGATCCATCTATTTTTTGATTAGAGGAATCTGAAGTTGTACGCTTTTTTTTCATAACAACTTCTTTACTATTAAAATCGTCTACTGGATTTGTGGTTTCTATTATTTCTTCTTCTATTATTGTCTCTTCAAAGATTCCTTTGCTCCGAGTACTTCTGGTTTTTCTTTTTATTTCTGTTTGTGATAAATCAACGCTTGCAGCTCTTCTCATTCGGGAATTCTGTTGCCTCTTATTTGCAGTAGATATTCTCTTTTTTGATGGAACACTTAGAATTTCTTCAAGTTCTTCTGGTATTGATTGTATCGATGATCTACGATTACGTGTATTCGCAGTTGGTCTATTTATTACTTGTTTTACCAAAAACTGCTCTTCTATTCCTTCTAGTGGTGATTCAATTTCTTGTGAAATAATTTCCTTAGTTACATTACTAGTTCTCCGAGTTTGTATTAGACTAATTGTCTCCTTAGATACAGAACTACCACGTTTTCTTGACGATTTAATAGTACTTGATTCTTCTATTTCTTGTTCATTTGTTTTATATTCTTTTGTTAATTTAGAAGAGTTTGCATTCGATTTTTTTGCTCCTCCAGAAGATTGTTTCATCTTTGAACTTGTAGTTTTTGTTTGAACTTTTTTCATGTTATCTTCTGTTGATATATTAGATATTGACAATATTTCATCGTTCTTTGATAAAGATTTTACTGGTTCTAGCTCTTTCTGTACTGAAGCAGAACGTCTACTGCTTCTTCTTATTGGAATCTTGACTTCTTCACCTTCTGTTTCTATAGAAACATCTTTGGTTACAGAAGATGCTCGTTTACCTCTAGTTCTTTTTGGAGTTGACATTTCGGATAATCCTTCTGATCCAGAAGAGATCGTCTGTTTAATATTTTCATCTGTAGATACCATAGATCCAAGTAATACTTCTTTTACAAGCGAACTGGCTCGTCTCGACCGTGATGTTTTTGATGGAACTTTAGAAGGTGAACTTAAAGGAGATGAATTGATTTCTTTTGTAATGGAAGAAGCTCTACGTGATCTGGTTATTCTAGGTGTAACTTCTAAGTTTAAAGTAGATATATTAACAATATCTTTTGAATTTGTACATTCTGGTATATCATGGACTGAGTTCTTTCTTGTTTTTCTATTAGAATTATTGTTATCAAGTCGTATTGATTCTTTCTTTATCTTAATTTCATCTGCTATTTCTTTCTTTTTTATAGAAAATTTGGACTGGCTGTTTTCTTGTCTATCTAAAGCTGTAACACTTCTTTGAAGAGTATCTTGTACTTCCATATTAGAATCAGATTCATCATCTGTAATATTTAAATCACCATAAATATTATTAGTGTCTGAAGGTATTGATTTCGATTCTTGTTTTTGTTTACTCTCTATTTCATCAAGAACTAAAACTATCTCACTATCACTATCCGAAGACTCATCATCAGTAATATCGAAATGCTCACCATTCTTTGAACTCGTATATTCTTCAACGTCGTGAATAAATTCATTCGGTTTATCGCGAAACGATTGATAACATTGCTCTTTGTTCTCTGAATGATTTAAATTTTTTTTCATTAGATTAGAAATATTTTTACATTCTTCTTCATTGTTGTAATTTTCTCTAATAGTTTCAAAAATTTTAACACTCGAAAGATCTTTATAATTATTTTTTTCATTTTTTAATTTTTCATCATCACATAATTCTAAATGATTTGATTGATGTATACTTTCTGAAAGTTTACTTTCTGGAATAATATCTTTTTCGATCTCTGTATTTATAGATTCTTTTGAACTATATCGTGATTCTTCTGGAATAGAACTTTTTATCAAAGGAGTCGACGCAAAAATACAATTAGTATTCTGTTCCTTAGGAATTTTTGATAAACACTGAAATTCATTTTCACTAGTTCTTTTTAAAGAAACATTTGTCTCAAAACTACTGTCTGGAGAAAGTATTGCAGTAGAATGAATCGAAGAAGATAACATAGAAAATCTTTTAGATATTTGCGGAATATTTTTTATGGAATGATTATCCAATATATTAACTGAAGAAGTATTTAAATGTGAATTTACATAGTTTCTTGATTTTGAATAATTAGTTAAAGATTCGTTTATAGATTCTGTGGATGTTTGCAAATAAGTTCTTCTAAGACTTGGTCTAGGTCGAGCTGTGTAAACATTTTTACAAGTATAATCATTATTTGATAAGATTGCATTTTCAATTGAAGATTTTTCACTCACTGTTGGACTTTCAAAAACTTCTTCACTTAATTCTGAAGTATTAAGTTTAGAAAAATCTTCTTTTCCATTAATCTCGTCATCAGAACTACTTTTCTTTGATTGGCTAATATTGAATCGTATCTGTCGATTAACTTTACGCTCTTTATCTAATACAGAATTGTCCATGACTTCTTCTTGTAAACTACCTATAGTTGGAGAAGTTGAGGATCTTATAAGCTGCCGAATTTTTAGAATAGAATGCGGAGTTTCAATCGGAGTATTTCTATTACTGGATATTTTTCGTTTTACCAATGGAGTATTAAATACAGCATTTAAAACTGTTTCATCATCATCCAGTAACTTTCTACGCTTTGTTCTATCTGGAGTTTTCATTTCATTGTCTTCTTCATCATGTGTAACTTGTTCTAAAGTGCGTTTTCTATTATTTTGTACTATTTTAGGAGTCATTACACAGCTTATATTAACTCTTTCGTTACTTGGTTTTAATGTAGCCCAAGGAGCAGTGACAAAAGGAATTACAGATTTTTCCTCTCTAAGATAAGTCTCTTTTGCTTTCTTAATAACTGTTTCATAAATATTTAAATTTTTTTGAGAACTTTTTTTATGAGTCATGGGTCTGGGATATCTAGACTCTAAACCTGCATCTAAATTTGTTTTATTTATGCTTACAGAAAATCGCTTCACCACATCAGGTAAAGTTGCATTATAGGCGTTTAACATATCGGTATGCATATTTTTAGAGACAGAAGAATTGAACCATATATTCAAATTTCCACTATTTGCTTCCATATAACGACACCGCTGTAAATAATATAATAATTTTATATCTTCAGATTTCGAATCTTCCAGAAATTTGACAAACATTTCTTCCTCTTCGGAGTCTAGAGCCAAATGTAAAATATCTCCGAGTTTATCATAATTTTTACAAGCTTGAAAGAAGCACATAAGTAACTGTGTATAATGTGATTGTGGTCTGCGATGAAAAGCAGATTGAACTAATCCATGTTCTACTGATAAACTTATCAATGTACTTTTATCTTGAATTGATGACAAAGGTGGTTTTTTTATACGTAGATACATCAAAGCTAATTTATGTTGACTGCTCCTTATCAGTGTCTTTAATACAAGTTTATGATGCCAATCTTTGACATCAGAATCACTAACTAATTGACCAGTCATCATATCCAGAAAACCATGATAGTCTTCATGATCAAGTAGCCAGAAAGCTTGAGTAAGTTTTATAAGACTTGGTCTCATTTTAAAAGAAGAAGGATATTTGATTAATTGATCAACTCCAGGATAAGATCCTTGTAATAACATAGCTAAATCCATCAAAAGATATATAGTAATTTGATGTTTACATTCAATTTCATTTGCTTCTGTTTGGTCACAATCGGTCAAATAACTTCTTAATAATGACTGTAAAGAAGGTGGAGGATAATAACCATTAGTATTTGCATCTCCAGCTTCTCTTTCCCATTGTAAATTTAAACCAGAACATTCTCGAGTAATTAATTCATCTATGAAAAGTACTTCTTCTTTTTCGTCTTTCGGATTATTATTCTTAATTGATTCTCGTTTTTCTTTATACAAAGTGAACAGTTTCTCAAATGGATATGGAATCTTCAGAGTAAGAGAAATTGGTAATGGACTATCATCTAAATTTTGTGATTCAGGTAATAAACCTACGTCATAAAACCATAGCAGTACTTTGAAATACATAGATACTCGTTTCAATGCTCTTTTTTGCTTCATTAAATTGTTTGTTTCAAAAGGTAGTTTTCCTACTACATTAGACAGACATTCCAGTTGCTGATAACAAAATCTTAATGTTTTTACTTCAGATTCTCCTATATTATTACCTGATTGGTCAAATAAAGGAACACATAAATGATCAGCAATCATTTTTATAGAAGATGCACGCTGTATTCCCCACTTTAAAAAACTTGGATACATGTAAGCTGCACTTCCATCTGACCATTCTTTAGCACATCTGATTAAAAAAGTCGCCCAACGTTGTTCCAAACAAAGTGATAATAACATATCTCTTTGAACATTATGATCACTAGAAAAAGAAACTTCTGTGTTGAAAGGTATCAAACCAACAGAGAGACACTTGTGAAATATTTCAGAAGGTTGCATTAATATAATTGGGCCTGTAATGGCAATTTCACGAAGCAACTCAGCCTGAACGCCTCTAGAAAGCCAAAAAGTTAGTTTTGATAAACTTAATTCTATCCATTCAAGAGATAAAGAATTTGGATAGAATAATTCTTCTGACGAAGTTATGTTATTGTTAGGAAATTCTTGCAGAGTGCGAGGAATATAAGCACAACTTATTATTTCATTATTATTCATGTTATAAGACCTATTATTCGTATTATAACAGGCTAATATACTATTTGGATTCTTGCATTCACTTATAGTTTGAGGCATTTGTTCCTTATACCATTGATTCAAATCAAATAAGAAAGTTCTATTTATAGTCGAAATTAAAAGCAAACTATCTTCACCTCTCTTACATTCTGACTCTGTTTGATCTAGATTATTTCCTCTTTCAATTGTAGACAAACTAATTACTTTATCTTTTGGATCTAATTCGATCTCAAATTTAAGACTAGGCTCAGCTTCTAAATTAAAATATAAATTGGTTCCTCTATCACAATATTTTCGTTCAAACAACAAAGCAAACATTCTCAAAAGAGGAGGCATCTTAAATGAGTCATCTTGAAAAACCACCCATAAATAATAAAAAGGTCTAGGATCATCTGTTGGTTCTAACAATGCTAAATGTGTTATTATCATAGTTTCATCTACAGGCATGCTAATCCATCCCACAGAACCATTATTTTGCCATATTATTATTCTGCCTAAACATCCTGATATTAAACAACCAATTTTTGTTGAACTAATTATTGTATTCGTTAATTTTTCATCTAGAAAACCATTAGATTCAAAATCTTCTCTATTAAAACCAATATGTTTTTCTATACCTACAAATATAAAAATGAAAATGTATATTAGAATATGTATATTAGAATAGAATAAAAAAAAAATAAAAAAAATAATATTGTTTTAACAACTTACGTTGAGTTAGCAAATTGCAAGTCATATGTTTGCTATTATTTCTATGGAAGGAATCTTTTGTTGTTAAAATTTCTATTTCAGCAGGAGAAATTTCATCCATCATCACAGATAAATCAGGAACCTCCCAAATAGATCTCTGAAGATCAATCATAAGGTGATGAAGATTGCGTAATACTACACAAGCTATACCATCCATTTGCATAAGAATATTTTCTGGTCTTTTATCATTGAACTCTTCCCATTGTGTTCCACCAGATACAATACAAACTTGTTCTATACCAGCTGGCATCTATAAAAAAAATATAAATATTATAAACATTATTTCATTCTAAATGCTTTATTTCAATACTTACTTTAATAGCTCTTAAAACACGAGAGGTAGTACAATCAAATATACACAATAAACCCATAGAATCTTTAATTCTTGTTGCTTCATTATCTAAACCAACAAGAAGTAAAGGTAATTCCCCACATTGAGCAGGAAATTGACAAACACAAGTGATCTTTCCTCGAAAAGTCCATGAACTGGTACTTTCACCAGTTTTTACATTAAGAACTACTAAATGGCAACCATAACTTAGCCAAGCATATGTAATATCATTTAGAAAACCTCCATGTACATTATCAGTATTATTATATATTCGTGAAATATTTGATGATCCACATCTATGATCATCATCTTCTATATTATTTAAATATTTTGTTATAGAATGTTGAATATCTATAACATTACGATTCTATAAAAAAATAATGTGATTAGAAGTGATATCACTATAATAAACAAGTATTGCAATAATCATATGAATTTTTTTAAAAATGCAATATAATATTATTAATTACCTCGCAGCTAACTTCTTCTAATTCTTTCATATTTTACACGTGATATTAAAATAGATGAAATAAGGAAGAATCATTTATAAACTTTCTCACTAAGATCACCATAAGGTTATGTTGCCGCCAAATTTCAATGATCCTGTTACATACCGATAATGACGATTGGCATAAGCTTGAATAGCGTACATTCACAGTAAAATATGATAGAGTATTCGGAAAACGGCGTAATTTAGAATCATACAGAAGAAAATTTATATTACTTTTAAATTCGTTCCGCTATTCGTGCGTACATTTTAAAACTGTAACTATACAACTGCGAAGTACGTTAAGAAGTGTTACCAATTGCATGATTTATGAATGACATTTAATACAAACATAAAATATTAATTACTATATAATTTTAAATTTAATCAAATGAAAGAAATTTAAAAATATTCTAGAATAATTATACTAAAAGATTGTGAAATAAATTTTGATTATCATATTCAATGCTCATAGAAAGAAAGCATTGTTTCTAATTATTAAATTCTAATTATTATATTAATTTTATTTAAAAAATACTTGACATTTTAAATCTGAATAAAAATATTTATAAAAAGAAAGAGAATGTAAATATAAAATTAATAAACAACGATTTTATGTTATTTTTTATATTGTTATTAAAATTAATATTTTAATTGATGAATTTTTAATTTCTTAAAAATTCCTATATTTAAATTTTATATATATTGCACTTAAAATATTGAATTTCAAATATTTTTATTTTATTTAATTTGTTATATGATTATTTATTATAATTATATATATATTTCAAATAATGAGAATTATTTATTCAACTATTTCAACTATTAAATAATTTATTAAAAAAAATGAAAATATCTTAAATATATTAAATGCTCTTAATGATATTTCTCTAGTGGATAGGCCTCAGTTGATTGTCAGAATATTTTTTTATAAATTCCAAAACTAATATTTTTTATATTATTTATCACAATAAATATTATCTAATATTATAATTACAATTATTTCATTATTAGAATAAGTTCTATAAATTATGAAAATTAAAACTATAATAATATTGTCATAAATATATATTAATTAATAATTCTAACCTTTATTAATATTAAATTGCTTTGCTAAATTGGCTTACAAAGTTTAAAATTATTAACAAAATATTAAGAAATGATTATTATATTATAAAATGTCATATCAAGATTCGCCGTTTTCGACTATGTATGGTCAAGATGATTATGATATTGATGAAGACAATGATGAGTATTTAGAGGATGACAGAGATGTTGAAGAACAAGATGAAAGTGATGAAGGTATAATTATTTTATAAAAAATTTTATTTATAGGTAATATTTATATTTATTCAATGTAAATTTTCAGACACAGAGGAAGCAAGTGAAACAGATCTTGGAAAATCTGAAGAATACACAGAAATAAAAGAACAGTAAATAAATAAATTTATATTAACTTTTTTCTTTTAATAATGAAACTTAAAATTTCCAGGGTTTATCAAGATAAATTAGCTAGTTTGAAAAAACAATTGCAACAGTTAAAGGATGGAACACATCCAGAATACAATCGTAAATTAAAACGCTTGGAGGCTCAATATAAAGAAAGGTTCATATTTTCTGCTATAAAATTTGTTTTAAATATAATTATCATGTTCTTCCTTTAATTAAGTTATTTATTTACAGATTACGATTGAATATAATTTATCGTGATTATTTGACAGAATGGGTAGAACGAGATTATATATTAGAAAAGAAAGCAGCAGTGAAGGAGTTTGAAGAAAAGAAAATAGATTTAAAAGAAAATTTACTAACTGACATGGAAGAAAAACGAAAAATGATAGAATCTGATCGACACACAATGGAACTTACTGGTGATTCAATGGAAGTAATATAAATTTGATATGAGTATATCAATATATTATAATTATTATAAAATATTCATTTTTCTATTCATTGTTTAGGTAAAACCTGTAATGACAAGAAAATTACGAAGACGACCAAATGATCCTGTACCTGAAAAAGTAGAAAAACGGAGGAAACCACCTCCTGCTCAATTAAATTATCTATTAGATGAAAAAGAAATAGAAAGTGATTTAAAAGCTATTAGTCGCGGTAAAGTACTGACCACTGTTCGCAAACCAGGTACTGATTCAAAATTTTAAAACAATATGCATACATTAATTTTGCATCATCTTACAACAGTATTACCACATTACAATGCAATCAACATGCCTTCACAACATATTCCTCCACCCTCTGATAGTCCTATGATAGAGACTAGAATAGAAGATGGAAAACTTTTACATGAAAGGCGATGGTAATTTTAATTTTTACATCTTCATATAAAATGTAAATATATTTTATATTCAAATAAATAAATTATTAGGTTCCATCGCGGACAACCAGTATATGTAGAGGGAAAAGATTTAACCAGGTTTGCTGCAAATATTTCTGCGATAGGAACAGAAGCCGTAAGTAAATAAATATTAATAAATTCACATTATTTATTTTTTTTATTATATTTTTTTTTTAATAATAATTTACTCATTTCATTCAAGATTTGGGTGAAGAAAGTTTCAGATGGAAGTAAAGTGCGGATATACTTATCCCAATTAAGTCGAGGGAAGATTTCGATCAAAAGAAGAGCATCATAATGACTATCATAATGAAGTATTCATCGTTATAAATTTAAGTGTTCAGTAATTGTTACACTTGTGATATGATATTAGACTTGTAGTTTATTGAAGTTCTATTTTCTGGATTCAATATAACTCTTACTGTACTTGTTTTTTGCCACCAATAAAACCAGACTTTTTGATGATATTGTATTGCCATATACATCCATATAAAATAAGAGAAAAGTAACAGAAACATCATAGCTAATAATAAATAAGTTGTCCATCGTGCTGGAGGAAAATTATCATAATTATTTTTTGCGTAAAAATCGGCCGCAACTATACAAATGTAAGAACATCCTATCGCCATAGGCGTAATAATAATGCTCCGAAGTAAATCAGCTTTCAAACTGCGAACATATAATTGATGTTGTTGTTGATTAAGGCACATCCAAATTATTATAGAATGTAAAATATTGTAGCGAGGAGTTCTCCTGACATCAAAGTGATATCCACATAATTCGCAACTATTCCTGTTACTTTCCTCTAGCCAACGTTCTAAACATTTTAAATGTATTGCACCCATAGTTCCCTTGAAAAAATTTTATCTTTTAATTTCTTTGGAATTCATGAAATTTCATTAATGTTAATGACGATTAGCTAACCTTACACTTGCAAGGATATGTAATAGGTAAATGTTGGGAAGAATCATAGCAAATGCGACAGTGTATCTCCTCATTAAAAGATTCGGGTAAACTTAATTTCGGTCTTTTATTCGAATCATGTTTTATATCAAGTTTCCGTTTTATTGTCAGCTTGACATCTTTATTCTTTTGATCGCATTCCGCTTCGACTTTCGCTATAATTTTTTCTAGCACACTTTCGACAGAACTCCTTTGACTGGTCATTATAAACTGTTTTTAGTTGTTTAATCTGAATATTTTTAATGTATTCAAGAAAAAAAGACGAACGAAAATATATCAATTACATGATAATTTCAGTCTGTTATTGTTATACTTATATCATTTTATGAAGTTATAAAAAGATAAATCTCATTATAAAATATAACAATTTTTTTCATTATGTATTTATATAATTTTATCCTATTTATTATAAATATACATGAATAGGGAAAAGAGGATTGAAGTATCTGTTTACATGTATAAAAACTTGTATTATATTACGAAGAATACAGTTAAGTTAACTAAGATATTATTAATGAAATATGTAATAATGTGCAGTTTGTAATTAATCACTAAATTATGAATAAACGTTTGTCACTCAGCCATCATATCCACACTGGGACAATCTTCACCTATATTACTTGGAGATGTTTCTAATTCTCCGATTTCATTAGATTCGCTATAAATATAAATTTCATATATATTTCATATATTCATATAATTTCATATATTTCTATAAATTTTTTAGAATATAAATTTTTAAAATATCATTACCTGTCTAATGAAGGATCATTGCTAAACATTTCAGTTGGAACAGTAGGTGGTGCTTTTTCTGGTACTAATTCCAAGTAAGTTTGTCGAGACTCTAGATGTCTTTCTACTTCTTCTGGTGTCATATGTCCATCTGACATTAAAGACATTGGTACTATATTATTTGATGATTGTACCTGAAATATAAAATGTTTGTGAAATAACTTACTTATTCATTAAAATTACTCATAATTACTTACTATGGGTGTGTTATTTGATTTTGTCACTTTTGGAGTAGGTTTCTTCTTTTTACTTGTATTAAGAGGCTTTGTTACTGTTGGTATATGATGTGGTGTGTGATTACTAATGCCTATTTCTATTTTTTTTCTAAGAACAAAACATAAAATCAATATAAATTATAATTTGTTTATAATAGAATTTCTTTCAGTTACCTTTTTGAAGTATCAAGACGTGTAACTTCCTCATCAGATGATTCTGTTTCATCACTTTCACTGAATGAAGCATCTACCTTCTCATATTGTAATAATCTATCCAATAAAAAACTTTTATCCCTATTTACTTTAAGTAGTTTTCTTTGTGTAGATCGTAAAGCTTCTTGAAAACATTCATTTTCCTAAAATAGTTATTAAATAATACAATTGCAATTAAAACTTATATAAAAATATTAAATATACATACATAAATTAAAAATTTTAATTTTCTTTTAAGATTTCGATATTGATCCTTGTAATTAGGCACTTCCTCCTCTGGACTATCATCGTCATCATCTTCTGCATCTGCATTGTTGTTTGCAATTGAACGACAATACCATTCTTCCAACATTGATCATCCGCAACTAAAAATTGATAAACATAAAATTATTTACAAACGTTATTTTATATAATATTTTATAAACATGTAATAAAGAAGTAAATTTTTAATATCGTTTATTCGTATAATTATAAAAAATATTTTTATACAATATAATTTCTCTATAATTTACATATTATAATAAATATATTATTAATGTCAATTTTATGCTATTTAAGGTTAACTTCTCAGCAATAGGAGATAGGGTGACAATATATTTAATAGAAAATTAAAGAATGATCAGATAGAATTGAAAAATCTGAATTAAAATAAAATAAAATGCAGTAATACTTACGCAAAACTTTAAGATGATTTCTTTTGTGGTGCGAATAATCGAGATGAACAATTAGGAAGATAAATAAGTTGTTTATGACTGGCTTCCATTCTGAATTTCTTTATCGATTCTATAGTAAATTCAAAATGCTATCATTCGATAAGAAATATTAAATTAAATATTTACAAATTAAATATTTACGATTTAATAAATTCTTCTTTTAAAAGATAAACAATAAAAATTTTTATAAATTTTTTAAATATTAAATCAATAGTTTTTAAATATTTTTTTAAATTTATAATAATAGAAAAATTACAACATTTTCTCATTTATGGAATAAGCAATAAATTTATGTAATTTATGTAAAATTTATTAAATTAAAATTTCATAATTTTGTGCAATATCTATTAAATAAATAAATCATACAAAAAATATATAAAAATATATTATCTTTATATATTGTAATATATAAATATATTATTTTATTTATTAATTATTTATTATATTATATATCTTTTATATATCATAAGTGAATATTGATTATATCTAATTAATGTATAATAATGATAAAAATAAAAGATTGAATTATAAATAATAAAATAATGAATGTTATATATATTTTTCGCCAAAAAATTTAAATATTATAAATAAATTTTTTTAAATTCGAAACGAAAAATAAAATATTTTTTAATATTCAAAAAGTCGATATAGTTATTATCTTTTATTTTTTTAAAGAACCATATTTTTTTCTTTTTTAATGAGTATTTAAAACCTTTTAAAAAAATAATTTATAATTGTCGCTATCGATGCGCTATGTTACATGTTCTAATTTGTTTCAAAGAGTTTCCTATCTTCTCAAAACTGATTGTCTATGAATATATTGAAGTAAAATTAATAAACTTACATGGTCGAAGTTTTTAGTTTTTATAAAACAGTCTTTAGAGAAGAAATTGTTAAGTGTTATTGTCACAGTGCAAATCTTTTAAAACGTTTTTAATAATTAAAAAAGGATTTTTGCATTCCAAATGGGTATACCGAAGTTCTTTCGATACATAAATGAAAGATATCCTTGTCTCACAGAAAAATTGAAGGACTATCAGGTAATTAAAAAAAAAAAGTTGTCAACAGTACTTGCCCTTTATGTTTTTACGATTCTTTATCATTACTCGATAGTGTCTTCTTTACATTTTTCTCATACATTCTATTACTATAAATTTTTTGGTTTCTTAAAATATGCATATAAATAATATTTTAAAAATAAATATATCTTCATATTATTAATGTATTATCAATGATTATCATTATTTCCAGATACCTGAATTTGATAATTTATATTTAGATTTAAATGGTATTATACATGAATGCTCACATCCGGACGATACGGATATTACGTTCCGCATTTCAGAAGAAATTATATTCAAAAATATATTTCGTTATATTCAGGTATTATTTTGCATGATCCAGCCTCAAAAATTATTTTTTATAGCGATTGATGGCGTGGCGCCACGTGCGAAAATTAATCAACAAAGAAGCAGACGTTTTAAAGCTGCAAAAGATGCACAAATTCAAGAAGCTAAAGCAAGAGCTAAAGGTATAAATTTACCTAAAGAAAAAAGATTTGATTCTAATTGTATAACTCCAGGAACACTTTTTATGTCCAAACTGGATGAACAATTAAAATATTTTATTACATATAAAATATCAACTGACAAACTTTGGCAAAAGTGTAAAGTTATATTAAGCGGATCTCAGGTTCCTGGAGAAGGAGAACACAAAATAATGGACTACATACGTCATATGAAAGCACAACCAAATTATGATGTAAATACTAAACATTGTTTATATGGTTTAGATGCAGACTTAATAATGTTAGGTTTATGCACTCATGAAATACATTTTACATTGTTGAGGGAAGAATTGACATTTGGTAAAAAACAAAGAAAAGTTTGTTTAACTCCAGAAGAGACAAAGTTTTGTCTATTTCATTTATCTCTATTAAGAGAATATATAAATCATGAGTTTTCCTCATTAAAGGAAAAATTGCCTTTTTCATATGATTTAGAAAAAATAATCGATGACTGGATTTTAATGGGATTTCTTATAGGAAATGATTTTATACCACATCTGCCAAATTTACATATTATACATGGTGCATTGTCTGTACTATATCAAGTATATATCGACGTAATGCCTACATTAGATGGTCAGATAATCTAAAACAAAAAAAGCATGTAATACAATATACTTCATAAGTTACTTAAATTTAAAAATTTATTTTAGGTTATATAAATGAAGCAGGAACGTTAAGATTAGATAGATTCGAAAAATTCATGGAAAGACTTAGTCGTTTCGATATATTACAATTTTCTGAATATTATGCAGATTTGAAATATCTCGAAAGTAAAACAGGAAGATCTCTTATTGAAACTGAAAAACTCAATGAAAAAAAATCAAGTAATGAAGAAATTCGTTCTCCAAAAAAAGTACAAGATAAAGAATTCGATATGTTACTTAGAACTGCCGCGGAGATGGTATTTAAATCGTATTTATTTATTATCCATTAAATGATGGAAATTTATAATACTTGATTTTTAATATTGATTCTTAATGTAGTCATTAGGAAGATATGATGATGAAGATGGTGGAGATGATAAGTCAGATAGTGAGATGTATACAATGGAATTTGTTCAATGCAAGAAAGATTATTATATTAATAAACTAAAATATGAAAATATAGATGAGTAAGTGTTATTAACAAAAATTGTGCAATCTAATTTATACATTCTCTATGTATATTAACTATTTTAGAGATTTTTTACGTTCACAAGCCGAGGGTTATGTTAGAGCAATTCAATGGAATTTAAATTATTATTATAACGGATGTTGTAGCTGGTCGTGGTATTATCCACATCATTATGCACCTTATATTTCTGATATAAAAGATTTCAAAGATTTGAAATTGGAATTTGAATTAGGAGAACCATTTTTACCATTTGAACAATTATTGGCTGTGTTACCATCTTATAGTAAAGAATTATTACCATCAGCATTCCAAACATTATTAACTGAAGAAAAATCTCCTATAATTAACTATTATCCATCAGAATTTGAAACAGATTTAAATGGCAAGGAGCAAGAGTGGGAAGCTGTAGTACTTATTCCATTTATAAATGAAAAAGATCTATTAGATGGTAACTAAAAGATTGCAAAATTTCATTTTTCTATAAATTAAAATTATTAATTAAAATTTTACAGCAATGGCACCTCATTATTCAAAATTATCTTTGGAAGAACAAGCAAGAAACAAGCATGGACCAATGTGTTTATTCACTTACACAGAAGAAGAATTGGGCATGTATCATGCACCTGAATATTTTCCTAATGTTATTAATAATTATGCGAAAGTGCAACTAATTAATCGTGAAGACATTTACGTTCCTCGAGAAAAATTAGTACGGGGCTTGTGTTCTGGTGTAAGACCAGATATATACTATCCTGGTTTTTCTACTATACAACATATAGAGCATACTGCAAGTTTGGAAAAAGCTAAAGTAAATTATTTAAAATTTTTTTCTCTTCATTATTTTATCTATTCTACTTTATTTTATTAAAGTATTATCATCGTGTATAGATAAAAGTATTTCAACGACAATCTAATCGAGAAAGTATGATTTTACATATAAAACCACAACCCAAAATTAATTTAACGACCATAGGATCAAAATTATTAGGTCAAATAGTGTTCGTAAATTGGCCACATTTAAAGGAAGCTTTGGTAATTGGTGTTTCCAGTTCTTCTTGTATGAAAATGAATTTAATTAATCCGCAAATAAAACGTTTATATGATACTATTGATGGATCAGAATGGACTGTGGAGAAAAAGCGTATAACAGAAACGTAAATAATTAAAAAAATTTTTTTAATAATTTTAAAATTTAACCGTTTTTATAATAATAATTATTTGTAGGTATAAAGATCGTCTCGGAGTGGATATCGGAGAAACTAAATTTTTAGTTCATGTACGATTATTGGTAGGAAAAAAATATACTTTCGGTTCTTATGGAAAAGTGCATATTGAAAAGCATTGGAGTGAAATACCAAGTTGTTATGCTTATCAAACTATAGTAAAAGATATCACAATTCATTGCAATAATAATATACCAATATACAAAACTGTTAATGATATCTTCGAACCAGGAATTACATGTTTTATGTTGGGACATCCATATTATGGAGCAATGGGAAAAGTATGACGTGCAAAGTAATAAGAAAACAATCAACCTTTAAGTTCCATTTTTTTTTCTTTTTATAGGTTCGCGAATCTGCGATTTGTAAAAAATCAGGTCGGATAAAAGTATCCGTAATTACGGTGCGAGAACCATCTTTTGAAGGGATCAAACAAATTCAAGCTGATCTTCAAACTCAATATATGCGCGGAAATATAGCTTCACAAAGATTGGGTATAAGTCCTTTACTTTTAAGCAGAATTACCGGTACGATTTTTGTAAAACAATCCTCAAATGGACTTCAACAAGATGAAGTTACACACAATATTGGATTCAATTTAAAATTCACTAAGAAGAACGCGGAGGTATGAATATATGTATGTATATATTTTATTTTTTTTTAATAAAACAATTCTTATTTTTTCCCTTAATTTTAGATTCCTGGTTATACTCGAAAAGCAGAAGATGGTCCTTGGTTTTACAGTCCCAAAGTTCTCGATTTAATTCGTAGTTATATGTTGAGATGTCCTACTCTGTTTGAACGATTAGCTCAAAATCCAACCACAGGTATCTTTCAAGAGGAAGATCTATTTATTAAAGGGTAAAGAGTAATTTAATTAACAGTCAATTTTTAGCAAGTTTGATCATTGATCATTCGCAATATTTTGATGTTACAGTTCTGGAGAATTAAATGATACAGTGGCATGGTTGAAAGAACAACTTCATGGAATAGAAAGCCGGACGTGTGGCAGGGAAACCGTTGAAAGTTCTATAGTAAAAAAACTTGAAGAAGAAGTGGATACATATCTGAAGTCACCAAACAGTATTGGAAAAGTTGTAGATATGCAAGTACAACCATATTTGCTTTATACACCAAGTTTGCGTGTACGCAATCTTTCACCTGATCCAAAAGCAGAAACTTATTTGTTAGATAGAATTTGTTGCATTAAAGATAATTTCACTGTACCTCTTGGATATAAAGGAACTGTAATTGGAATACAAAAAATGGAAAACATATCAGATACTATGTATGATGTTTTGTTTGATAAACCAATTATAGGTGTGTGTAATTTTCTATTTATTCACTATTTCTTTAACAATAAATTTGATTCAGTTTAATATTATTTTTAGGTGGTCTTAGTATAAATGGCTCTTCTGAATTCCGCGCATATCGTTTAGCAGCTCTTGATTTTATAAATATTAGTTATGGACAAAGAATAGAACATAGTAAAGAAACTATAAATACAAATGTAGAATCTACAGAACAATGGAAAAACCTTATGTCTAATCAGGAAACACAATCGCGCACAAATGCTAGTACATCGTATAAGAATGAAAATCATTTGCCAATTGAAGCAGCCATGTCACCAAAATGGGTTGTCCATAAGAATACCGAAGAAACGGCAAAGAATCAGTTAACTCACAAATTTAAACAGTACAATGTACAGAATACTGTGAATATTCGAAAATCGCATAAAACAATGAAAAATATGCAACTTCCTCAGAACACACAGAAAAAGTCATCTATAGAGCCAACATCTGAATTCCAGGCAATATGGAATGAATTGCATAAAAAACAGGTTTTATGAATATAAGATATTTTATCTAAATAAGATCATTTAAATTTTTTTTTTTGCTTTTAATATATTCGAATTTATAATATATATACTATATTGTATATTATTTTTAATTTTGAAATTATTTCTTGTAAAATAATTCTTGAAATTATTTTAATTGTATCTAATAATATTTTAACAAATTTTAAATATTAATATAATTTATAGGAATTAAACAAAGCTACATCACAAGTTTCAACAAAACTCGAAAATCCGGTAAGCATAGTTACATAATTTTTTTTCTCATTTTATTATAATAAGTTATTTACAATTATCAATTATATTTCAGCCTCAAGATCCTAGTGCTTTCTTGAAGGCAGTGTTAAAAATTCCTGATGGAAGTGCTCAAGAACATCAACAATCTGGAGTATGTAAAACACCTAAATGTTCAAATAATTCACAGAAAGAAAACAAAGTATTAGATACACCACCTTTAGTGCAACAAATGTTCGATGTAAATACTTATTTCAATACTTATTTGTTATTTAAATATTGTTTCACTTTTTAGAAGAAAAATAATTGTTTTATTCTAGCATGCTCGACAGAATGATAAGACACCAACATGGTATTGCTCGCAATTATTGAATTACTATCAACTCAGTGGAGCAGGAATGCCTCGATATAGCTATTTTTGTATTGGAGAAAGTAATTTGATTCAAGCACAAATTCTTCTACCAGACAAGAGGATATTTGTGGGAGATCCATGTGTGAATCACGAACAGGCAGCAGGAAGTGCTGCAAAAAAAGTTTATGCAGTAAATTATTTAATTATTTCATTGAATTATCTTTTTAAATTTTTGTATTTTAATTAATTAAATTTATTTCTAATTTTTTAACAGGAATTAAAGTTAGCTAACTTATTGCCAAATATGAAAATACTTTTGCCACCTCCTCAACATTGGTATTCTAATCCTCAGAACAGTAATTGGTCACAAAATATAAGATCACCAGCCACACCATATTATCCACCAGAACCTAAATTTCTTCAACTTTCTCCTGAATGGGTCAAAAAAGATCATCGCAGTACTAGTTCTCAAGATACGTCCAAACAGAATAATCAGTATAAGCATCATATTCAATCAAAGATATCTCAAAATGAACCAAAGTCAGAGACAAAGAAGTGCCCAACAACTTTTGTACCCTTACAAGCACAAAAGAAAAGTAGACATATAATAGCTAAAAAGGCTATTAATAAAGATAGTGCAAATCAAAGTGCCAAAGATAATCCTCAACCTATAATACAACAAAAAGAAAAGGAATTGCCTACAAAGGTTCGTTAAAAAAATATATCTTTTCTTCTTGAAATAATTTTAAATTGTAAATATTCAATTTTAAATTTAATTTTTTCAGACGATAAAAGTAGAAACCGCCAGCACAATTGTCGAAAAACAAAAACCAGTGCAAAGTACCTCACATCAAGCACTTCACACACAAAATACACAAAATACACAAAATACACAAAATACACAAAATACACAAAATACACAAAATACACAAAATACACAAACCGTGATTAAACCTAAAAAATCGCGAGTTGCTGCAAAATTTTGCATATCATCACAAATTGAAGAAAACAATCACAGTAAAAGTTCAACTTAAAAAAGAAAAAGAATATTCGTCGATAAGCAATAAATGCACTTCGACGTGTTTATCTCTTTTTCATATATTTCTTTTTGATATTATGTAATAAAAATTCCAAAAAAATGAAGGTGCATGTATGCAGAAAAAACTTCAAAAACATTGAAGTATCATGCGTATAATACTCAATTATAAATAATTTTTATTTTAAAGTTTCCTTTTTGCCCCCTTTTTGTAAGCATATGAACTTGTTATACGTGTGAATGATGTTAAAAATGTCCAAGTTAATTCGTAATATTCACTTAATGTAATTACGAAGTAACAAGGATAAATGAGTATTTTATATGTTTCAATGTTTTATGAAGAACAGTATTGATTACTATAAGCTACAGTATATACATCATATTGAAGAAGAAAAATGACTCGTTTGTAAACTTTTAAAACATGCTGATCAATAAGAATGAATAAAAAAAAGTCAATGTATTATGTAATATACATTTGTTTATCGCTTTTTCTTTGTATATGTAATTTTTTTAATATACACATTATAGTTTTTATTTAAAATTATTTGTTATATAAAAGATAAACGTTACCCTTATCAAATTAATCCGCGACAAAAGATATTTTACATAGAATAGAGTAGCGTTTATTTAATAATTGGCTTATTCTTTAATTCATTATTGTGATTAATTATTTTTTGTTACCTTTTCTTTTTCTCTTTTATTGCTTGCGTGTCATTATATTCCAATTATTTGCTGAAGATAAATTCTGCAAGCTAAAATTTTGCAATAATTCACACATCCGTTTGTTTGTTCGTTCTCGCAGCACATTTTTAACGAAAGCGTCCTTTTGTGCTTGCGAAATTGTGAATAAGGCACCATGTTTCTCGAAGGCGACACGAAGCCACTGTGCTGTCCATTCTATGCATGTCTTATTTAATGTCAATAAAACTTCTGCGTGAGGCTCCAGATTACTCCGTGGTACTTCGCCTCCTATTATATATTTATTATATATTTATTATTTAAAAATGTTCAAAATTTTTACAAATATATTTATCTATTTACATACCTACACACTGCAAAATCACAGAAACTAATTGTTGACCAATTGGTTGTACGAACGTCTGTAAATGTGGACTCTGAGTAATAGCATGAGTAAGAAAATGTCCGGCTGCTCTGACGGTACCCGTTTCTGGTAACGTCAAGCAGTCAATTCCTGTAATAAAAATTAGATTTTTAAAAATTCTATTCTTTACTATAGATTTTTAAATTTTATAATAAAAAAATAAAAAAATAACGTAAATTGAAATTTAAAATTTACCACATTGCAACATTTCAGGAATTTGATCAGGAATTTGTAACAACATTCTGGTGTTTTTTTTGCAAATTTGAGCCAATAATCCAAGATATGCTTCCATTAATTCTGCCCAATCAGATAAATTTCCATTTACAGATCTGCAAGCCCTAACACCACATAGAGTAATTGAACTTATATCCGCGAAAACGGGACCTATTATGTTGTTCGGATCTCGTCCAAATAATAATACAAGTTGTCGAAGAAGATTTAAGGCAGCGGGATGAGGCCAAGTCTTATACGAGTTTGCCAAGATAAGAAGCAGAGGTCGAGCATCTTCCTCTGGATGCAACAATGACGTTAAGGATTTTTGAGCGCAAATATACATCTCTTCTAATGTGAAATTATCTTGACCCCATTCGGGATGAGCAACGATTTGACTAAATATTGGTAGTAAACCATCTAACACAGCCTTTCCAATAGAACCTTCCAATGTAGAGAAAAACATGGTAGCCATTTTTAATTGATTTATCACTGCACCACGTGCTATAAACCAAGGCTGTTGCAGAAGTTCTCGAATTTTTATTATACATAAACCTAATGTAGCATCTAAGTGAGCTAATTGTTCATCAACAGAAGGTAAAGTATTCAATAATTTTCCAGCTGCATACATTAATCGCAAACCCTCTGCACATCCTGGAGTAACATTCGGAAGAGTTCGTTCAATAGTATTAAGAATAGATGGAGCAAAAGGTGTAAGTTGTTGCTCACATTCTCGAGCTAAATCTTTTAAAGCCATAGTAGCAAAAGGTGCTGTCACCGAACCTCTTGTTAATCCTAAAGTAACAATTCGGAGCACTCTTTCAAGCCAAGGATCTGGATGTTCTCCGATCCATTCTGCATATGCTCCCATTGTTGAACATGCACATGCAAGTACCTGAAAACATAGAATAAAATTTTACATATTTATACTGCTAAATAAAGTAAAATAAATTTAAATTTACTATTTTTTTTATAAACATGATAATATTTTTTTTATAAACAAACAATCATAACATATAATTTGATTATGCACCATTTTAATACAAGAGAATTTGTTGTACCTCTCCAGGGTAATGATCGTATGGGATATGACTAAGAACCAAATCCATCAAAGCAGGAATGTAGTGGGATTCCTCAATACCAACACTGTCTGCTAAAGCCTCAAAAGCATGCAATGTAGATTCTACTTCTGTCCATTTTCCGGAGTTATCTAATGTCTGACTCAGCCTTTGTCCTAGAAGCACTAGTAAATCTTGTCCTAACACTCTGTAACAATAATCCAAAGCATCTGCCACATCTTGTCTATAACATCTGAAAAGCTCTCGTTCATCTGCATCTCCTGCTTCGCTAAGAGACGAAGGAAGTGTTGATTTTCTTAATAATGCTTGAACTAATCTTGCATAAACAGGTTTCAGAATCAACAAAGCACGACTTTCGTAAGGCTGGTCGAGAGTAGGAAGATAGTCCTGTAAGGCGTACCAAAATCCAAATGGAATAGAACTGCGAGTTTCATTTGTAGGATATCTTCCTTCTTGTTCAGAACATTGCAAAAGTAATTCAATTAAACCTTCAACAGTCCATTTTTGTGTTTCATTTCCTTCTTCCACTAAAGCATTTAGAAATGTTCTACTATGAGCTTCTCCAATTGCAGTTAAAATTTCACAAAAATATTTTCTATTATATTGCCTTGCCATGGTTACCAAACTATGTGTCCATTCCCACAATGTTTGTGGTCTCTTTGTAAGCTCACTATGAGTTACTATCATATTCAAGCATTCTTGTACAACTTCCCAGCCTCTGACATTTTCTTCATCATGTCCTTCCCTTTAAAATTGTGCAATTTAATTTATAAATATACCATATATATATACATAAATATACTGAATTTTATATATAAAAAATATGCTATTTATATTTATGTATATATGTGATATATATTAGTATACATTATATAGTACATACATATATGTTTAATTTTATACTACTAATTTATAATAAATATACTTTTATATTTTATTTATTATTATCATATATGTATATGTACATATATATATATATATATATATATTATACCTGCTTGGAGCATAATATGCTGCAGCTGCTAACAAATGAGAATATATTTGTCCTGTTGCCTCAAGGGGAAGTTGACCAACTTTAAGCCAAGCTAATGCACATTCCATAGCTAATAAGTGCATATCATTATCAATGTCTTGAGAGTTTGGATTGCACATTAAAAAAACTTGTTGTAAAAGCCAGGTTGTCTTATACCATCCATTTACTAAACATTCATGTAATTTGGCTCGTCTTGCTTCATGTCTTCTTTCAAACTGATAATATTATCAATATTATTAATATTATTTATTATATTTATTATATTATTTATTATTTATTATTTTTATCAGATTTATAAATTATATATATATATTTTACCTCTATAGGTAAAACAGAAAGTGTACGTAATAATAGTTCTAACATAGGAAGAGAATTATATGATAACATCCGCATTAGTTCATCTACAACATTTTTATCCTTGTCATCATTCTCTGCTACTGCGCAAGTATTTGCTACAAATCCAGCTAACTATAACAATAGGATTCCCTATTTAATTATCTAATTAACTTAAATTAAATTGAATAAATTCAAATAAAATATTACCGCATGACAGAGTTTAGACAGAACAACCTTTGGCATATTTGGCTGCTTCATAAAGTTTATTAAACGTTCCTGCAAAGCAGGATATTCACTCTTGGGTACTTCTTCCCATTGCTTAGAAATTTTGGCATGCAATGTAGTAGCTGCATAAAATTGAGCTTCCCTTGACTGATAAAAATCAGAATTATTATTTTTAACAAGATATTTATATTTACATAGAAAAAAGAATATTTCATATACCTTAGAAGGATCAAGAAGTTCCCAGACAAAAGTCCAGGCTTCTGGTGAGGCCTGAACCCTGAGGAGCCATGCATGCACATCATTATTTCCTTCCGCGTAAAACTGTTTCACAGCTTGATCGATTACAGTTGCATAATCCATCGTAAATTGTTTGCTAAATTTTATAAATAATCTTATATGTTCGATAACTACTAAATTTATACTTGAAAAGACCTCATTGTCATTAAAGAATTACTTCTTTCGCCTAATTTCGTCAGAATTTTATATTTAATTCGTTTCAATGTTTCTTTCACTAATAAATATACTATCATCTTCTTTGTAAATCATTTAAAGCGTGGTCCCGTATGAAATTCTTGCACATAAATTGCTTAATCCCTGTTTACACAGTCCTTTTCGATTTTTCGACCGTCTTCAAAATTTCATGATTGCGCGCAAAAACGACATCTTTCGCTATCGGCCGACAGCTCTATTTTTATTATACTTTTTAGAAACACACCTTAATTTTATTACAATTTTCAATCATTGAAAAATGAATTGAGCATATATAGATTTATTATATTTGAGAAAAACAAATATATATTAATAAAGAAAATTTTATACAAATTTTTGCATACTCTTAAAATATTAAAATATTAAAATATTTATTATATTTATATTTATAATATAAATATTTAAAATTATATCTTACATCTTACATTTTAATATGATTCCATGTGAACAAGAATTTAATAAAATAACCTTGCTTTAGTTAAGTTTAGTTACCTATACTTACCTTTGTGACAGAGAGGCATTGATATGTACTTTATATTTTTTTTGAGATTGTCATAATTCAAAGACAGTTTATTTTTTATTTATTATTTGAACTTTTTGATATATTTTATCTATGATATTATAAAATCTTTATTATATTAATATTTTTTTACTATTACGGCTAATTTACAGTTTTTACAAATTATTTTTAAGTGTTTATAAATTGTTTCTTAATGATCATAAAATAATTACATACATAATTAAAAGTAAAAATGAAATATTTATGAAATGATAATTTAGTAATATGGATAATTCTAAGGATTTGCTTACTAAAGGTATAATTTTTCTATTACTAAGTTTTTTGTTTAATATAATAATTAATATTTATTATTAATATGAAAACAGTAGCTCTTGTAGAGCGTAATATTAAACCACAAGGTATTCTGCTAAATGATCCAGAATCAGTAGCTAAAACATGTCAACAAGATTTAATTACATTGGCAACAGAAATTGAAAAAGCAGATAACTTTATCAAAGCAAATGCCTGTAGCAAGTTGCAAATAATTGTTGAGCAAATAAAAGCTCTAAAGAAACAGGCTGAAAATATCCTCACAGAAGCAGATTGGAATATGAAATTACATCATGTTTCTTGTAATTTTGTAAAACATCCTGGACATGTATATCATTTGTATCAAAGAGAAACTGGACAATTATACTTTTCAATGATTAGTCCAGAAGTGAGTCAATTATAATTTTATTTTATTCTAGATTTAAAAAAAGGTTGTTAAAAATTTAATATATATTTTATATATATATATATATATATATATACTATTCTTGTATAGGAATGGGGTAATTCTGGACCAATTCAAATTTACAAAGGTTCCTACAGATTAGAACATGATCGTTCATGGACATCTTTAGAGGAAATTGATAAAAAAAATAAAGAAATAACTATGTTGGCCAATCTTTGGTCTAATATTTCAACACCTACTTATAAAAGTCTTGATTTAAATGTAAATATGTAAAAATAATATATAATGTATTCAATTTAAATAAATTTGTTCATTTCAAACATGTATATTCAACTAAAATTTAAATTATATTTTTTATTTTTTTCGAATTAGACAATTATAGGAAGAAATTATATATGAGTGATCTAAAACACGATTTCGTATAATTTATCAATTACACTTTTCATAGTAATTCATATGATACTATTATTATTAACAAATAAAATATACGAATTCTAAAAAATAATGTATATAATTCTATATACATTTTGCACTTTATGCAACAAAAATATTTTATATATTAATGAATTGCATATTAGATGTACAGTTTTATCAACAAACGATTCTTCAAATAATTATTAATCTTCAAGATAATGTGAATAGTAGATAATATGAAAAATATGTCTATTATAATTGTACAAAGGCATAATAAGTTTGCTCTCCTTTGATTTTTTATATAACGACAATTTAGTCGTCTTATCTAATGCAATTTGTTTCTATTTCATAGGCAGTATTTATGAAGACAATATTCTGATTCTTTCACTGTGTTTTTTACATGGGACTTCATGCAAATGATTACATCAGGGAAAATAAAATTATCATCAAATGATTAATGAACACTCAATTTCTTCAACAAAATATCTGTAGAAGTTTAATCTAAAAATGATCGAAAGAATTCAGTGAAGCAGTACAGACTATTACCATGAACCACTGTGACTTTATTTTAATTTTTTATGATAGCGCATGCGTCATGTTGTATTTACTCTATGTGCTAAAACAAAACAATTTTTTTATTAATATTTGCAAAAATAATAATTAAGATTATAAAATATTTTCGTAATTCTTACATGGTAATGGTATTCTGACTGGTGCATTATCTTTTACTATGCATTCATGTGTTTGATTACGAAATAGATATTGTATTAATAATTGTTTCTCTTCTCCTACACATGGATCATAAAATCCTGGAAGTTCGCTCTGCAATGTTAAAATTTATATTTTACGATAAAAAAGATGAACTAATTTTAATGTAAGTAATTTTATATAATACCTTAGATGCATCATAAAGAATTAACTTTGAATCCTTTACTAAACATTGTAAAGGAATAGTTACATCTATTACTTCATCTCTATGTATGGGTCGTTGATCTGAATTATACTGATCTTGTTGAGGATAAACAAATCTTCCATATAAAGCTTTTGAGATAATTAAGCCCTTCTTTGATTCTTCCGTAGCTCTTATCCTACTCACAGTGGCTTTCATTAATTTAGTTGCACTCTCTGCTTCTTTCTGCTTTTCCATCATTCTCGTTTTATTTACTTCCTTTTCTTTCTCCTTTTCACGCTCTTCTCGTTTTTTTACCATGGGATCTATCACAATTTTTTTCAATATGACCCATGTCATTATTGGAACTACAGTAGCATAGAACACAGTGGCTGGAAGAACTTCATCACTAAGATGAATAGGAAATGCATAAGTTTGAAAGGAACGGTTCAATTTAAGTTTTAACATGACTCCTGTTGGTACTCCAGCAGATACTGTTGCAGATAGTCTAGTGTGTCGCGAAATTTTTTTTTCCGCGCCATATTCTACAACTAATCCAAATGTACCAGCTCTATAATTAACAAAATATTATAATTTGCATATATTATTTGAAAACACTATATACTATATACTATACAATAATGTATACAATATGAATGTACAATTATGTATATAATTATGAATAAAATAATTTGTTAATACTAACTTTACACTTCCGCGTAGTTTCATCTCTTTCTCATGCATTTTATATACGTAATTAAAACTAATAAATGACCGTATGATACCAAGATGTATGGAAAATGATGTATAAGATCTATCTGTATCTCTAACAATGCCAGTACTCATAGAACTTTCTGAACCTGCATTGTATGTAAGCTCTCCTATTGTATGTGTGTCTAATTGCATTGTAAGTGCTAAAATTAATATAATTTCCGAAATTAATTTTAATTAAAAAATTATATATATTTTTTCATTAGTTGATATCTATAATTAATAAGATGAATGAACATACTGCCTACAAGACTAGCCTTAATTTCGACTGGAGTGAACTCAAGTACTGTTGCTCCATTAAACATCAATTTATGAGGTAGTAAACGGAAACCTTTAAATGATATTGTTGGTCCATTTCCAGCACCAACTTCCAATTCTATCCAACCTTTCGATGAAAGTAATCGTTTTGCAGCTATATGTATGGAACCAGAACCTATACCATTTCTTGTACTTAATTGACCATACATTGTTATAATGTCTTGCAAAGTAAGAGGTGCTTCAATGGATTGTGTGAAAGACATTCCACTGACTTCTATGCATGAAAGTATGTCCCTGCTATATTTTAAAATACAATATACTTTATAATATGTATAACTATATTAAAATTGCAGAACATTACCTATCTTCATAATCTTTGTCATATCTATTAAAAAGATCTGTAGCATTGATATTCATTGTGATACTAGTAGTGGGATTTGTAAGCCTTAATAATTTTCTTTCCTCTGCTTCTTTTGCAAGATATTCATATTCTTCTCTAATTTCTTGAGGTGTTTTAGTACGCTCTACTATCTCCCAACCTTCAGTTTGTAATCCTCTAATACCCACTGAATCATAAATAGCTCTTTGATGGGGATTACTTAAAACTAACATAAACAACATATTAATTTTATATAATAGATAGATTGAAATATTTTTACAATATTAATCTATATAAACCTTTATATGCTGCTTTAGTGCGATTAAATAAAATTTCTGCTTCCTTTTTGAGTACAGGATCGACATGTTTGTCAGGATGATAAAGTTTGCTCTGCCTACGATAAGCATAATTGATCTCTTCCTGTGTAGCCTAATAAATAAATCTAATGTAACTAAAATATTTATAAATAACTTTTACGTTTAATGTCGGAAAATTTTATAAAAATTCAATTTTAAAATATATATTCCTTTATATTATTTATTATTATTTATTTATTAGAAAAGAAGAGATTTAAACAAAAAGAGTAATAAAAATGAAAGTATGTTACAATGTTGAAAGAAATTAATTAATATCAGAACGTAATAGTGTTTGATAATTTTTCTTAGCAATAAAGTTTATATTATATTGTTACGAAGAGATCGATTACATCAGACATTGAGAAATAGTATGTCACGTGGAAAATTAGGAATTGATCTTCACAATAAACCGGACAAGAAAAACACGTTCATAATTCGAAATGTCGTGTTGACTCACATTTCTTGGGATATTCAGGAATGTGTAATAATCATCTTCTATTAAATGTTCCTGATCATTGTCGTCATCCATTTCGAAATTTCGATTTTTTCTTCGTTGATTCAGACGAATTACAAGTACTAATGCTTCCCTAAAACTTAGTCTTCTGCTTCTATAGGTTACGAAAGACTCAGTCGAGAACCGGTTATCATTTAGTACTTATGATCATCGTCGGATGGTGCTAGATGAGCAAAAGCTCATTTTTGTTGGTCTGCATTATCGACTTTCAACAATTATAAATATAACGATAAAAATTTATTCGATTCATTTTAAGTACAACTGCAATGATTACAAGAATTTTTCTTCATTTCTTTGTTTTTTTAAATTTTATACATTTTATCTTCTTTTTTATTATTTTTGTCTACATAAGATTATAAGATCATAAATAACAAAAAAAAAATTGTAAAGGTAAATATTTAATTTTTATATTATTTATTATATAATTCATATGGAATTCTCAATAAATATTTGCAATAATTTTTTTTTAAACAATTTTTTATACTCTAATGATGATTTTATTTCTATATATATTTTTGAGAAAAAAAATATTTCAAATCGATAATTTTAAATAATTCTACGCTTACATATATCTTTTGCTAACTTAAGAATACTATAACCGTGACACAATAGCTTGCAGTGACTTGCTATAGAACGTGACCACGACCAGTCACGACAAACCACCATAAAAATCCAATAAAATTGGTAGGGAGAGACTAAGAAAAAAGGGCAGCCCAGTGCTACGGAGTCAGTTTGCTTTGACATTCCCTAATCAAAACAAGAGTTCCCTTTCTTTTCGTCTTTCCTTGCGCTTGTTAGGTCAGTTATAATTTTTAAAGGGACCGAAGGATTGAATTTCCTAATAATTTATCGTTTCTTCATAAGCGTGACTTGTTACGAATGAATGACAGGAATTTTTATAGTTTCTCCATAGCTTATACTCATAAAAATAATTACCTTGCTCCTCGCCTATAAGAATCTAAGCTGAGCTTATATAAAATAATTAAAGTATTATGTACGCATAAGTTTTGATTAAAAATTATTTCAAACAAATTGAGAGATGGTATATTTCTTTTGATATAATCAGCTCGCTTGTAATAGATTATCGTGCACGTGATAATAATTGGACAGGCAAGGCACACGTTGTTTTAGTAGCAAATTAATCGCAATCGCCGCGGCTAATGGCAACAGTAACGTTAAGAGGCGAGGAAACAATCGGCTGGATCGGCCGGCGGTATTGTTAAACACGCTCATTGTACTACTCTAACAATACACTGTTACAGTGACAACATCCAGGACGGTGAGTCTTAGCCTTAGATCAACAATCCGTTATCACCATTGAAAAATATCCGGCCATCGTTTTTTTTTTTCGAATAGGAAATTTCAATGAATAGTTCAATACTTAAGGACTTAATAGTGCCGAGTGATATAGTAAATTCTATGATAAAAATTCTATATAAATTTAAATTAAAACATCAAGTATGATCAATGCATAATATTTTACGATTACGATATCTAATATTTTATATCTTCAAAAAAAGATTGTGGATCAACTTAATTCTTTTCTCTGAATTTTTACATATATTTTATCAATGTGACATAACGCTAGATAAATGAATCTCTAATCAATGAATAAACTGATCACGAGAAATATACTTTAAAAAAAAAAAAAAGAAGAAATATAATAAGAAAATCATTCTATAAAAATGAAAGAATCCAATAGAGATAGAAAGGACAAATCATAATAATATTTTATATGAACAATATAATATATATAATTATACGAATAATATGAAAGTCTTTTTAAGTTATAATCTTAAGAATTATTTTTCTGATAATTCATGTTACTCTAGTAATAAATTAAATATATAAGATAAACATATAATATTTACTAAAATGATTAAAAAAAATCATTCTGAGGCAGAGTTAAAGAAATGTAACCCCTTCGGTTTTACAGACGTTATCAGTATCCTGCCTAAATCATTACGTAATCAGTGGCACGTATCACGGTCCCATTTCTCAGAATTATACTTATATCAAGTAAGAAGTATTTATATTGCTCACGATCAATGGCTGGGAACTTGTGCGATGTTTATTTGTCCGGAGATTTCGATTCCGATAGAGATGCCATAAAAAGAAACTGATCCTTTGGAATTCTTCCTTAGTATGGCTGTTGACCATTGTTTCACTGATTTGCGAGATCTAGAAAAAACCAATTTGAAATAAAACCATATCTTCTTTTGAAATAATTTTCAATAAAAATTATTAATGAATTTTATTTAATTAAAAATTTCAAGGATAAATTTCTTAAAAGATAATTTTAACATGAATTTCACTTGATCAATTTTATAATTGTTGAAATTTATTAAAAAAAAAGAAATAAAAAAAAATTCGCAATAGCTTTAGAATAATACTTAATTATCATAAAATTTTAATGAAATTCGTTTTAATTATAGCAACTAGAAATGGTTCAGATCTGCTTCGAAAAAATTTCAATACAGTCTCCTTCTAATAAAAGTACTTCAAACATATTTTCTATCCGGGAAACAATGGGTATTGTTTTTATGGAAGTGAAAGGATATTCTGTACAGTAGGAATCTGTAAGTACTCCGTAGCGAAACGAATCACGAGGTATTAGAGGACGTTTACTGAGCAGGCGCGTGCAGCTGATGCACCAGATCGATCTTTTCATCCAATGGAGGAGGCAAATGTTTCGCAGTCTCCGCCCAAAGCATGGCGACCGCTTTTCTTTCCCCTCTATGCTTCGTGTAACACGAAAAACGGAACTTGATCAGAAACACGTTTCTAATGGATAAATTAACTGCGTGCTTCAATTTTTGAAATAAAAAGGTCCATCATATTAAAGATTTACGATTCTACGAACAATTTGTAAATCTTTCATTTGAAAAAAAAAAAATTAATTTCTACAAATATTTGATTTGAAAAATGAAATGTATATATTAATTATAGAATATAATTTGAATCTAATAATTGATAAGATGAAGCTTTTTTTTTACAGATAGATATAAACTTTGCACAGTATCGATCCAAATGAACGCGTGCGCATTGAAAACCGGCAAAGTGGAAACGGCAATCCAATGATCAGACCAGGCGCGATTAAAACCTGACCAGGCGTTTTCCATTGAGTTCAGCAATTCTTTCGATGACCTTAATTCCTTCAGGATTCTAGGTAATGATTATCATGCAAAACACGATTGCCTAATGTGATTTCTTAAGCGGTACCTGAACATGCTTACATAATTGCACTTGATGACCGATATTGGACCAATTCTTTCTAAAGTAGAGCACAACAAATGTGTTTGTCCGTGGTCGAAATCGAAGGATGTCGGATAGATGTGATTGTAAAAAAAGTCTTGGCTACACAATCCCCTAGATATATCACGATTATCATTAATATAAATTGATGTAACATTGAAATTTCAGAATAAATAAATAAACGAATATATTTTAATCTTATTTACAATGTAATATCCAACGATTCGTTTTTAATTATTTTTTTTATTCAAGACATTTTTATATTCAGAAATTTCAACAACTTGTAAAACCTGATAAATAAATAATATTATCATTCTAAATGTAATATTTGTTTCATACCATTTAATAATCACTCTACTCTCTTTACAAACTTCCCATTGGAAGTATAACAAATAATAAATCAGCGCATCAACAATAACGAATAGCCAGACATTCTTATTCTTAACTGTTGCCTCTTTCTTCAGTCTCAATAAAAATAATTCTTCCTTCCTCCTCCAACAAACGCATCGCACCGTTTATCCTTCTTTTCCGCTCGATTTCCTGTAAAGAAGTTTATCAAAATCATTTTATGGGTACTTGACATTGCCTTAATAACGAGTAACAATAAAGTCAGAGAGTATGGAAGTAGCCTACGAAGACAGGATTTTTGGCTGTTCTAGTCACAAGGGGCGGAGAACCAGACGTGGGAGGTCTCTGATAAGTTGGACGGCTCGGTGACCACGAAACTCCGCCTCTGTGCGCCTCCACCCGCTTCGAAACACTCGCTGGTCCGCTTCGACATTCTCAATTAGTTTCAATCTCGGTTGGCTCTCCTCTCAAGCTCATCGTGTTTCCGCTGCTACTCGACCGTTTCCACGCGATCGCGATTCGACACAAGTGTTAAAGAAAAAAAAAAAAAAAAAAAACCTCGTCCTCGCAATCGCAGTGCTAAGAACGAGGTAAACTTCCCTGGTGATCCATCTTTCGTCGTCCGATCGAAGATTCGGCTTAGGCTTGTTTCACTTCTTGATCACTGTGAGTTGTTTGTTTTAGTTTGTTATAGTTTTATAAGCTTCTAGTGATCCGTTTAATAATTTTTGATAATAAGAATTTTAATCAAATTATTATATCAAAGTATTGTGGTGGTTCTTTTTTCTTTTTTCTTCTTCTTGGTTACACGGTGACAACTTTTTTCTTTCTTTTATTTTGAATGTAGGCATTTCTTTTTTGTGATTTCAGTTGCAGAAAATGTGATTGGTTTCTTTTTATTGGTGATTATTTAACATAACAAGGGTCTTTAAAGCTTTCAGATATTAATAATCTTCTATTCGTGTCTCGAAAATAGAGAATGAAGTGTTTTGGATTATTTCAATGAAGAAATACTTACAGCAGATGAGTATGAGTTTTTTTTTTTTTTTTTTATTAATATCTTCTTTCTCTTTTTCCTATCCCCGGAGATTTGCTTGGAAAGTTTAAAGAGCCCTAAAAAGATAAAGAAAATCCATTAAAGAAAAGAACAGAATACATCAAAATTGTTTTCTCACTTAAGATACTAGATACAATTTTTTCGTATCGTATCAAGTTATTGTAAAAATTATCTGCACGTTAAAACATTCGTGTCTTTCATCGCTTTTCAAAGATTCAGCGTGCAAACTTTGATTATTTTTAGCTTCGTAATTTAAAAAAAGAAAAAAAAAAAGAAAAAAAAGAAAAAGAAAGAAAGAAAAAGGAAGGAATTCGGACTTAGGTTTTGGTCTTAACCTGCGACGCCGTCGGATGTCGACGATCTCGTCTGCAACGTCATGTGCAAAGTTCATCACCTCTAGAACCTCCGGATCGTTGTTGATCTAACGTTTGCGTTTACAAGAACTCATTTATGATCAAGAAACTTATGAATGAAATGGTTTACTATCGTAGCACACGAGCCAAAATAAAAAGATGGATTTCGTGCAATATTATTGTTGAAATGTCTAAAATATCATAGCCAGAAGTGAGTTTATAAACTTCGTTTTTCGATCGAGCAAGAATTTCTATGAACTTAACGCGTATGTTTAGTAAACAGCCAGATAAACGGCTCTTCCTTCTGTCAGAGGAGATAAGGGGCTCTCCTAATTACGTCAAAACAACTGTCTGTACTTCCATAAATCAGGCATCAATTAATATATAATATATTCTTAAAAGATTTCAACAAGAAAATCACTCATTATTGAATTAATTTACTGATTTCAGCTCGGTATTAATTAATTTTCTGCCTATTGAGTCCTAACTTATATTTTCCACAATTATTAAGATTATCTCTCTGTTTAAAATTAATTAATAGATATTTATTGAATCCATTCACGAGTTTTACGATCCTTGATTGACAATAGCGGATTGTGATCGCGTTTTTTTAATCAAGCTGTACGTATATAGTAGATTCTTAATAAATTTTATTAATTAATTTTCAATATTAATATCTTAATTGTTAAAGGAAAAAAAGTGATCCGGATTAACACTGAGGCCATTAATCTGCGATACATTTACAGCTCTTTAACGCTGATATCCAATTAATGAGCTCATCCAACAGCGATAAACCGACATGAATATTTCTTAATGTGCACATTCTAAAGTTAAAATAAATGAGTTGGCATAGTATATCCTCTTATTGTCGAAATTTACGATCATGTCCGTCAGAGGACGTATCGAGGATCCTCTGTCGGCGGCCGCCGGAAGTCTCAACGACTCCCCTGGGATGGGGTCTCTTTCCTCGTGCTCGGCTAAGTGTTCAGCTGTTGCTCGCTCGTCAACGAATTCCCTTCTGGAGTCGTGTCAAACTCCTTATCCCATCGAATCGGCGGCTTTGAGCTTCTAACACGAGTTTTTCCACGTTGAGAATCGTTGAAGGGAATTGTGTAGCTCCGCTTCATTTGTCACGAGCAGGGGGGACATTTCGGTTATTTCCTATTTGGCGAAGAAGATGTTAGGCCTGTAGGATGCGTAAATATTGATAAGCGTGATAAGATTGTTTGAAAATTGTTTTTTATATTCAATAAAGTTAAGTAAGAAAGAATATTATGACATTTTATGGACTATGTATCTGCTATTTTTTTTGTTACAGATCGTATCAACAAGTTGGAAGAATTATTATTTTCCATCATTTCCTGATGCTGTTCTGGTGTGCCAAGGTAGCCTCCTCTTAAAGATGTAACATCAACTATTAAAGGTGTAGCTTGTGATCAGTGATTAGTTGTTAGTTTGAACAATTTTGTGCCAGTGCATTTGAAAAACTTAACAACATCCCTTCCAAACAAATTAGAACATTTTGAAACAATCAGTGTTGAACAGTGGAGGGCTTGCCCGCCTATTGGGAGGACTTAGCCGTGCAGCATAGTGTAAATGCAGCTGCAACGGCCAGCATTTTTATGAATTACGACCTGGACAAACCAAGGATGGTCTCGCACGTCATTCCCGTCGCTGGGGTAACTTTCAATCTTAATCATTTAATACGGCCCATCTGTAAATCATGGAGGACCATGAAAGATCATTTGTCAAATAATTACATGGTATTCCATGAATTTTTATAATTATATCACATAGGGAATTAATCCCGTTATTAGGATATTGCGAAGTTAATTATTATTACAAATCGTTGAATTTTATTGAATTTTCATGGATTTTCAAATTAACGTTCGTCAAACGTTCAGTCGAGAGACCGATAATCGAGAGTGTTGAGCAGCGTTGCTTATCGTCGCATACGAGGGAAAGAAAAAAGAGAAAAATGGAGGTCGTGACCTCGAAAATTTCGCAACTATCCGATCTGCGTCTTCGTCGAATATTATTAACCACGTTCCATTTCTAAATAATCGTCGCTCTCGCCTCTTCTTTATTCAAATTCAAGGAATTTCTTCGAGAAAGTAGAATCATCCACTTTGAACATAGACGTTGAATTTATTGAATAGCCCTCTTCCATGAATGAACTTATATTTGATTCAACCTGTGGATCGATTGGATGTGGTATAGACTTACAAAGCGAGCTCGAGAAATCGATAGAAGCTCGTCTTACTATGGCTAACAGGCTAAATCAGGCCAGTTGTAGGAGTATACTCCGTGCTGAGTTAAATTAAAGCAATATCGAAGGCAGAATATGATTATTAGGTGGTCATGAGACGATAATTCTGGGGCAGACACGCGAACTAGTTATTCAAAATAAACGAACTGCTGATAAATTGAAGGAAAAGCAGAGGAGCTTTTATCGAGGCAGTGATAAGAGAAGTTGCCTCTCACGTTGTCGACCTATGCTGATCTTTCCTCTCCCACGACCTGACTTCCATCGCTGTATATTGATACACTTGCTGAAAGGAATAGAGTAAATTGTTAAAGCATAATTCAATACTCATCTTGATGCACGATGATTTTAAAATCTATGAATTTAATATATTAATTCTCTAACAAGAATTATTTAATTTATTCTTATTATTCTTTTCAAAATCTGATCGTTTCTCTTATATCAAATAGAGTTAAAATATGATCAAAAACAAAGGATCAAAGATATAAGTTTATCCTGAGGTTCTAAATCTCATTCATTTGTTGATCTACAGAAGTGTTTATAGGCCCTCTATCTTTAGTCATGTTGAACTCTGTATGTAGTGCAAACAAGCTAAATCATCAGAAACAATAAACCAACTTTCATTTGTTTGTTTATAAAACATGTAATTTATCAAGCGGTATTTCCCTATTTTCCACCCATTGCTTCTTTATTTACAAAATTCAAATTATCATTAGCAATTTTTAATATCTCTATGAAAAACTATGATTCTGTGAACGCATCCAGTGATTAACGCCCTTCGCATACAAGATACATTACTTCTTTTTCATTTACCACTTTCTTTCCAACCTCTGCGCATATTTCTTCCAGCAAGTACACCGATAGTGATCCAAAAGTGATCTTAAAATTTTCGTCCTTCGAAGAATCCAGCTATGTTGATTCTCTTTTTCCTATTCGTTCAAAGCATTCACCGGTGGCGGTATAGGAGCTTAATTTAATGGCTGTCTAGCGAATTAACGAGGTGACCACGTGTTCCAGCCAACCGCCTCGACAGATTTCTCGAGAACGTTTTTCAGTGTCAACCCTTGATGCACTTCTGCGGTATATTCCACGCGATCTCTGTATATTCTGCCACATTTGCAAACCGCTTTTGACAATTCCAGCCGTGAGAATAATCGTGAACTGAAAGATGAAACGGATTATATAAACTCTGGGTCAACGACATCGGCCCTTTGTCCGATCGATAGAATAGAATAAATCGAAAATATATATTTACCAATATTTATTAATTTGCTTCGAAACAAAAAAAGAACAGAAACTGCTCAGCTCTACGTGACGTGGCGCAACATTTTTGCGCTGTATTTCGCTCTCTTACAAAATTTTACGTATAATTATACGAATTACATTCTGTTATTTGAATAATAATTTGCCTAGAATGGAGGAGAACAAGGATTGTGCGATAGTTACACGGAGTATTGGTGGGCTAGTTGTTTGACGAATTTTTGCCAAGTACATCAGTGGTTCGGTGCAAACTAGACGTCGTAAAGCTGGATCGCAAATTAACGATCTAGCGAGATCGTAAGTTTCGCTTGGCATAATACGATGTCACAACACCGGGCCGGTGTTTGTAAGCTTCCGGCGACGGCACTTCAAACATTGCCAGCTACGAGCCAGAAGTCTTTTTGGCCCGGCCTCGTGGATGCGCCAACGTCGTTCACGTTGCACGATTCTCCGGTTCGTTCACCTTTCATCACTGCCCTCCCCTTGTTCATCATAATACTGCTCATGTACAAATTCATAGCGTCTGATTGTTTCGCCACATAGATTTGCACGATCTACTCTGTCATTTTTTCGTTTAAACCACGTCCTACGAACATATATAATAGCTTAATATATATCGGATATAGCGTAGAAAAATTCTTCCTTTGAAATCATTGTTCCCTTACGTCGGTAAGGGATACGTTTAAAATAAATGAATTTCCTTGTTTCGTTTCAGGAATTACAGCAAGGTAATGGAAATCTGGGTGTCACGGGGCTGGGCGGGATGCAGGAGTCGTCTCATTCGTTGAAGATCAAGCAGGAGCCTTTTCAGGTGTCCCCGCCATCTCCCCTTCCCCCCCTGCATCAAGGTAAGTGTTCCATTTCGCGCCGTACCTAACCACGATCAACAAAAAATCGTTACCACTCGAGCATGTATCTAAAAACGCGTTGAGTGACGTTGAAAAACTGGCTTGACGTCATCGGGATGTCGCCACCAATGATTTCTTCGTGTTCACGGTACCCGAAAACCACGTTCTAATAATACAAAATGCTGCTCAAGTGTCGCGCGACTCCTCACTGACTGAAAGGCACGGGACAGGGAGCGAAAAGAGACGGAAAAACCGGTCGAGAATAATCTGAAAGAAGATAGAAGCGTTACGAGGGAAGGGGGAATAAATAGAACGAGGAAAGAAAGTAAAAACTGGAGGAGGGAGGGAGAGAGAGATAGGGATAGAGAGAGAGAAAGACAGTAATGGATGATATACCGGTGGAGGCTGCATCCTAATCTCTCCACGTGTCGTTTAGTTCACATTCTCTGCCTCGATTGCGCTTCTTCGAGAAGCTGTCAGTGGTTCATTCTCGACAGTTTCGGGTTAAAAATGATCACTAATGGAAATATATACCCTGTGTATCAAATGATGCGTGTATACCTGGAAACAGAGGGTTTATATATATATATATATATATATACTCTGACGATTTATCAATTACAATCAGCGAGATGCATTGTTTTCGTATAGATGGTGTATACATGTTGTATTAATATTATGTTGCTGATGGACGTGTCCAGCTTCATACGTTGGTTGTTAACGCCATGTCCATTAATCATTCGTCGGGATGGAAAAAGGCAGGTTCGGTGGATAGATTTGTTTATGGAAGTATAATGAATCCAATCAAAAACTGAAGTAAAATTCTTATTCACGCGGATCGCTGCAATATACATAGTAGATTGTAATTAAAGAAAAAAAGAAATAATAATAATAATAATAATAATAATAATAATATCGACTCATGAGAAGAGTGATTTTCCTTGTACACGATGGAAGACAAATGACGTCGGAAGAGTTAAAAGAGCATATAAATCCTCTGATAAAGAGGAAATGATCGCACCCAGAGTTTCGTGTTACCAGATTTTTCTGATTCGCTAATCGCTGAAGATAGACGTTGGGCTCCGTTGAAATCTAAGAAGGTTGGTATCAATATCTTCAGCGAGTTATGCGCGTGTGCACGCGATTTGATCGCGTACACGTCGCAAAAATCTTTAGTCTGCTCCGTTCGATTAGATAAAGCTATTAGTCAGTCCCGATGACGACGCGAAGGATCTTCCTCGTAGGTAGCAGTCGAAAAATTTTTCCAGATGCGAGTGACGAAGAATGATTTTCCGGGTTTCCTCTTCTTCTTCTTCTTCTTCTTTTTTTTTTTTTAAACGGAAAGAAATTTTGCGCAATTACTCGCAAATTTCGGCCAATAATATTTTTACAATTGATCGTCTATTCGTATTATTACACGCGCAAAAGCGTTAAAAGTGTATTTAAGATCTTTTTTCTTCTCGATCTTGAAACTTCGGCACTTTTTGATGACTTTTAAAAAAAAAAAATTTTTTTCTTGCTGTAAAAATATCGTAAACAGTATAAATACTAGCTAATAAGTGTCTCGACTGATGTTCTACATTTTCGTGGTGCGTTTAATAGTCATATTCACGATTATGCATGCATATTTATCGGGCTAATAAAAACTCACCGATAAAGCTCCATAGAAAGTTGACACGTTTAATTGTGCAGCGCTTGAGCGGTGCTCTGATTAACTGGGGTCGTAGTTTAGCTTCTTTAGAGCCTTCTAATTACACGAAACTAACAAACAAAACGTTGATAATTTCATTATCATAATTATACCATAGTTATACTTGCTTTTTTTTTTTTTTTTTAAAGTACAGTTATCCGTTTTATCACCTCTGTGGAACGAGTTCAAGAATCTCGATGATTTCTGACTAAAAAACCGCCAGATAGTGCCTCCATTTATTCATCGTCGATAACGTAATTCTATTTATTTATTCGGAAACCAGGCCGCGAACGTAATATCATTTACTCGCGTTAAAATAGATTTCTAGTAAACAAGGGCACGGTTCTGGGTTACTCTTTAGTTGATAAGGAAATCGCGGGCGTTCATCCAATTACAACGGTTAATATCGATGCAATAAAATTTTCGATCCTCGTGCAAATTTGATCGATCGATCGATTTACATTTAATAGCCAGGTGATACGATACTTTTGATGACGAGCATAATTTCACGTTAGATGTCCACCCACCGGTAGGTAAATCTGAGAAGTGTCATTTACAGCTTGCATAGAAGTCCAGAGGCAGATAAGGAGGTGGAGAGTCACGCAATTTGTACTCGATTTCCTTATCGGCGTCTAAACCGACCGGCTCCTTGGCTCTCTAAAACGATAAAACGATCAGAAATGACGGGTGGTCGGTTGCAAAACGCCGCGAGAAAAGAAAATGAGATAAATGTTCGACGACGAACCAAGTGGCAAGAATACAGTCGGGCCCCCTGAATATTATCATCGTTAAGTAACGTCGGTGTCTGTTTTCGATCGGACCTCGTCCAGATTCAGCCTCGTTCTCGCTGCAAAATACCGAATATATAAATATATTCTCTGCAGTAAATATGATAACACAACAGGTTGTTAGATAGAGAAGAACGAGAGATAAATGTAAGAGGAATTGTTACTTACGTTGCACGATGAAAAGGGGAAAAAGGAATAAAAATTCGTCCAAGATAAAAGCGATCGATTCTCGATTCAATTTACAAGAAAATTAATTTTTATTTCCTTCGTTAATTGTGAAACGAGAATACCTATGAAGATGTCGCTACGACGTTTGACGAGGTCGAGATACCACTCGGTGATTGGCTTACGTGGAAGATATCATAAGATGAGTTATCGTGCATATGACCCTCTGGCCCCTTGATTCCGTTTACTTGGGCGCCTTCGTAATTTCTTCGCGCTTACTTCTTTCCAGAAATTCGCTTTCGATTCCCCATTTCGAACAGCCATTCCATACTTGGATATCCCTGTCGATTCAGAAACAATTAAATTGGATTAAATATTATTTTTAAAAAAAAATTTCTAGAATAATTATCGCGTAGATTCGTTTTCATTAGAAACGAAGATGGTAAGATTGATCACACGTGAATGGAATACGATACTTCAAGTTGGAAGTAAGTACTTACTGTTACACAGGTCATAAAATACGTTTGGGGTTGATGGTATCGGTGTAGGAAGGCACGTGCTATTCTATGGGTGGGAGTGGCCTAGTCCAATGGGATCCCTTCAGTAGCTGGGCAGGAATGGAATCATTGAACACGTGCCCTGACGCCCTCTAATGCTTATCCTAGCTCGCTATAATCGCCATGATACTTGATATTGAAAGGAGTATGACTTTCACCTTATTTCAATGATCATATTTCCTTGCAGTTGATTAATTGGCTAAGAAAAAAAAAAAAAAAAAGAAGGAATTGTTTCTTCGTTCGATGATGGAAAATCGAATTATTCGAGGATATAAGTAAAGGTCATGTTAGAATCGGAGTGCCAGTCGACCTAATCAAAGAGAAACAATGACGACGAGGACAAAGGCGTGCGATTCGCAGCGTGATGTCACGATGTATTGTATTTCGCTTATCGACGCCGATTCCTCGCGGAACCCGCAGCATTTCAGGAATGCGAATGCCATGATTTTCAGCGCGACAACGATCACGAAGACAACGACCTTCGCCCCGAGGATCGCTTTAATCGATCCGCATAAACTTTCTTCCTCTTATCTTTCGTTTTGTTTTTCATCATAGGAAGGCTTCGAGCTGAACTGAATTTTCTCTCGATCCTTGACGTTATAATATATATATATACATATAAAAGAGAAACTCAACGAAACAGATTCATAACCTAATTAGCCCCCGACTTATCAAGAACTCATGAACTTGTTTTATAAATCTGCAGACATCGTTAAATCATCGTTACAAATATACCTCGACGAAGGCCAACAATTTTCGCAAGCCTGTGATTACGTCACAGGTTTTCACAATGCAGCTGAACACTGCATTTTTCTTCGACAATTCACATTGTGAAATATATTTTGTGCGTTATGATCCACTTACACGACATTTATAATTTCACCTTTGACACAGGTTGGGAAATTAAACGTTTTCCTTCTCCAATGTTTTTCACTGTCGACGATTGTCTGTCGCATACAATTTGAAACAAGGGATCCCATGACGAGAGCAGATGTGGTCTCGTAGGTGTCGCGTAGCAATGGATCTCCAGTTGCAGTCAGGTGTGTTGGCAAACGCTTCGAGTTATCGCGATCTCGTCGTCCGCTTGTGTACCTTAAATCTACACGCAGGAGTCTATGAGCTTGTGTAGAACATGTTAGGTGTTCACCGTAGGTCGATATCGTATATCGAATCTCCGGCACGTGATCTGTAAAAGATGACGTTCAATCTTGATGATATAATAACGAAAGGGTACGAGCTTATTTTAATTTCTACTTTCTCTTTATCCCGCGTATAAATTATTTTTATACGCGTTTTCCATAATACTTATTAATTTTTCTCGGCATATACGACTAGTATAATTAACGAAATGAGCTTAAGCACCTGACCAGAGTATACAATATACACGTGGATGGAACATGTTACCGTTGTGGAAACGTGGATCATCGTGCCCCCAAATGACGAAACCTCTCTCTGCATTGAAAATCATATACCCTGGAGGTTTGCCGTTAGTTTAGGGATATCATGTTTGCCTGGATTCGCGTATCCTGGGAATGGATGTTCCCCAGCTTCTAGTTGATTGATAACATTCAGATCGAACTGCGAGATACATCGAATAAATTGAATATTCTATCATTTTGTAAGTTAAATTGTGAAATATTCGGTTCTTCGCTCTTCTATTCTTGTAACCGATCCGACTGAATTTGCGAAAATTCATACTTTGTTTTTCTTTTTGTTCCAAACCTCTCTGTTGCGCAAGTGCGCCGTGCTTAACTTATCGGTGTCTAGTTACGGTTCCAGTTACATGTGCCGCGAGGCACCGGTGAATATTCGACGCCATGCACGTACGCACTCCTTTTCTGACTCATATCTCCGTGTTTTCCGCTGATTTTCTTCCACCTTTAAAACTTCTGATGGTCAATTATCCACGATTCGTCCAGTATGTATGCACTTGCACGAATAAAAACAGGATTATGAATTAAATATTAAATTAAATTAAATTAATCCAGGTAATTATATTACCTGGTATTTACTATCAAATTTTCGTTAACGAAACGTCTACAAATGTTCCTCTTTCTCCCTTTTTTCCCATTCCGAATGAAAAACAAGGGACATAATTTTACTTAAGGACACCCAGTGTGCCTCAGACGTTCATTTCTCCAAACAGCTTATCGTCGAAGCTCAAATGACGCCGGGTGAATTCCTTTCAAAGGTTGAATTGTTTTACCTCGACTGAGATTTCTAGGAAGTCGTACCAGCATGTAGATCGATCGAGTCGGTTCCATTGTCCAATTTCTTGGAGGCTAAGTTTAGTCTCGAATTAAAATCATCTAATCTCTTTTCTTGTCTCCTCTGGTAACAGTGGATAAGATTCTTCCAGATTATCAAATTCGATTAAAAATTCTCCCTCTTCTCTCTCTAAATGCATCTAAAATTTCATGATCGAACGATGATTCGATCGAGCATCCTCCAAGTTGATTTAAAATATCGACGCAATTTAAATCGTGCTTGCAATATTTTCAGTGAGCAGCTTTGTATCAGAGATGCAAAATGGCTGCATCGGTGTCGCATCGAAGGAGCTGGACTCTTCCGTGAACCTCACCAGAGGGCTGACATCGCACCACACGTCTCTGAGTCATCATCACTCTCATCACAGCCTACACAGCCCGAATTCTGCGGTTTCCATGCATTCGACAGGTTCCACTCATCATCATCTTGATGAAAAGGGATCGTCACCGACCGGAGCTCTTCATAGCACCACCAACAGCAATCCATCGACACCATCGACACCCTCCACCCCGACAACAGTAGCGGACGGCTCCTCTACGGCGACAGTAACCGGAAATGGGAATACTAACAATGATTCGGCCAGCAAAAAGCCTCCGTATAGTTATGTTGCTCTAATCGCCATGGCTATACAGCACAGCGCTCAGAAAAGGGCGACTTTGAGCGAGATTTACGCTTACATTACCGCCAGATTTCCCTACTTTCAGAAGAACAAAAAAGGCTGGCAAAATTCTATCAGGCATAATCTATCGTTGAACGAGTGTTTCGTGAAAGTACCACGCGATGGAGGTGGCGAGAGGAAAGGAAACTTTTGGACTCTCGGTTGGTGTTCAATCTTTTAAATCTGGAACAATTGTAGCAGTTAGGATTCCATACAATATTCCATTTTTAGACCCGCAATACGTGGATATGTTTGAAAATGGTAACTATAGGAGGCGTAGACGTATGAAGCGACCATATAGAAATGCACCGTATAAACCGCTGTTCGGCGACCCTTTCACTCCCACGCACGTCCACTTAGGTCCCAGGAACTTGTTTGGCCCCTCACCACCGTCCTATGCTCCGTCTACGTACACCAGATACGACACCAGGTATCGTTAATTATCCCCTCGTCTCTTAAAGTCCATCGTTAAATCTCTGTTTACCTGTAATTCCAGTGCTTGGAGTCTTCAACAGTCTCAGCTGCCCTACAGCCACTGTCCATCAGTAAGTGCTTCTCTCATCAGTGTCATCATTTTTATCATATACCCAAAAATCGAGGTACGGTCAATAATAACAAAATTTGGATTTTTCTTGAAGCTTCAGCCGCAATTGCAACCAATGCAGTCCATGCAGATTCCTAACATGAACGGTTACAGTCAATTAGGCACCTCGTTAAGTGAGTCTCTATTTTAATTAAAACATTTTTAATATTCGACTTGGTAAAATGCTTCATGATCAGACAAAGCGTTTCAAGGCAATTACTTGGATGTTCCAGGTGGAACCACGAGTTCCTCAGGCTCGATGACAAGTGGTTCTTTTGGAAGTAGTTTCGCAAGGAGGCACGATGCCGCCATGACTCAAGAAACAGTGCCTACCAGGTGCTATTGGCCTGAAAGTAATTATCTTCGACCTGGTGTTTCTGTATTCCAATTTATAATATTCGCATTATTCCAACAGAATAATACGATAATATTATTTTGCTTATTTTTCTGTTCGTCAAAAGGAAATAAATGAATCCGAGCATCTCTCTTTCGATTCTAGTGGTGAACGTAAAAGAGGAGCCAGGAACTGTAGCAGTATCCAGTACCAGCGTAGGCAGTGTAGGTGTTCCTTCAGGAATGATGGGCTCTACAACTCCATCAGGGGTTTCCACGACTGGATTTGCACCCATGGAGTTTCAATCGCGGTCCAAGTGCTTCATGTGAATCAATTTATCACCGTTATAAACTGAGCATCTCGTAAGAATCTCAAAGGATCATTCTGCGTCCATTTAAACGACGTCGAATCGATTGATCTTCAGATCGATCTTTCACCAACTGGTAGATCAGAAAAGCGAAATATCGAAGTATTTCCTTTCACTGAATGATGAAATTCTATGGGACCTATGGCGGAGGGAATGCTGGAACTGGTCTATAGTGATACTAATTCCGGCCCGTAGAGGAGTGTGAAAGATTTCTTCCACTTGAGACGATAAACACTGCAACCCTATCCTCGTGCGTTTTCGACTGCTGCACAGTATTCGATATTTAAACGAGATAAGGGACCGATTCGTGCCTCGTGAATTGGTTTCTCTTCGAGAGAAGAAATGAATCTGCGAGGAACAAATATAGAGATAACGATTAACGAGTAGTTTATAAGGCGTATTCGCGAAATAGGAAAGCACTCGAAGATGTTTTCTTTTATATATATTATATAAATAACTAGTAATTGTAGAAGAAAAAGATAAATCTGTGTATCTGAATATGTAGGTTGCAATAGTAAGAAGAAGAAAAAAAAAAACAATTTCTCTGGAAGACTATTCATCAGTGTACATATCTAAGCCTAAGTACTTAGTTTGATTGACTAATTGTGAGCTATTCCAAAGACGAACGCACGTGGCAGCTCCTGTAATTAGATGGAAAATCAAAAATAAATCTCTATTATTTATCGTCTAATATTGTCAGAAGAATATTATTTACCTTTCATCATATCATCTATTCCAAAAAAAAAAAAGGATCAAATATAATTACATTTCTGTAATTTATATTTTATGTGTGATTAATATAATTTTGCACATAATTAATTATAAAAATTTTAATATAAAATCCACAATTTTCTAATTCCCTGTAAATTAATTAATCATCGTGCTCTCCAATTTATTATAATTCTACAAAATATTAGAAGACATTATCATCCATTCTTATGGTGATTCTATTTTTGCCCGATATTCAGAACAAAAGTATAGTCGCTTCCTGTGATTCAATGCGAGCTCCAGGGCTCAGAATATCCCTGGCAAAATGAGAAAAAGAGCGGAAGAGGGAAAAGTAGCCAATGGCCAGCAATGGGGATGTTTGCGTCGACGAGGATGTTTTACAAACACGGTGCACACAAGCGAGCTTTAATATTCTCCGTAAAAGAGAGGTTGGCCGTGCACAGCCAGTCAACACCGTACGTGCATCAGCGCAGGAATAGCACGTGCACTTTATTTTTCGTCTGGAAATCGATCGTACGGCCACGTCCCTTCTGCATGCCCGCCTCAAAATAAATCTTGCCAGCTCGATGGAAAAGAGCACGCATGGCATGAATGGAATGGACAGAAATCTTCTTATTTGCATCATTATAATTTGTTCTTTCTTGAATTTTCAGAAATTCCATTTTTTATGTTATTGTTTTTAATATTTCCTCACTTTATAATTTTTTTTTTTTTTTTTTTTTAATGAATTATTATAAGTTGACCAGATACCAGTAATATTTGCACATTTGATAATGTAATTTATATCGTTTTAAAAAGATAATCAAATAAATACAACATTTTAGAATTGTAAACTGAATTATTAAATTTTTCAATTATATTCATATATATATATATAATTCATGAAATTTTTCTCTAAAGTATAAACTTTCAAAATTTTTATCCAATATACATTTTACTTCTACATTATGAAAAAAGAAGCGTGTATTTCACCGTATGCGGCAATGTAAATCCAGCTACGGGGAGGGTCTATATTATTCTGACTCTCTCATTGGTCACTTTGACACAGGTAGAAGCAACTGTCTCTTTCTTCGAGAAGAACCATCGTAGAGACAGATGGAAACATCTAAACTCTCATTGGTTGACTGAAACAGGTGAGATTAAAAAGAAGAACAGCATGAACATGGTGTCCTCAAGAAAATGAAATAATAAACCATTCATCTGACCAGGATGGAAAAAAGTATACAATAGCTAAATCTTACGAGAAACTCGAAACATAAACGTCGGCTACTGTTCGGTTCACGCAAAGAGTCTCTATAAGCAAACACTGGCGTTAATCATCGGTGGTTCCCCTCTCTGTGGAACGAATCCACCGGGAGTCAGGTAAATCATTCCTGGTGTTTCTCTGTAGGTTCAGATTACAGAGATGTGGTCGCAGTGCTTTACAACGGACACGACCACTATGCAGTTATTGTTTCCCATTGAATCAGTTCTAGTTGGACTGACAATCACAGAGACAATAATTTTCTTGACTTTACGAGCGACAGTGTATGTAATTGTTTACGGACGTTAAAGTAGAGTCGTAAATGGCTTATATTAGCTTAGGAAATTACTGAAACCGAGTGAATTAATTTTTATGTGGAAAATTCGACTGGTTACATTTTTTCTCTCTCTCTTTTTAAACGTTTGAACGAGTATAATGTAGCAAGCAGTCGAGAATTCTTTCGTTTCAGTCGCGTCGAGATTCACACGCACGTGCATCGTCCATGTCGTGTAAATAGAGGGCGGAGGTAACATATAGCGACAGCCAGAGGAAGCGTGTCGACCATTTAGGCGACTATTAGCAGCTTCACGGCTTCTTCCACGCACGTGCGATTCGAGACTATTTTCCGACTTTTGGTGCCGGTTAAATTGTTCCTCCTGTGTTACTGACTAGCATAATCAATAATTACATCATTTTACACCAACAATAAATACTCAATAAACACGTTATTCGCAATTAAAAAGAACGAAGGAATTGGGATACAGTACCTGAATGGACATATTATAATTGATTTATTTAATTATAATTAATTAGTTATAAATATGAATAAAAATTATGAATTTTTTATTTTTTTGTTAACTCACCAGGATTCAGGATTAGTTTATGTTTTTTATAGAAAGAAGGATGATAGGAAATATCAAAGGAGATTCAAGTTGAGTTATACCTTCCTCCTTCTTCAGATCTCTATTTTATGAAAGAATAAGCAAAGAAAGAGAACGTCGAATCTTATTGGAATAATTTTTGCCGGTCTATATTTAGCTCCGCCTTAAGAATTACTCGGCTCGTTTACGCGGTCGTTAGAGTGGATTTAACTGGACGAAACGAGGGAGAGTGTGTCAGATATCGTTCGACCGAGTTCTGGTAATCCTCGCACAGAACGGATGGTAATAAATTCTCAGCGACACTGCTTGGAGAGTAGGACTGGTGTTACGCGGTCCATTTACTTTTCGAGACGTCACCTAAAATCAGTTAATTATAATCTACACACCCAACCATTTGGCCTAGCAGAATCAATATACAGTATTTATTTGTTATATGCTCTTTTCGTTAGTGATGTTCGCTCGGGAATCATCTCGAACACTGAGAAAGGAATTCCATTTAAACACAGAAGTGGATGTCGCGTAGAAATACGGGTATTTAAATTTCAAATGCTTGGACTTTTATTCTCTAAAATTGTTATTGTTATGGAAAAAATTAGATTAGAGTTTTGTACACTCAGCAACTGTATACTAATCAATAATGAATTCTAAGCTTATATGCTTATAAGAAATAAATACTGTTTCCTATTATTCCTCTTTTTATTCAAAACTCAAAAAAGAAAAAAAAATATATGATTATCTTTACCTTTACTAACTTAATAATTTAATAATAATTTAAAATCCAACTTCTTAGTAATTTTTTAAATTATTTTGTCTTAATTTCCTGTGAAAATATATTAATTTAATAATGTAATTTTAACCTTAGTTTGTAAATTTAATCTTTTAAAATCTTTCATGTAATGTATAATAACTTTTTTATATGTATATTTCTAATGTTTAATGTCCGATTAGTCAAAGGGCAGAGATCGGAATTCAAAAATTGCTAAGTATTCGAATGAGCACTCAGAGAGAAAGAAAGAGCGCCTCTTACAAAGAGCATAACGACGCGGACAATTTGTAGCAGAGTGTCAACGAAGCTGATTCTATTTTCGAGACGACGTGCGTGGCTATCTTTCCGCCCTGTTCCCTCGTCTTTCTCTGTCTCCACCTACTACTCCATCGTTTTTCAGCCTGTTGCACCGAGTTACCCCGGTGTGGCGTAAATTTACACGCGATTAATCCGTCCTCGTAGCCGTCTCTTGTTATCCAGACACGCGATTCCTCAATCTGTTCCATAAAAATAACAAAAATGCAAAAAGACATAGAGGTAAATATAAAAATACTAATAAAAAAAAAATTGCAATAGTTTTAAATCTCTTTATAACACTGACCACAATTTCTCATTATTGATATTTTTAATTAATAGAATTAAAAAAGAATTCAATAAATAGTTCTAACCTTTTTTGCAGGCAATAAAATGATTTAAAAAAAAAAATTGTTATACTTCTTTTTGCATGATCCATGAAATTTGCTGTTTTTTTTAAATGTATTTTTTTTTTATCTGATCTGTAACTGGTACAATGAAAATAAAGATGGAATACGATAGTTAACGACTTCTTTGAGTGCACGTTGTGTTAGGGAACCTCAGAGCACGTACCAGTCACGCAAAATATATCTCTTTCTCTTTCTAGTGGCTCACGACACGTACGCATGCATGAAAATCGTCGACTATTCGGATTTCAAAGAGAGTTAAGAGTGTTCCTTATAAAGTGTTTGAATTATTTTTGGGTCCTTTAGAGGAAAGTTTTGTTCAGCATGGAAAAAATTGGATGATGGTGATATGGAGAATCATTCTTATTTTGTTGTGATGTTAACTGGATTGACAACAAATTGGAAATATAGTATTTTGGTTTTCAGAATATAAATATTTATTGTTTATTTCTCCAACACGGAAATATTTATCTGCAAAATAAAATGGAAATTAAATTATATTGAATTTTTTTTATATTAACATGTATTTGTAGATTTCCTAAATTTCCAAGCATCGATAAAAAAGATACCTCAAGATTGGGCAATGATGGCCATGGAAAAAAACAGGTGAAAACTTATGTGAATATTTTGTTATATTACAATATACTATATAATTCTCGGTACATGAATAAAGTCTGCGTGCACAGGTGGAATATTGTGCATGATAAAAACACTCGCGCACAAAAATGTTCTTTCGCGATTTCTTTTCTTTTTAATACTTGAGTTTAAACAATTCTGATTGGCTCATGGGGAATGATTGACAGAAGAATGGATATTACACGTGCGAAATACACGTTACCTAGCCTCCAATCGACTAATCTTCCTCAAGAAGGTCATCGTCAAGATTCACACCCTGAAACAAAAAACGCATTTTCTATAGTTAATAATTTTAAAAAATCATGAACTTATGTGCTATGCGATATATTTAATTGTTACTACCATAAATTAATTTTCTTTTATTCTTTTTCTTTGAGATTTTATTTAACAAAGTTTTCTTCAATCATTTTTATTGTTGTCTATGTAATATAATAAAATGAATAATTAAAAGAAATATATATTTAATTAAAATTTATAAGAATGTAAATAATTTCGATAAGGTTTTTTTTTAAATCATTGCAAATTTGTTAATATTTTTTCATTATATTTATATCATAAAAAATTGTTTAAAAATCTTTTGTTAAATCAAAATTGCACTTCAACAAATTCATAATAAAGGATTTAATAATAATTACTATCTTTAAAAAATTCGATTCGAAAAATAAACTATAATTGTTTGAACAAATAATCAATTATTTCTTATTGTCAATTTTTAATAGATACCATATATCTAATGAGGGTACATATCGATTCCATAAAAGAAATATTTGCTGTCTGAAAGAAGAAAGTGTGATAAAACAATATAAACGAAGGAAAGGGTACACAAAGAGGGATTCTGTACACGAATGTTATGGCAATAAGGCTGTAAAGAGAATGAACCGTGACTGGCGAGAAGTCAACAAACTTTATGGTCCCACAACTCTCTCTACATGATTGTTGATGACTCAAGAATCTTGATAATCAATATTTAAAAGAATAAAAAATTTCTTTAGAAAAGAAAAAAATGATTTCTTAAAATATCATTATCGATCTTGAAATAAATGTCTCAAAATCTTTTACTTTCACATACCTGCGACGGTTTTTCCCTTCCTTTTATACCTGCGTATGTTTCACTTTTCTTTGCTTTATTTAATGAAGTGTTCGTTCTGCTCGATAGCTGGAACGTGTTCACATACATCGGTCAAGATCGATATATCGTCACGCATACATTCGCTATAAACGCGCGTGTGCGTGTTACGCTTGATTTCAGCCTGTTTTAGTAATGTAATACCCTTCTAGAATTACGCGTCTGTATTTAAGGGTATTAAGGCATCGTCTAGTTATCCCCTTTTTGTTTCTCCCACCCCTTGTTACTTTTCCATTTGATCTCAATTCACCTATTGCTTCCTTTTTATAATTTTAATATCTTGATCTTATTACATATTGATATAACCTTATCTCGCCCCAATATACATATCGGTGTAAAATAAAAAAACATATTTATAAATATTATTTCAACATCTACCAATAAATTATATGGCATATGATCGGTTATTTATAACCAAATTATTTTATTACAATTGATTATAATAAAATTATTTTATATTAATTATTTCTATAGTTAAGTTATTATTAATAAACGCAAAAGAATAAAATAAAATAAAAACAAAACCAAAGAAATGATAAAAAATATTTATAATACGAAAAAATATACTTGATTTTTACTGTCACGATAAGAAATCATAACATTATCATAACATGAGGATAATTAATTTAACGATATAACTTTAACGTAACTATCGAAAAAGAGAAAAAAAAATAATGTAAAAAATTTTAATATTAAAAATTTTGTCAAAATAAAAAACTTAAAATAAATAATTATTTATTGTAAATGTTAATGATATCATGTCAGTATTAGATTTGGTACACTTGGTAAGCAACTTTTCACTGATTAATATATATTTTCTTGTTTTTTAATTGAAAACAATTAAAACAAATGTGTAATTATATAACAAAAAATCAATTGTATACCAAATTCTAAACTGTATTAATTGTTGGATAATTTTATATTTATATCACTTCAATTTCATATTTTTTATATCACCTGAATCTACTTACAGTAGTATCGATAGTATCGTCAATTTCGAGATCGAGATCCAAATCAGCTGCCAACATCTCTTCGAATGGTTTTCGATCGACATTGGACTATAATGAAAACACGTAAAATTAAAATTATAATTAGAAACTTAATATTTCAATATTATGGAATATGTTTTGTACGATATTTCAAATTATCGAAAAAATAAAAATTTCGTATATTAAATTTATAAAAAAATTAAAAAATTAAAAAATATTTAAAAAAATATAAATATAAAAAAAATATTTTTACTTGTACTTCCGGAAATGCAGATGCCGGAATCTTTTTTTTACTCTCTTCTCTAAGAAACTGCTCAACTTTCAATGCTTCTCTATATCCAGGGAACAGATTTTCGTATTGTTCAGGATCGGCCAAACTTTGTCCGGCTTTCTTGCTTACAGTTGATAGTTTTTCCTTCCATAATTTTACAATAAATGAAATTTTACTAGGTGCATATGTTCTTGCAAAAAATGCAGCTTCTGGAATTCTATCTGTCTTTATGAGAATATCTAGGCACTTGTCGAGGTCTCCAAGAATAAAATTTGATAAGAAAGAAATGTTGTTCTTGCCAGTTTCGTCTGCATCTACGCCCAATTTTTGAATCATATTTGCATTTCCTGTGCTTGTGGCGAGTAATAAAAGTCCTCCGAAATCTTGTGCCTGATGCAAACATTCTTGTGCTAAACATAATTTTCCTTTTTGCGTTGCAAGAGATGCCAATTGTCGCCATTTTTGCTGACTGTTTGCTTCCTTAGCAAGAGAGTGTGCTGTTATAAGATCTCCCAAAGCTAGAGCCAGTTCGAACCTATGCTCAGGATCCGTAGACACGGCTAATGCTTGTTCTTTAAAACCCTAGAGTATTTGAGATATTAAAATATGGAAAATATATTAAGCAATATATTTCTTCAATAATACGCACTTGTTTTTCCAAGAAATGAGCCACACGCGTACGATGTTCTTTGGGAACTGTGGGAAGAACTCTATCTGCCGTTTCAAAATCTTTTCGCATAACAGCAGTTTGATATTCTAATACAGACAACAATAGTGAATATGAAACAACAGATAATTCTTTATCACATAAATATAATCTGTTATCTCTCGGCACATATCCAAGAAGATACATTGGTCTATCCAAATGCGATACAGTCACAACTTCTCCACCAACGAAATAATTTATTCGATTTACACTATTCGTATAAATGAAGCAATCACCAACCCAAAGACCAGTTTTTACAACTTCATTCATTTCTGCTACCATCTGTATGGTATTAAACGATTAGATTTTAAAACATTATCTTTTATTCTAAATGTTAATAATGGAAATGACAAACCTCGAAAGCATCTTCAATGTCTTCCGAATTTTCTGATGCATTTGCAACAGCATCAGTGTGATATTTTAAAATAAAGTATTGATCAGATGTTGCCAATGCTACTAAAGAGGCATTTTCGGCCCAATAGACATGTGTAGGTTGAATATCTATACGACGAATTAACTTTAACGTATCCCAATCAAAGAACGATAAGCCAGATCCGGATGAAACGCCCAATAAAAATCCTCCAAAAATACCTAAATAAAAAATATATAACTAAATAAAATACGAGAGAAAAATAATTATTATATTTTATATTTTTTTTAAGAATAAATAATTATTATATTTACCATCGGCACCAAAATCGGGTTTAAAACTTTTTTTTTCTTTAAAGTTTTTAAAAACTTTTACAGTAGTGTTACTTTCTCTAACAGCATACTGACTTGAATCAGCTGCCCAAATAAATTCTGATGCTTGACCAAAGGCTTTATTTCTTAATGCCATAGATGTATAAATAATATATTCTCCATCTCCACAAACAACTAAGAACCTTCCATTTGGATTGTGTTGAATTGTTTGTGGATAAATTTCACAAGCACCCATATCTTTAACAGCTAATGGAAGCCTCTCTCCATCTTGTGTTTCTTCTCCTAAGGCTTTCAAATTCACTTGCTGTATTTCACTGTGCTTCGCCCAAACGATTTTACCACCCAATGAATCCATTGAAACTGCAGGTTCCTCTCTACCTACTTTTACTATAACACTACTTTCATCATAACCAATTGCAACGTTATTCGAACCCCGTAAACAAGCAATTGTCCATACTCTTTCAAAACCATAATTAAGAGAAGATTCCAATCTATATGTTCCAGAATGCCATATTCGAACTGTTCCATCTTCAGAACCAGTGAGAATAATTGGTAGTTCTGGGTGGAAGCAAACAGCACAAATATTCTGTGTATGCCCTTCCAATGTTTGTACACAAGTTTTGTTTTGATAATCCCAGATTTTGACATAGTTATCATCTGCCCCTGATATTAAGTATGGTTTGTCTCCACCATGATAGTAATCAACACAATTTACACCTTTTTCATGACCATCTAAAGTGAAATTGGCAGTTGAAGATCCAAGTTGCCAAACTTTCACTGTTCTGTCTAATGATGCACTTGCAAATGTATTGTTATCTTTTGGATTAAATACAACTTGCATTACATAATGTGTATGTCCCTCAAATACTTGTTGTCCTATCCAACCTTTTTCCCAATTCCATAATTTGATTAACATGTCATCTAAAAAAAAAACACAAAAATTAATTTTAAAAAGAATTAAAAAAATTATTAAAAGTAAAAAATAAATGAATACATACCACTACTTGTTAATATAAATGGTTGCGTTGGATGTACTGCAATACATCTGACATAGTCACTATGTGCTTCAAAAGAATGCACACGTTCTAAAGTATTATAATTAAATACTCTAACTTGCATATCATCTGAACCAGTAACAACCCAATTCTTGCGTGGTACAAATTTAGCTGTACGAACTGGTAAATCACACACTTCAAATGTTTTGACCAGCATTTGGTTTTCATGATTCCATATATTAACATTTCCCTGATACAAGGAACAAAGCATCCATGGTTCTGTCGGATGAAGATCTACACTTTTTACTCTGTCTGACCTTGCAGTCAGTTTTCGTTTGATATCTAACCTCAGAGGCTGATGAAAAAGAAAATATAAATTTGTCATTTAAAATATAATATGATTTACATAATGTTAATATATTAATATAATAAAGGAATTTTATTAAAAGAATTATGTATTTAAACAATAATAAAACAATTTTGGAATATCTTGATATTTAATATGTGATATTTTAATAAAAAAAAATTATGTATTAAAAGTATATTGCATGAGTTATCATTGAATGAATAATATACATATTATATACATTTTTTAATATGAACTTATCATTATTTAATGATAGTTATCATAAAAAATAGCCAGCTGTCAAAAATAAGAAAAAAAAATAAATAAAAAATAAAATAATGTATCGTTAAAAATCATTTAAATCTAGAATTTTTATATCAGAACAATCATATAATAATTATTTATTACAGAATATAGCTATTATTATTACAATTTTTTGTCACTACCATTAAAGCGAAATATAAAAACTACCATTAAAACTAGAATATAGAAATAGGAGATAAATTTGTTAAATTACATTATTTGTATTTTTAAAATACATACCATTTTTTATTGTACAATATATATTTACAGTATTAAACAATTTCGAGCCCAATAACGTAGACACAAAATTTAAATTTTCTCCCATGAAGTAACTACGTGGCCCAACCTCTCTGCCACTACACAACAATATACACCTCCTAAAAATGGCGTTGATTTAAAGGTTCTTACACATGGATTTAACAATCGACTAAATATATTTATCATTAGATGAATATTCATAGAACATCCAATCTTATTGACAATTTTTATAGTTAACTTATTAAATTTGAAGATTTATTTATAAATTAATGATGCAATATAGAATATGTCAAATCCTTAACTTACACTTTTATGACGTACAGTCTGTAATCATATGTGACCCCTTAAATATTATTGAAATATCGATAAAATAGAATTCTTTTAATAATTATTAAATAAATATATATTATAGAGTAATATAACGATTATTAGTTTACAAACGAGATATAGAATACATCTAACATTCAATATATTATTATATATTATCTCATATGTGATATTCATTTAGTTTTAAAAATAAAATAATGAAAACGTGTTTAATTAACATTTTGCTTTAGAATTAGAAGTTCAACGCGAGATGGTGTTAATCTTCAATTCTTATTCTAACTATTTTGCCTTTAGAAAAATGTTTTTTGATATAGCGTTGAATGTTAATTCTTATACCATTTTATCGTTTTCTTTGTTTATATATTGATTTTATTTATAACGATGGCGCTCTAGAGATGGCGCTAAGTGTTTAATTTTTATTCTATATCTTTTCTGATCTTGTCCATTTGTTCTGCCAAATTTTTAGATAACAATGCCGATATTTAATTAATTTTATTTGTCTTTTTCTAAAACAATTATTATGAATTGTTTTATTGATTAATAAAAGTACAATAAAAAATCAAACTAATAAGATAATTATAAGTATATTTCTTTGCAATTAATTAAAGAAATATTGACAATAAAAGTACGTGTTTCATTAAAATTTTACAAAAAAAAATGATAAGTAATTTGTATCAATAAATCAATATAAATATAGATTATTCATTGTATAAAATGCGATTCACAAAATAATTTGAAAATGTAATTATTCTTATACGCATCTATCATAAAGTGTATAATATTTCTTGAGTAAAAATGAAACATACTTTATAATTGTTTATTATCCTATATTTTATTATCCTATAAGTTGATAAATCGATTTTTAGGTATTGCATTAATTTTTGAGAAAAGATGGATTTTCAGTTTGGTAAGCAAAACTATTTTTTTATCGAAATTATGATATTTTTAATATTTATGATAGATCAATTTATGTAATAACAATAAATTCTTATGCCAATAAGTTATATTTAGATTATTAATTATCAAGAACTTCAAATTACTGAGTAACAATTAATTATATTTTCTTTCTTAATTTTTTTAATTTTCCAAGTTTTATATTATGTGAAATATAAAACGTGTAAAACATGAAACATTTAAACATTTATGAATCACAAATATCATGTTTGTGGAACGAACATAAATTTTAAATTTGTTATAGATTGAAAATTTCAATATTTTTTTTGCAATTTTTTTAATGTAATAATACATAGTAGTATTCAAAAGTTTAAATTATTATTGCATATGTATTATTATCTCTCTCAGTTTTCTATCAAATTTTATGATTAACTTTTTAATAAATTATCAAATAAGAATAACATTTCTTTCTAAATCTCCATGTATTCTAGAATTTGTTCATTAGTAGATAATTATTATAAGATAAATCTGTTTTATCAACTAATCTGGATTTTCTTCACGAGTAGCAAACGAGCAGCTAAAATTATCATTATAAAAATTCTTCTAGGGAAAAAATGAGTTCGTGATTGTTTCCTCTCGATCCAGAAAGAGGTGACCTGCTTTCTGAACTTTAACCATTTAGGTATGGCCTCTGAAGATCTGGTAATCATGATTTTGCGGTCGAATTATTTTTACTTCTAGGGAAATATGAATATTGAAAAATAAGTAAAGTAGAATAGATTTGAAATAAGATTTCTTCATCTATTTTTTTTTTATTTTTCATATTTTATATGTACATTTTACGTACATTTTAAACTAATCAACTAGTATTATACAAATAAAATTGTTAGAATTATTAACATGACAATAATATATATTTATAATGACAATAATATTTATTAATGGTGAATAATTGGCAAAATATATAATTTGTAATTATATTTGATGATTGATTTTAGATAATGTCGTTATTTTATTAAATATTCATTTTTTTATAGAGAAATAATTATCAAATATATTAAATATGAATGTATAATAGATATGTATATGAATATTGTACTAAAACTATGAATTAAATTAGAAATATGTAATAAATATATAATTAATTTATTTTAAGTTAGACTTAATTTAAACTCATTGATTTTAATTAAATTTATTAAATCAAAATTGATTCTTAATAACAACTTTAAAGTTATAAGTAATAATTTTTTTTTAAATTTTCAATTTATAAGTTTCAATATTAGAAAAAATAATATATTTTCTATAAAAATAATTAAATTATTTTTAAATATATTTTTAAAAATAATATATTTTTAAATTTTTATATTTTTATATTTTTATATAAACTTCAAAGATATTCCAATTCTTACATTTCTGTATTTCCATATTTTTATATATTTGTTATTTTTATATTTTTAAATTATAATTTTTAAATAATAAACCTAGGAACTCTTCTTCAATTTTCTCAGCGTTAATGTTCTATTAGAGAAACGCGAACTTATTACTCAACTTAATATTACACACCGTTTACTGCGAGCTACTCGTCTCGAAATTCCACGAATACGGAAGGGAGCGTTTTCGTCTCTAGCTTCGAGTCGTCGACCCGTCTCGGTTGCGAAAAAACGTTCTGCGAAACCATCGGTTAGTTAGCCCATTCGTTGACTTATCATCGACCACGAATCAACCAGAAATACTATTGATACTGTATTTTAGCTTCTGGATTTGTTTGACAAATAGAAATATCATATCGACACTCACTGATAACAATGATCGACTTATCAATTCGAATATGCATAATTATATTTGTTAACGGCTGCGCCAATTATATCGATGAATATTGGATTTTGGACTGTGCAGAAAAGTTGTAAAAAGTTGACATCTGAAAACATATGCAAGTTTTATTGATTATAATATAATAGAACCACTTTCTCTTACGTAATTATGAAAATAAAACAGTTTTAGATTTACAAGCTAAATCATATATATACTGTATAATAAATGACATAATGATATGTCAACTAATGAGTAGTTTTTATCATTAAAATTAAAATGTATTAAACGATCTGCTATATTGTTAATTATTATAAAAAAAATTCATATATTCTATTTCTTGAAGAAATGAAACTATATATTAAAACAATTTTTTTTAATCTTTTTTTAAACATAACCTATTTTCTAAGAGTCAAGTGCTAATCTTGCAAAAGTATCAGTTTAAAGAATTCAAAAAATATTCAATTCTTTCTTTCATTAATAACTAAAAAAAAAGAAAAAAGAAAGAAAAAAATTGAAGAGAAAGAATAAGACTCAGGAAAAATGAGTGATTACAGAAATGATCATGAGAGTAATTCAGGTACATACCTGACTTCCTGGATGTCATATTTCAAAAAAACAAAACCCGATCGGGAAACGGATACCAGAAGTCTCTGGTAGCCGGAAGCAAGAACCAACAACCAATACTAGCAAAAAGGGAAAGGAATTTCCTCCCGTGAAACTGTCTCCAATCTTAAATCTTCGTGTTCTCGTATATCAATACGCGATATAACTTCCGCTGTGACGATTTTCCGAAGCAACGTGTCGATCGATAGCATAGATCACAGACTGATCGACGATCACGTTCAGAAGAAAGAAAAACAAAAAAAAAAAAGAAAAAAAAGAAAAAAGAGCGTTTCCATTTATGGAATAACATGATGCATGATCGATGAAACTGTAAAATAAAAATCTGTGCAAAGAACTGGAAAAAATAATAACAAATAAAAAAAATACAATAAGCATTAATGTCGAAAGGAGAAACAAATAAATAATGTATTCGCCGCGTAATTGTAGTGAAGTTTTTGTTGCTTGAAAAGAAGCAGCAGGTTAGCAATAAATCGAGAATGTGCCTATTAAATATTTCATAAAGGATGGGTAAGAAAAATGTTCTTGATCTTTTCTTAATATTAGATGACAATGTATTCATTGGAAAAATATTTTCATTATTGAAATTTGAACCAAATCAATATGACAAATATGATGACATTAACTTAGGTTATTTCTGAAATTTCTCAGAATCCTCAGAGCTCTCTTATATAATTTAATAACTACAAATCAAATAGGATAAATAGATATTTCAGAATTTATAAAATTTATTATGTGAATCTCTTTCTTTTTTATTATCAAATTTATTATTATTATAAAAGAGAATATCTTAATATTATATAAATTATTATATAAATTTATATAAATATTTTATATAAATTGTGTAAATTTTATAATATTTCATTAATTTAATTGTGCAAGAGTTTATGTTAGAATATATTTGAGATATTGAGTTAGAGTCTTGATATATTTAAATGAAGAATCATGAAAATAAAATAAATAAGAATCACAATCATTTCAATTTTTATTTTTTTTCTCTATCGAACGATTCATATCGACTCATATCATGTATACACTTAGCTTTACATTCGAAATCTAGCTTTACATCCTAACTATGGTTAAAATAAAATCGATTAATATGAGAAAATTGAGACAGATGGAAAATGATCCTCGAAAATCCGCGCAATTTGCTGGAATTTACCTACTTTTTCTCAATCGGTAAATCCCACGTTTACATATTTACTGTCGCGATTAATTTAATCATCGATTCGCGCTAAAGGAATCTATCAAAGCTAGTATTAACGTAGATGTCATATCGCTGTTTACAATCACTTACAATCTATTCTCGACAGGTTAAATACCAGAAGTAATTTATATAGCTTGATTTTTCATTTTTATTATCACATGAAAATTGAGATAATAGCTGATTCACATTGAAATAAATATGATTACATGAAATTTTATTTCAAAAAAGAGATAATACTATGAATAATGATTTATTTACAAGTAAAAACATATGTAAAATTTGAAAGTTGATTTTATTATTTTAATATTCAATTATTTATATAAATAAACTTATTATAAGAAATTAGATGTTTCATTTGAAAAAAATAAAATTAACCTTCAAATCTGTCCACTTGTAAAATCATTGAATCATACTTCCACATACTTCCACTTGTAAAATCATTGAATCATATTACGTTTTTTTTTCGATCTTAAATCTTATAAATAGATGTTTTTGCATATTATTTCAAGTGACAAAGATATTTCAGGTGGATAGTGTTGATAGAATATATGCTGTACAACTTTGTTGAAAAAAATTAATTGATCAAATTTATATTTTTATATATTATTATTATAATATTAAAAATGTTTAAAATTATACAAAAAAAAACTATTTATCTAATTTACATATCTCATTTAAGTCCAGTCATCCGTGACCCTCTTACGTCAGTGGTAAGTACCCATCAAGGTAACAACCACTTGGCAATTAACATACTTATTTCTCTATCTCTTATCAATATTATAACGTTAATGCAAAAGATATGCTATTTTCTTAAGAAAAATAATATTTCATCTAAAAACGATAAAACATAAATATGCATGTATTCTTTACGGAACATACTTTCTTCGGGAAACGAGCTCGTTCGATTAATGTAACGAAGTTGAAAAATTTTGAAACAATAATAATTCAACACCGTTTTACCAAGAAACGAATCTTTTCGATTATTACCTCACTCGTTCATTATCGTGCAATTCGATGATGGAAATTATGGATCGATAACGCGTCGAAGATTCCTATTTAGAAAATGATCAATCGATAGACCGAACTTCTTCGTTCCGCGATATTTTTGCACTCGATTGAGTGATTGTTAATGTACGCGTAATTATGCAACATTGCAACAGTGCAAGAATACGCGTGGCTAGAAATAACGCGGGAATATTTGGCAACGCAAATAATTCCTTCTCTATTTCTGACCGGTTCATAAACGACAAATCGAGCTATATGAGAACAAAATTCTTTACATTATACGCGAGAAAATTGAATTAATTTATTATTTTTTTTTTATGTGCATCAAATTGGAAAATCATAAATTTTACGTTTTATGCATATAACACGTGTTTATAAAAACCAATAAATCGCATAATGATTTGTAATAGAAAGTTTTTGAATTTTTATTTTTTTCTTAAACGAAACGAATGATAGTCACAACGGATGAACAATTTTTAGATCGATTCCTTCAGTATCTTTTAAATTGGATATTATATATAGATCCTGATACTACGATATATTTTTTCAAAATATATAGAAACGTGAAATATAGAAAATGTGCTTTTCTATTTATACTCCGAAAATCAATGGATCAATGTAATTTCCTATAGTATAATAATACAAAGTTTCTGAATCCAACAAGTATATTATTGAAAACTCATTTGATACTCATTTGATCAAAGAGGTTAGAAGTAATTCCACGTTTTTCAAAATAAAAACCCAATTTCATCTTTCGACAATCAATTTACAAATTGTTCGATCATTCATCCTTTTTCAATTTTCAGAAGAGATTGCGAATTGAGAACGTTCTTACCTAATTTGTTGTAATATTTCTTAAATTTACATAGGGAAATTAAAGTTTCACAGAAATTGAAACGAAAATTTAAATTCTGTTCACGTGCTGGTGTACGTGCATCACGATTTATGCGAACTGAGAAACATCCGTGATCTCGTATCATCATATTGCGATTATTATTCTACGATCGATCATCGGTGATCTGTTATCTCTTACGAGCGTGAAGAAAAAAGAAAGGATAAAAATCGATCGAGCTGTACTCGCATAACAGAGACGTATAAGCTCTACGTGTTTAGAAAAAGATCAGCTTTTAATAAACCGACGTTAAAGATCTTTGAACTATTGCCATGGTTTTTTTACCTCGTAAAAGACGAGGCTCGTTCACGTACTACTACGTGACATAACAATCCATTCTCTTTGAAAGTATTCCGCAATAAAACTTGCGCTTTTACCGATCCCTGTCACCGTGAAGTTTCCAATTCTGACTGTTCCCACCATAGATTTACGATCACCGAATCGAAATTCCCGTATTTCCGTAATTTTGCAACGTTTTCTAAAGATATATCATAAGATCCCAGAAGAATATCCTTTAAATGGATAATGAATAGAATATGAATATATCGGATCAAGGGAGGAAATTGAATCGAGAAATAATGAAATAAATTTCTTTATTCATACAACGATGAATCTTTATATTGTTTGTTTTTTTTAAATAGTTCAAGACAGAAAATTTTTTTTCTTTTTCGAGATAAAGAACGAAACTTTCTTATCTCGATGTATTATTGTATTCGCAGAAAATGTTATGTTTCTTTAACAGAGCGCAATTTTAAATATTATGCTTCGCAACAAATACTTTTCGCATGTGGAATTTCATATAATCAATCAAATATCTCAATAACAATCCATCCGACCTAAATAAACTAATCCCCCCGCTTCGTGTAAAACGTTTGAAAAAAATTTTACCCGATTTTACTTTACGATAAAAATAATTTCTCAATCAAAATAAAAGGAAAAAGAAGTCATTTGACATAATACAATTCTCGATAAATACTGTCTTATCTCACAACATAATAAAAAATAATGAGAATAATTTACGCGAAGCAACGCGAGCGAGTGCAAATTGTTACGTTTGAATTTTGAATTAATTTCGTTTCAAAAAAAAATAAAAAACGAAGCGTTCCAAGAGTATCGTCCTCACCTCGGCCACAGTCGAAAAGGATAGGAAACTGTGTCGGACGGTCGGCAGATCGATTTGGCAGTAAGTAACGGGAGACTCGGTGTCTGGCAGAGGAGGAGTTTCTACATATAGAGGTAGAAACGAGTCGCGAAACGATTCAGTCTCGTCGAAGCCACGCGACATTCGGTGCCGAATCGCGGAAGTAAAACCGCCTCTGTTCTCGTCCAGGTGTGACGGTAGCCGTTTCCAACGTGGTGGCCGCATCAAGGGAAGGTGGTGCACCACGTGTTTCCAATCTGCGGCGCCCCATGCGAGGAAGGAGGCTGCGAGATAAATTAACCCCTTTGGCCGATCTCCAGGTCGCTTAAGGTGTGTCGTAATTTTTTTTTTTTTTGGAAATTAATAATATTTGAATTTTTTTATTTTTCCCAATCGAGTAACGATAAGAAGATATTTAGATCGGAATCGTAATTTTTCGAATTTGAATCGAAGTTGGAACTTGGATTAATTTTGAATGTAAAAAAAAGGTTTTAAAAAAATATGAATTTGAATGAATTGAAATTTTTGGATTTCGGGATATTTTAAAATTGAAAAAGTAAAAATGATGATTTCGAATCGTTCGAATCGATGAGATTTTAATTAAATTTACGTTTACGAAAAGAATTGAAGGATGAATGAATAAATCCGATAAAGGTTTGAACGATGAAATTGAAATTGAAGTATATATAAGCAAAGGTGTAATTGTGATTTTATAAAAAAAATTAAACTCAGATATAACGCATATGGAGATTAAAAGAGTTGTTAAGATTAAGAAATTATTTGAATTCTTTCTAATACGAATTCTAATCGCAAGGGCAATTCACATTGGAAACTGCTAATTTACAGTTTGGTCACGGTACGTTAAATTTCATGTACATACATACGATTTTTGATTACCAACAATACCTATGTTTACGCGCACATGAAAGATTACATCGTTATCGTGAAATCCTTGGTCTGGGATTAAAATATGATTATCCATGACTTTACAGGCTCCAGAATATGCAGTAAAGTTCTTTTGTCTATGATAATCAACCGAATAATTATTACTTTATTTATAAATACAAAATACAAATACATTTACAAAATATTAAATAAACGTGAATCGTTGCAGTAATAAGTTAATTACTATGGTGAAATATTTTGTATTTCTATATTCAAATAAAAGAATAAGAATTTTAAAGTTGTAAATATCAAACTTAAAGGTTAGCTTGAGCCAGTTAGAAGCCATAACTTCATAAGTCGCAAAATAATAGAGAAACAATGTTACGAGTATTTTTTTAACATTTATTTTGAAATACGATCATTTGTTCCATTTCTTTATTACGAATCAAATTATCGATGTAAATAACTTGTTTGTTTTCCAGAAATTGAACGCATATATAATAAAACCGAATCGATCGATTTTACAAATTCAAAGATGAAATGATTAATTAATAAAAATAAATTCCAATTCGTTGTTCGATCTGACAAAATTTGTTAAAATTGTAATCAACGGAAGGGGTTAAACCGCGATTAATTTCCACATTTTAACCTTTTATCACGTTTCATCCAGAATTTTCAACATTATTAAACTTAACGTTATTAAACCTAAATCAATAATATCTTCTGATAATAAATTTACAAACGTGCCACGTGAATTAACAAATATGCAATTTCACCCAGAATTTTCAACATTATTAAATCTTTGTTATCAATAATGTCTTCTGATAATAAATTTACAAACGTGTGAATTAGCAAGTATGCAAAGTGACAATTTCTAATTAAATTTAATAATTTAATTAATCTTTCATTGCCGAGATAAAGGCAATTTCAAATTTTATTTTAAATAAGAAATATCCTCTTTATCTCATAATGAATTTATCTCATTAATCTAATCTCGATCGATGAGAAGGTTCGAAATTGTTTTTCCATAAGTAATTATCTAGGTGTAATGGGAACACAATGATAACGTGGCTCGTTAACGCCGGTCATTAAGTCTTGGCACGGTATAGGAGAACTCGGTATCAATTAGACGAATTCAGTTTCAATCGGCAGAATTTAATTATCCGCGGCGTCAAAGTGTGACTGCGGTTGGCTAATTAACTGGCTTCTGTTTCGATTATACACCCTCGATTTCCTGCCATCTCGCGAATATTACCGGCACACAGGATCGTGGTAAGTATTTGATCGAGTTGTACCGCGATATTTTTACTTTTTGCGATTGGAAATTAAATTTGGCTTGTAAAAAAAAAAAAAAGAAAAATTAATTAAATCCTCGAACTTGGTATTTTTGTCAAGAATAATTAACGAAACCGTGTTGAAACATTTGTGAATGATTATTGCAAAGGATATTTCAGTGTTCGATTTATTCAAATTATCAAAAATGTAGTATTAGCAAACAAAATTAAGTAAATGGTTTATTTTTGTAAATTACAAATAAAATATAAAATCGAATTAATTCCGATTTTTTGAATACAGAGATGCTCCAATTCATTCGTTGAAAAGAAATTGAAAATTAATTCAAGGTTTATACAATGCGAGAGAAAAATAAAATCTGTATGTAATACTCTTGACATTGAGAATGCAGAAAACGTAATACCAGATTTGCAACGACCGACACACGTTCCTTCTTATCAATTTCCATTTTCGACGCAGATGAATATCGAAATGATTTACAATCGCATGGCTTATTTTTTGCTTTTCTGTCAACGCGATTTACGATTTCTTTCTAAAAAAAAAAAAAAAAAAACTTCGTTCTTCTGACAAAGAAAGTCGAGAAACGACGTATGCTAATTTCACAATATTGATCAGAGAAATCTTGGATCAAAAATAGAAATTTTCGTTTATTCTTGTGAAAATTTTTCTCTATATAAGAGTGCATTCAAAATTGTTAATTCGTTTTCTATTTTCCTCCAAGTATCTTATCTCGAAATACTCGATTTTCTCATCTATTAGTATGAAAAATACAATTCGGTTGAATTTTTGACAGATTCGACAGGCAAACTCGATCGACATGGAACCAGCTGGAATCTCGATAATACAGACGAATGGAATCGCGGATAATGCGGGTGGAAAATCGAAAGACCTTGGCATCACGTTCAATCCGAGCTCGAGCATACAAGCTGCAAAGGAAAAAATCGTGACACCATGTAAGTGAACTTTTCAACTATTTATCTCAGCTTTCACGGATATTTTGAATTTTTAAAGCCTTTTAATCCTTAATCTTGGAAGATATTTAAGATTTCGTAAAAAAACCTTTTAATCGAAGATATTTCAAAAAATATAGTAGCTATAAAGTTTGAGGGATGTTTTTAATTATTTCGAATATGAAGGATTGAAAATAAAAAAAAATCTAAAAATTTATTTATTTCTTACTTTAATTCTGCAAAATTAAATTAAAGACGATTAATCCAACGAAAGAGCAACGAAAGTTTTCGTTTTTAATTTCGTGTAAAATACAACGATAATTAAGAAAGTGACACGTAGAAAAAAGAAAAGGAAATAAAAAGATGATTGGAGGAGTTTCCTTTAATCCCGATGAAATTCTACCAGATATAAAAATTCGAGCATATCGCTTAGAAAGGTGAACGTTGTACATTCGATCCTACTCGGTGAAAGAAAAGAAAGTACGGGCAACGCGGCATGCATTTCAAGAAAACAAGATGCCAGAGATCAACCGGAAAGTACATCACGTGAAACGGAAGTTGTGAGCGGCGAATAATCGACTTTAATTATATTTCCACGCTCCATATATTTATTTATCGTGATAAACAACGAAAAAAACTTGCCTACATTGTTAGAAAAATTGCTTCATAGTGGAGAATATCTATCTACGGTGCATTTATTCGTTTAGTTCTTTTTTTGGAATAAAAAAAATAACTAGAATATTTAGATGAATGTCACTACGCAAGAAAGATTAAGGCAGTTTTGTGGCTTTACTTTATTACTATGTCATTAGATTATAAATCATACAAAATTATCATACAACTTTTAAACTTTCGTTCTTGCGTGTCAAATTTCGGTTCATTTTTTAAAAATATTCGATGAATTGCATTTGCATATTTCAGAGAATGATATTTGAATGATTCTACGGTGAATAATAACCCGGAACATAGCTTATTCGTTACATAGTTGTGACATAGTGTGAAGTAATTATCATCGTGTTGAGGAACAGTCATTACCATGCGTGTAAATCAACAAGTTACAAATTGCCAGATAATAAAATCGTGTATTTGCTATAACTTTACTACGCCTCATCTAATTTTATTTTTAGATTAGCAGATCTGTTATTTGAACTTGAGAATTGTTAAGGTTAGGAAAATATTTCTAGAGATCGTTAACCTTAAAATCTTATATTTCTTTGAATATCATAAAAATAAATATTTTTCCCCTAAAAAATTGATTAATTGATAAATTGTGATATTGAAAATTCAATGCATCTTTTTAAAAATGAAATGAGATCATACTACCATGAAAATGATTTTCAAGAAATATCAAGGATACCTCGTCTTTTATCAAGCCACAAAATCGTCCATACTCAGCAATTTAAACTCGGTTTCTAGAAACACCGTTATCGAAACTGAGGGCTGTTAAAAATATCGTGTTAATTTCTAACTTTTTAAATCCTCTTTATAATGTTTTAACATACCTTGAATTATGAGAAATAGATATTTATCAATCATTGATAATCCTTGCATAAAGCAAACTAATTATTGATTCAAAAAAATAGATATATATTTTTTTAATACAATTATATTTCTCGATAAAAAAATTAATTAGAAATGTTTATATATGTAATACAATATAATTGAATGTTTACATATATAATTGAAAAAATAATCATCGTATCGTTTCATTCGAATAATCCACCGTGAAACGACTAATTAATAAAAAATTTTTATATTAATATGAATTGACTTGTCTAATAAAAAAACTTTAAAAGACATTTCAATTGAAAGGAATAACAGACTCACAATGATAAAGTAGTTTCAATTGATAATTGAATTTGTAGTAATTTGAATAATCTGAATAAGATTTTAGAATGAAGAAAATGAAACTCCACTTCCTAAATACTTTATCGTCACACCGATTGTTTATTCTGATTTAGATCCATTAACAATATACATTCTTATGATTGTCCTACTTGCGAAATGCGAAATCACGTGAAACAACATCTTTTATGGTGGCGCCACAATATCGATATAATCGTAGTGATTTCCCTCATTTTCTTCGTTCCAAATACTTTCGAGTGATACTTTCTTTCGTAAAAGTCATCGATAAACCTGATTCTTCAAGAGATTTCTAATTGGAACACATCCAACTCATATTTTGTTCTTTATTTGGATTCGTAAATTCGAATGAATGATCCTTCAGAAGGATTTTGAAACGTATTTTCATCTCATGAAAATCGATCCATAAATTCTGTTTACGATATTTTACTTTGACTTAGAAAGTTAACGAGATGCACTATCTTATGAATGTGTATAAGTGAAAGGAATCTAATCTGATTCTATATAAAATGATATGATATGATAATATTTACTAATGTGGGAATTTCCTAGTTATGGTATTCTTATGAAATATGCACTTAAAAAGTATACAAAATAATAAAATAACCCTGAAAATAAATATTATGTTTCAGTGAAGAAACTTTAAATGAAGATTTTATTATTATTAAACATAACGCTAATTACTTGGAGTTTTTATATAGTTGACATACGATATGATATGAAAAGAGTATAAATAGTGTTGTTTTGGAAACCGGTCTATAGACATTCATTACGAACTTGACCTACTGTCATACTTGTAACTCATTTGAGTATAACAGATATGAAAAGATTTGAAAAGATGCAGTGAATCTATGAATTGATAAGATAAAATTTGATTTCGATGAAATAATCAAATTAATCATCATAACTAATTTTAGTCTGATATTTTGAATATTTTTTTTCAAAATTATGAAAATTAATATAATAATAAAGATTTCTTAGGAAATTTCTAACTATGTTCTTTAAATATTTTTTTAAATCAATATGTTACCTAATCTTAATTGCATATTATTATCTCAGTACTAACCTGAATTCAATTAGAAGAAGAAAAATTTTTTCTTATTTAGATTATAGAAAATTTGTCAAGCGAAGAGATGCTGAGGTGAACATGTTGCGGAAAGCACGGAAGCGACGTTAATTGGAGCGTGGAACGCTCGAGCAAGAAGTAGTCCTCGATCTTAGGGAGCTTTTGCGCGTGCTCTCATCGAATCGTGTGCTATATGAACCAGGCAGCGACTAAACTGCGGCGAGACAGAAATTAATTCCATGCGCGCTTTCTACTCTAGTCTCTCGACACGCTATTAATTCGAGAGGGATTCTATTGTTTCGGTTTTAGATATATCGAGAAATCGTGATGTACTTTCTTCGAGTTTATGACGCTGCATTACAAGCGTATATTAAGTGAAAAAAATTTCTGACTTAAGAAAGAACGAAAGAAAAAAATTTCATTCTATTTTAGATAAATTAAGTACATATTATCTGATGAAATATTAATTTATCAGATTTTTTATCATCAGGATTTTTCATCGACATAATCATTTTCTTCTTTATCGAACCACACGATTGAGTTATTGGTAATTCTTTTCATTATGAATAGATGGCGTGTAGAGTAGCATTATAAATTATAATTGGTATAGGAAATGAGGAGAACGTGGATTTTTTTATCGAGTTCGAAAGGTAAACGATGATCCTTTCACTTTTCTAAGTCATATTTTCTAATTATGAGCGAGTAACTTTCATCATAATTACAGGTACCACCTAAACTTCTTATAATTCTACTCGTAATTATGAAACTCAGATACCATCAACGAACTTCTATATAAATAGTCTTATGAAACAAAAATTCTAATTTACTATTAGCTATATATAATTTTCTGAAACTTCCTCATTCTTAAATAAATTATAATAAAATTTGTATCATGTTGTGAAAAAGTTTTCTAATTGCTATTTCAAGCAATTCACACTACCTTACATTTTTATGTAACAAGAAAATTTTTGTTACATAAAAAAGTAATAGCTTAAACATACATTAAAGATATTTTACAACATTAATCAACTATTTTCAACTACATTCAGTTTAAATATTATATCAGAATATTTCGATTGATCTCAATTGTACTATGTAATTATTAATCTAATTTCCATATTATTAAATGTTTTTCTTTTTTAATTTACATATAAAAAATTCATATACATATACCATAAATTTAAAAACCAGTTTTTTCCTACTTTATATATTATCGATTTAAATTTATTTCACATCAAATTAAAATTTATTCTTTTTTGCAATTCGAATAAAATATACATATATACATAACCTAATATACAAATATACATAACCTAATTTTATATAAAGAATGTATACTCCGTAAAAGTTAGTGCATTTCTATAGACTTGAATAATACTAGGGTCTTTCAATAATTAGGCTTTTGTCAATATGGAATCAAACCTGAAAACCGAGATAAACGCCAATGAGTGATCGCTGTCACTCTCGATGGGACGTTAATGGAAATTGTGCGTGACACATGTTGCCTTCTAATTATATCCGGCCGATATACGGTTAATCACGAGAACTCTACGTAATTCTGGGCCAAACGTGTTTCCGCATATCCTATGTCTAACTATGCACACGAGAGAATCTGTGGATAAAATTGGGTTATCTGAAAATTGTCAACAAGTTTCGAAATTTCTAACCAAAATTGTGATTTTTCTATTACAGCTTTATAAAATATACAAAAATTTTTGCCTTAACGATGATAGATTTTTTTAGTGATTTTTTTCATATATATTAAAAGATAAACTCAAAGTTAATTGATTTATTAATGTATACAGAATGATTCATTAAATATATTTTTAGAAATTATGGATGACTTGGCTGAGTACATAAAATAATTCATTTATCATAATACTGCTGAAGATCCTGAAAATTACTTAACAAGATATTTAAGAGATATATTTTAACAGTGATTCATGTTTAATGTTCCAGGAAAATTCGTTAAAGTTTATTTTTCTCAAATTATAGAATTAAAAAATTTAGAAGTTTATATATACATTTTACATGCTACATAAAAAATATAAATAATTTTTTTTATCATTAATTATATCAACTTGTTTCACTCAATATATCAGAAACGAGATTGAATGAAAAAAAGAATCTAGTAAAATATATTCATTGTTAATATAGTTTTTATAATAATTATGTTATAAATATTATGAATGAAAAATCTTAGATTCTATATTTCATATTTATCTATCCAGAAATTTATATGACCTATGCTATTGATTTCTTCATCATTGATAGCATTATTTTATCATTTTTAATATACATATACGTAATAGTGACCCGAGATTGGCTCGCTGCGATAAATGAAACAAAAATACTTATAATCAGGCTTGGATATTGTTAAATAAAACTATATAATTCTTGCTACATTATTTATCGAAAAAATACATATTGATTATAAAAATATAATTTTTTAATTATTCATTTTGGAAAATTTTTTAAATTTCTTTTAAAACTATTTATTTTTCCAATCCTAAGAGATTTTTTAAAGAAATGATAAATTTCTACAATACTGATCATCACTCTGCAAGTTTATATATCTAGTTTACATAATCATATTGAATTCATGAATTTTTTCGATAAAAAAATCTAATTCATTTTCTAATTCATTTTCAGATATATTTAATTATGATTCAAATATGATAATTATGATTTTGATGAATCTGTTCTGATCAAAATCAAAATTTCTGCAAAATTTTTAATCATTTTTATAAGTGCAATTTCATATACAGGATGATACAAAAGTGATTCAAGATTGTATAGTGTTGAAAGGTAAGTTAGATTCTTTTATAAGCACATAGTTTCATATACACAGAATAAATATTTTTTTTAAACATTTTTTTACAAATCTAGGATTTCATATACAAAGTGCTTCAAAATGAATTAATTCAAGATACAAACAGATTTAGAACACCTCATATCAAATCAAAGATCCTCAACATTTTTACACAAATATAAGATTTACAAAATATCCTAAAAATAATATAACTCAAGTTGTACAAATAAATTTAAAATATAATTTTTTAGCAAAACCAAAGGTAAATTAAATCCTTATCACATTTTTTACAAAATATATATGTATATAAAATTTCATATATAGGATGATTTTAAAGTAATTTAACATATAAACAACAATTCTAATAACAGAATAGCGAATAAATTTCCAGAGACCTCATTTCCACCTTCGTCTAATGCCCTACCCTACAGATTGTAGATGGTAGAGCAAGTGGTGCAAAGAGGAAATTTCGCATGATCCAGGGGCAATTCCATCTGGAAACGGCATCGATCGTGCACGTCCACGGTTACCTTAATGAGTCGGGGAGGGGCTGCCGACGTAATTAAGAAAATTGCAGCCGATCGAGCGTGGATCTGCCGTGCGCCACGAAAATCTCGCACGTGCTTGCGAGCATTATTCCACCTCGGCTCGAATATCAAGCCACGGCGGCTCCTCTAATGTTCCACCTTTCTCCTGCCGCGGTTTCTTCATTATGCATTCACCGCGTGTCCCTTCGTTAAACCTCTTTCTTCGACCAATAGCCATCTCCTTGACATCTGTATTCCACCGAAGCCTCTGTTTACTTTGGCGCCAACGATATCGGCCACCACTCCCATTACCATGTTTCTAAGCCGTTTCGTCCAATCTCCCTAACTGGGAGATCTAAATGTGGGTTATATCGCGCGGTGAAAATTTAAATGGAAATTTATCCTTTCGCGCAGATGTGGCTGCAATTGGTTTTATAATTTTTCACAATTATTCGAACCGTTCAATTTCACGTGCGTTAAGGAAAATTCATTCTCTTTGACGCACGAACTCTTAGGGAAGTGATGTATTATGTAACTCGAAAAAACGTATGCCATATTCTCATATCACGAAAAAGTTCTTTAGGATTCTAAATTGAAAATAAAGAAAATAATTTTACGAACTTATTATTTTTTTGCCGATAAATTTGATTAACAAAATAACGTGTTATTGTATTCAAATACGGTTCTTTATATTTTTTGAGCAAAAATATATTCTTGAATTTTAAGAAAATAAATTTTAATGAAATTTTTCTACATGTTTTAAAAGAAATTTATCTTTTTTAAAAATGATATCGTTTGTTCGTGAAATATTTTTCCTGTAATTATTAAATATTTCGTTTGCAATATTTTACAAGTGTTACAATGATGATGCATCAAATTTTCTTTACAAAAATGTTTTTATAACAAGATCGAATTCAATTTTTGATTTTAGAAAATCATAGATTTGTTTTTTTTTCTATTCGTTCCAGGCTTGAACAGTTTGACAGATGAAACTGTCAGTGGTTGGGAAATATTTACCATTGCCCTCAGTGAGACAATTGGCACTGCCATTTTGGTATTTATAGGATGTGCAGGCTGCATTGGGAGTTTGGGGATTAATCCTTCAGTATTACAAATCTCTTTAACATTTGGACTAGCTGTCTTGATAGCTATACAGGTGAGAAGTCTTGAAAAATAATCCTATATTATTTCAGATTGCTGTTTTTTTTGGATAAGAAAAGATGAATTTTATTTTTAACTTTTTAATTGTATATTGTATTTTGGAGCATATGATTCAAAATTTCATTGAATTTTCTTTATCTTTTGAAAGATATTAAATGAATTTTAATAAGAGAAGTATTTAAGAAAATATTTACTAAATTTAAGTGAAAAGAATCTAATTTAAAAAAGAATTAGAGCAGAAAAATATAATAATTTTAATCTTTCATAATGTTCTAATTAATAGTTTTTGATATCTGTTCAGAATTTGCATGGCGCATAAGATTTGATTATAATTAATTCAATGTTAGTTTAAATTTTCGTTTCGTTGGACGAGGAATAATGTTAATGAAGTTCAGATACTTGATTCAATTCAACTTTCCTGTTTGATACTTCTAAAACTCATCGTCTATTTACAATTGCTAATCAAGCCAATCTAAACAGAAAATCAAAAGGTCAATGATTAAATTAAAATTGCATTTTTAAATTTCCGGCAGTCCAATTCCATTTCAATCATGTACAATCTCCTTTTTCCTTCCAAACTCTATTTTATTCTATTTTTAAACTTTATAAATCTTTCGATTGTAAAATTCTTCCATAAATGCTTTTTTACTTTAAATATATTTTATTTTATTCCTTCCACTTTTATATTTTATTTTTCACAGAGCATTGGACATATCAGTGGTGCACACATAAATCCCTCTATAACAGTAGCAGCACTGATCTTAGGGAAAAAATCTTTATCTATGTCAATCTTGTATATTATTGCCCAATGTATCGGTGGAATGTTAGGCTATGGTCTTCTTAAGGTAAAATGCTATATTAAAGAACAATGCTTTAATATTTTATTTTCTAAATTTATTATTTTTCTTCTATTTATATTTTATTTATATTCTTGCATAATATTCATAGTATATTTTAATTTATCTTATTTCAAAATTTTTTTGTAATGTTTAATAAATATATTTTTACATTCTCGTTTATGTGTATCATTATAGTAAAGATAATTATTATATTAAAAATTTACTTCACTGTTTGATTCTTAATGATGTAATCTCGGTAAGATATTTGTCTATTTCGTAATCACATTTTTTTCCTTTTCACCAGGTGATAACTCCAGTGAATCTAATGTACACCACTACTCCAGACACAGCATCGTCCTTCTGCATGACCGACATCCACAAAAATCTGAACATATTTCAGGGCATAATGACAGAATTCTTAGCGACCTTAATTCTGGTTTTATTCGCGTGCGGTTTATGGGACGATAGGAATTCGAAGAACACAGATTCGGTGCCCATAAGATTTGGTTTCTGTATCACGGTACTTTGCTTAATTTTCATTCCTTATACCGGATGCAGCCTCAATCCAGCAAGGACATTGGGCCCAGCCATATGGAATGGCTATTGGAGAAATCATTGGGTTTACTGGTTAGGTCCAATCTGTGGTGCAATTGTGGCGTCGTTGATATATCGATATATATTTCTATACAAGAGAACCGAGACTGATTTTGGACAAAGAGAATAGGAACAAAGAATAATAATGGTAGGTAAAGATGAAAATATTGTGCAATCCTATTTTCTTTTCATAAATTAGAATTATTTTTAATTTAAAGGTGATGCAGATTTTCATTTCCTTGGTTAAAATATCTTATTTAATATTTTTTTATTATTTCTATTTTCATTCTTTAACTTTCAATATTAAAAAATCACATGTTATTTCTCTGTCTATTAATATGAATAATGAATTAAATCTATTAATAATTTCAAAATTCTAATATGATTTTGAAAACGTTGATTCTCATAAGTTTTATACAATTTCTTCTATTGCATTTTTTCTATATACAAGAAATTTTTCATCCTTTTTATTTATTTCTTTTACCCAATCTATTTCATTGAAACCAAGGAAGAGAAATGTGAAAATAGATTGAACTACGTTAATCGACTGTCATTTTACTTTTAGCGAGCAAAATCGCATTTCGATAGTCCATGTTCGCAATTCGAGCGAGAAATCCTAATCGTATTGCACAAAGCGGAAGTGAAGGATTGAAATGGTCTCGAGGAGTTCTCGATTGCGTAGACTGATTTTTTTCTTTTTCCATCGCTGTTTCTTCTTATATTCTCCTTTCTCACGAAAACTTATTATGTGTAAAATTAATCGTGGAATTCAGATTATTAATGATTGCGAATCAATGATTAATATGATTTCAAAAAAATACCAAAAAGTAGTATGAATGGCAGAGTGATTAAAAATTGTAAAATATTTTTTTGAAAAAAATATTATGTATATAATATTTAAGATAAATCATCGATAAATGGAACTATAATTTGTATAATATATTTCATGTTATGTTTTCTTAGTGATGAATCTTTTCAAAATTCTTCGATATATTTTCTTTTTTATTAAAATCGCGATCTCTTTTTGGATATAAAAACGGAAGTAAATAAATTTAATATATTTTAAAATTCATTGTATATTTTTATCACACTTATCCTATTTTCTCATTGTTTCAATATTTTATAATGATCTATTTTATTTTATTTTCGTTTCACAAAAATGGAAAAAATTTTAAAGGTTGGAACTAGAATTATAAGCTTCTCAAATTTCAAGTTTTTGTTATATATATTTCTACGTATTTACTACATCCTAATATTTATATTTAATCGTCTAATATTATCAATTTCAAGTCTAATCTATTCTATCCATATTAAATTTTTAATACCTTTAAATAAAATTTTTCTTCTCCAAAATTGTATTTGAAAACCACGTTCCCGCGAATTTCTTTTCCACGATTCACCAATTCTCCCTAGATAGGGAGAATCTAAATTGTTTACAGTTTCGAGTTTGTTGCACGCGGTAAAAATAACCTCGCTTTATTTGGCATTCGAAAATAAACGACGCGATAATGCGCGCGCGCTGACGCTACCGCGCACGCGAGTAAACGAAATGGTGGTGGGGCGACTACGTGGAGTGAGAAAGGTTGGGCACTGAATCAACTCGTCGAAGCGACCACGTGCCGTGGCGATAAAAGTGCGTACGATCGTACCCGTTCACAAACAATCGGGACGAGTGACGGTGCAGTGCACTGTGCTTCTCCATCGTGCCTTTCAATCGATTCTCGATCGTTACCTCTCGATCGTCACCTCTCGATCTCTGGCCGCGCGTCAGTGTATACAGTGACTGTGTGAATACGGCTCTGGCGATCATGTCCTCTAACGATCTACGCTCAGGTAAGTCATGGATAAAATCAATTAAACTGTATTTATATCAATGTTTTTCAATCATTCTTTGTTGTTGGTATGAATTACATATTTATTTATAATAATAATTTAAATTTTATGATAATTCAAATTTTTGTAGGTAATGTAGAATTTTTTAATATCTGTTAGATTGAAGACATATGAATTTTTAAATGTGTAATATTGTAAATTGTATATTATATAAAAGTAATATCGATTTTGAGCGTGGTGAAATGAACTTTAACTTATGAAATGAATACCTAAATTTCATTTTTTATTATTTGAATTTAACTACAGAATTAAATTTGAAATTGTAAAAATTAGTAAAAAAGTTTAAATTATTTTTTAAATATTTTTAAATAAATTAAATTATATATAATATTTAACAGCCTTTTTTATTGTTGCGATTCATTCAAAATTTAATACGATCTAATATGAATTTGATTTAATTCATAGATTGATATAGATATTCATAGTAAAGAACAAAAGTTTAAAACGATCGTTTTCTTAAAATTTTTAATTTTTGATTTATATATAAGGAGAAAGCGTATGCAATTTGCATAGCGAATATCTCAAAATATTAGAAAGTAGGTTATTTATAAAGTATTAAGTTTTATTTTCATACAAATATCAATTTATTTCATGTGTACCATCATTGATGTACTGCATAAATAATTTGGTAGAGACATCTGTGATGAAAAGTTCAATATGGGCCATATATAACCTATATATAACTCTATATATAACTCTATGTGTTAAATATGTATAATATTGTGTGATAATTTATCAAGTGGATAGATATTTTAAAATTTTAATACTTTATATATATATATATATACACTTCATTTTATTTCCATTTGTTTTGATTATTCCTTTGGATAGAACATAAGGTGCAAATTCATAGGACGATAAATATCAGTCATTATTTTGATTTTTAGTTTCAAGTCAGTGAATTAATGATATTTTTATGATTTGTATGAAAAAGTTTATGTAAATCTATTATCACGTATATTTAATTAGTGCACAATGATTGAATATTTGATTGTATTTCATTGACGTAATTGCATGGTATATTCGAATGAGTTAATATCATTTTATATTAATTTATATCAATTTATATATCATATTTATATATTAGAGCATAAGTTAAAAGTATCAGTAGATTTTTATTATTTATATAATTGATTTATATAATTAGTAAAATTATATAATTGATTTATATAATTAGTAAAATTTTTACCAGACTATAGATTAAAAACAATTCAATGTGATTTTTAAAATGTTATATCGAAAAATTTCTTATCTAGTTTCTTCTTATCAGTTTATTTTTAAAAATATTTCAAATATATTGATCGAAATATAAGTAAAAGTAAAAAATTATAAATTATATACGAAATGGATTAATAGATTCATGTTTTGTAGGTTAGATTTGGTTAAAATGTGGTTAAATTAGCCATCATTTCAGTTACTCGCTCGTTTTGATCAAACATTTTGTTATTTACATTGAAAATATCGTATATTAAATATAATTAAATATTTCTTGTGTTCTTATTGAAATTCTAAGCTTGAAAAATGAGCAAACTAAAGAAAAAAGTCAATACAATATTAAATCATAATATATGATAAACTTTTATTTGATTAAAAAAAATAATTGAAAATTGATTCAAAGAAAAATTCGATGAATGTTGACGAAAAAAAAGAAAGAAGAATATAAATTGTTTAATTGAAACTGTGAAATGAAATACTCAAGCATGGATACTGATCGTATAATGTTTTTATAATAATGTTTGTTTTTCGATAGTATCTTATGATTCGGTTTGTGTATGTATTGAACGCGTTATTAACTTAAGATATTAACGAAGATTTTATTTTGAAATGAAATTTGTTTTGCTTTTTAAAATTCTATTTTTACATATTTTGTACTTTCAAGACAATTTATATATCTGTTTGTAATAAAATCGATGCCAATCACTTTATTCGAAATTTTTGCCACAGTTTGTTTCATAATTTCTGACTAATCAAAATGTATCTATATAAATAACAGATATTTGAAAGATAATTAAAACAAAACAAATTCTTATGAAATAAATTTTTCCCAGTTTAGCAAAATATTTTATATAATGTTTAAATTCTACATAAAATATTAGTAGTTATCTCAATTTTATTTTAAAAAGAACTGAAAATTAATTTTTTTATGCTATTTCATGTCAGAGAAAATTTATCTATACATTGCTTTCTTTTTAACTTTCAATTTCTTCTTTACTGTACAATTTTTTTTTTATATTTATCTAATATATAGTATTTCTCAATTTTTGCTGTTTTCATATCATTTCATATCATGCAAATACAACATATTTTTATATCAATATTTACATATAAGGTTCCATTTTTTGAAAAGAAAGAATATTTTGAGAAATAATTTTAAGACACATGTTAATTAATGTTTCTTTATAGTTGTGTGAAAATTAATTATTATAATGAGAAAAAAATGTCACGATTTTAAATTATTTGGTATCAAATTTTGTCGACTAATCTTACTTTGTTATCACAATTAGTCATATACATTTACACATTCGTTGTTCAGACTTTGACACTTATGTTAACAAATGATATATATTTGATTTAACAATTGGTGATCACATGAGAAAAGCATGATAATTAAGCATTTTCCGATTACTTTGTGACTAACAATGGTATTCAGATATAAAATATGAAAAAAATAAAGTAAAACAATATAATATAATATTACATATAAAAATATAATATAATATTTTTGGAATATTTAAAATATAATAAAAATAATTTTACGATTATCATGTTAAACCATGTTCTTTTTTCTTTTTCTTTTTTTTTTTTTTTTTCAAAATTTTTAAATTCAAAGTTGTATAATTTTTCTATAATCAAAATTCATCATTACATTATTCAAACTCGAGTCGTTGAATGTTCATTGATAGCCATAAATCTGATCAAGGTAACATAATCATCCGTAGCAGTTATTGGCATTTGTTTATTAGATACAGATGTCGAAGATTAATTAAACCAATCGTAAAAAAATAATAATATGATTACGTAAAGTAATAGATAGAGTTCAATTCGATTTGTATTTTCTTATCCATAACCTTGAAATATTTCATTAGCAAAACAACAGATCAAAATTGCACATCGATGAATAATTAAATTTTCATAAGAAATAAGTATCTTTGCGAGTACGTGTATTATATTTTTATTTCAAGAATGTTTTATGTATTTTACTAAAAACATTTATCGAATTGAATTATACATGCTTTTTCTTATTCTTTGAGTTTTCTTTAATCATTGAAGCTGAAAGACAAAAAGACAAAAGAAATTTTTATTTATAATGAAGTTAGAAGTTAAATTTATGCACATATCGATTTAAATTTCAAATTTTTAGTAGAATAATGGTATATTCACTTTATTTATAGTAGAATTAATACATGACTTGGAAACGGATATGATTTTATGTTTTTATTCGTTTTAGTATTTTAGAATATCTCTTTTGTGAAAATAGAAAAAAATTCTTATCATTGACTGGAACGAAAAGTACATAATTTTTAACGATAATTTCAACATTTTGAAATTCTTTGTTACAGAGTTAATTTTAATAAAATGATTAAATTAAATTAAATTAAATTTTATATCTACATATCATAATTATACACTATATAAATTAAAAATTTTATCAAAATTTTTTTTATCACTTCAATAAATTTAACACAACAAAATTCATAACTTCTTTATAAGAATAAAACTAGATAATCTTTTTCCTCCTTTTTCTAAATAAATAATTTTAAAAAATTTTAAGATTTGTAAAAAAAAAAAAGAAAGAAAAAATTTTACTAATATATTTTGACAGATATTAGATCGCAAAATTCATAATTCAACTTAACAAGAATAAAATAAAAAGAAAGAAAAAACGAATCACTCAAAAGAAAAGTAGGAAAATAAAATATCGCTTGGTATACAGAATCGAGTATTTGCCAATTGCTCACGTGGCCGAGTGCAAGCAGGCTCGATAGCATAGCTGCATCGCGCGATCAAACTTTTGATTGCGTAACAATGTTGCTCCATGGCACACACAATTTTCTACCGACCGTTATATTTTCTTTTTACGATCGAGCAAGTGGTATCGTTCTGAAACCGGTTCCTCTCTGGTTATCGTGATAGTTCAGAGGTCAGAGGTGCGTCTAAATTAACTTCGTTTTCAATTCGAGCCGAGGTTACTTTGATTTTTAGTTGAATCAAAACTCCAGTTTCAATTTCCTTTTTTATCGACAGAGCTATCACGAATAAAATGAATATGCATATGTATTTATCTTTTTAAAGAATACTTATCGTAATACGATTCGCGGAAGATTGGAATTCCTAAAGATTCGTAGAAAAATAAAAAATTGAATTTTTTTAATTTTTGATATCTCTAATAATATTGATAATAATAACACGTGATCATTACATGATTTTAGATGGTATTAATTTTATTAGCTTTTCGATTTAATGTAAGCTATAGATTTCCAATACGTGGTATCTTAAGTTGAAGTCTTTTATATTACAGTTGTTTTTCTTTATATATTATTTATATAGTGAATATTTTTAGTGATTTTTTTTTATTTAAATATATCTATCGTTAAAATACTTATTCTATCTATATAAAAATTATTTTGGAAATAATAAATAATTAACATAATAATATCGTATGGTATAAATGCGAAAAATATAAGAGAAATAGAATTCAAAAATGATCAAAGTAACAATAATAAATTTAAGCTAGTGTTTCTATTTTAAATTAGGTCTATTTTTGTACCGATATAGAATGCTCATAGAAAATGTATATAAAGTAATAAACCTTTAAAATGGTTTCTTCTTTAGTATTTTTTCGTTCTAGGTAAAAATAAATCGGAGATAAAATGCGATATTTTAAAATGTCGATTTCCATTGGATCTGATTATTCACTTATTTTCCACGTTTATCAAATATAATATGGAAATAACGTTATCAGTCGTGATGACACAGTTGCTGATAGATAAGTTTGTTTAAAATAACTTATTGAGGGGATGAATATCAATATTCTATTGACAAAAAGTTAGAAAATTTCCAATTGGTGGCCATAACGATACTAGCGCCAGCTTGGCCTTCATCTTCCTGTTCTTTTTTGAAATAAGACTTCTCCTATTGAATTGATATTTATTAAAGATGAGTGGAAATTTTCTCATAATATTATTTTAATTTATTAATATATTCGAATTATCAAAAGAGTAGAAAAAGGTTTTAAGATTCCGGGACTCGAAATTTCTTGAATTTTAAGGAAATGTTCAACATTTATTTTTTTATTTTAATGTCGATCAGATTTTTGACTTTCGTTATTTTTCTTAACTTCTTTTATTGTTTTAAGATGCCACGATTAATGTTATTCAAACAGGAAATATTTTAAATAGTAATTAATTTTTAACCCAATATCTGAACAATATTTTCTGAAACAATATTTTAATTTCAATTCTTCAGTATTTTTGTTCTCATGAAAAAAATCAAAATTTCAAATTATATATTCAACTCGTTTCCCGATTAATTGAATTTGTATACAATTAACTTGATTAATCCGAACGAGATATAATTGACATAATTGATAAACTGAGAGATCATCGCCCATAAAAATATTAATATCATTCATATTTCGATGATAATTCAGTTTTTTCCAAGAAAAAAAAAAAAAACTATTATCAATGAGTCCGATTATCCGCTTAACCTTCATACCCTGTAATTAAATTCTCCAACAATTCTTTTCCTCGAGGATTTTTCCACGCTACAACACCGAATCCCACCTCCAACATTCCTATTTACACGCATATATCTTTCAATAATATGTATCCTTTATCTTTTTATCTCGAAAGTTATGAGTCCGCCTTTTATCTCTCCTCTCTTTCTCTGCCTATCTTCCCCCCTCCTCTCTGTCTCTTTCTAATAAATAAAGGAAATTACGTTATCGGTCGAGAGGGGATTACCCGATAACATTTTCACCCGATGTCCTTGCCACAGATTTTGTAAACCAATTTTTATTTTTATCTGCCGGACGGATTATTATTACCTCGCGTTACGATCGCGCGGAAATATTGAAAAATCAATATCGAATCGAATTTTTTTGAAACGATTCAACCTCTGTATCGTGGAGGAGAACAAAAGCGAACTTGGACTTGTTGAATGGGCGACACGAGCCATTAGTTAATTCGAGCATGATGATGATCTACGCTCTATATCGACTACACTATTCATCCCCTCCCCTCCTTCTAATAGGCAGATTATACTAATTGCCACGTAATCTCTCGACTGGCGATGGGATGGAATTAACCGATTGTGTCCGGATTGGCTTATGGGCTCGAGGACAGCTCTCTCAAAAACGTTTGTTCAATGGGCAATGTGGAATGTCGCGTCAAGGTCTGTTTACTTTGAGCGGAATTGGACCGGATCGAGTTTCGTTCGTTTCTTCGAGCGAAAAGACACACGGATGGGAATAAGAGTGTGGGTTAATAATGATCGAGGGGGCGTGGCCAAGCACGTAGGCCGCTATTAATTACTTTTCTCCGAGATAAGACTTTGCAAGCTTCTTCTTCCCGCGTAAACGGGATTGTTATCGTTGAAGGAACCGCGCTACTTAGCGAGTAGAAACTTTCCTCCGCTTCGAGACAATGGGAGAGTTTATGATCGGATTTTCCTCAGTTCCCTTGGCCTCGCCGCCGTCCTCGATATTTTTTCGATCTTCTATTTATGGGAAACGTCACGTAACTTGGTAACCGTGTCACGTGAAAACAAGGGCGAAATATGGTGTTCACGTGAAATTTTATTTTATTGCTTGCCAGAGAAATAAATTGTTTCTTCTATCGATTCGCGAGAGACATCTTTTTAAAATTGATTTGGTAATTTTTAAAGAAGGATCTTCCGCTAAAATGTGGATGATTTATGTGAATTTATCGATGAATAACGCGATTGAAAATAAAAATATCGAATACGTTTATTAGTTTTTTTTTCGGGACGGTCGGTCGTTATCGAGAGAAGTTTAAATAATTTGCAAGAGAAAGATCCGATAAGATGGAAGATAAAACATCGAATCAACTTGGAAGTTTGTGTTCTTTCTTATCGATCGTGCTTTTCAAAACTACCAATCTTGACAATTTTTTTAAATCGCATCAATGAAAAGATTAGATAATACGGATTAATAACGATAATTAAGTGTAATAAAACAAGTCCACTCGAATAGAAACAAGTTCAAAACTCTTAGCGATCTGTGTTCTCAAGAAATCTTGACAATTTTTTTCACGTGGAATTGAAGTGAAAATTCGAAAAAGAATAAAAGTTTCTTATCGATGTTTTCTTTGACCAAATGAAGAGATTAGTCGTATTTAATAATATATTACAAAATCATATACATATATAGATTCTCGAATAGAATCAAACTCGTGACCTTTCTTCTATCGATCACTTTCTGCACGAGAGGATGCAAAGAAATCGTGGAGAGAATCTTCTACACGAAACTGAGTGAAAGTCGAAGCGAAGAGAAGGTTAGGTTTAACAACAAGTTATGGCGGGATAAGGAGAAGATGGCGCTAGTGGGCAAGTGGAACAATACGACTGGCATAAATTACACGCAATTACGATGCATCCAGTGGATCGCAATTACCTGTTCGCTGCTGCAAAAGCGAACGGCGGAATGCATCGTTGCACAAGCTTGTCTGCCTCAGAATCCAATTATTCCTTTCGAAAATATTATTCTATCATTCTTCTAAAGAGGAGGATTTTTTCCTTTTTTTTTTTTTTACTTACGTATAATGGATTTCAACGATTTGATCATTAATCCGATTTTTTACGGCACAAAGAAACTGGAGCAAAAAAAAATTATGGATATATCGGAAATTTTAAACTTGAAGCTTTATCATTTAAACCATTGTGTATTTATGAAAAGTTTTTAACTAAGCGGGGATAAAAAGTTAAAGTGGCGTTGTTAATTAAAATTTATTGCTTTTAAATATGAAAAAAATAACGATCGCAAAGAGATAATTGTTTTACAAGTCGTGTGGCAATTACTTTGTTGAAAAGATGAATTGACATTTGCTAATTTTTCAATCAATATTATCTATTAATATATTAATATTACCACTATTAAATCGATAATTTATGCAAGTTACGGGAAAGGGGCTTAAATGGTCTTTAAAAAGCGCATAAAAATTCCGCGACGCCTGCAAAATTCCATAAAGTTATCATCTTTTTCTTTTTCTTTTTTTTACACAGTTATTATATAACTTTCATAGCTACGATAATTACACCAACAACAAAATTTAGCATTTCCGATATTATCTGCAATTATTATAATTACCCGACGAGTATGGTAAGTCACAAAAACAAAATTTTGTATTGATAATGAACATGTTATAGTCGAGGATTGACTGCATAAATATTCTATAATTATCCTAATTAGTGCGAAAGAGTTAATCGAACATTGAAATTTGGTTAAATATTCATGGCCGGCTACTTTGAAAATCCGATGTACAAGCATAAAATCGGGATATGGGATCCAAGGTGAGCCGACGAACGCATCATCGTATGCCGATCGTATCGATCTGACCGTTCGATAACGATGAAATTGTTTCCCTTTGGCGTTGGCCAGGAATTTTGGGTAATTGTAGATAACGAGGTCCGTGAGGATCCACGAGCACGGGGGTATGGATCCAATTTCCACGGATAGTATGGATATTTTCATCGGGTCGGATCGATAGCGATGCCGAACAGCCGCATCAATCACCGGCCACTCTTCCGATGAACGTGCACTCTGATTACTTTCCGGGTATTCACCGTCGAAAGAACGAATTCGCGAGCGAAAATACGAGTAACCGCGTGTTTTCGGCGCGAAAAAAACGTCCTTTTTTTTTTTACAACACTTGTAACACCGAAACATGGGTGCGTGAAACGATCGTTGATTAACTGTCGCGTTGGCTGTCTACTTTATAATTTTTTGAAACGCCCTGTATAATAACGAAAGTCATTGTGATCGTTCGATGGTAACATTGATTAGTAACTATTGTGAAACGCTGATTAATTGTCGTATCGGTGTCGTATTCTGTAACTTTTTATTTTGAAACGATTATTTTGTATCGAAAGTAACGAAAATCATTGGCATATTTATAATCGTTCGATGATGTTATATTGATTGAAAACGTGTCTCTGAAACTATCGTTGATTAACTGTCGTGTTGGCTATCTATTTTATAATTTTTTGAAACGTCCTGTATAATAACCTGTATAATAAAGTCGTTGTGATCGTTCGATGGTAACATTGATTAGTAACTAGTGATTGTGAAACGCTGATTAATTGTCGTATCGGTGTCGTATTCTGTAACTTTTTATTTTGAAACGTCCTGTATCGAAAGTAACGAAAGTCATTGGAATATTTATCGTTCGATGATGTTATATTGATTGAAAACGTGTCTGTGAAACGATCGTTGATTAATTATCGCATTGCTGTGTATTCTATGATTTTTTATTTTGAAACGTCCTGTATAGTAACGAAAGTCATTGACATATTTATAATCGTTGGATGCTGTTAAAAACATGTCTGTGAAACGATCATTCATTAATTATCGCGTTGCTGTGTATTCTGAAACTTTTTATTTTGAAACGTCCTGTATAGTAACGAAAATCGATGACACTTTTATAATCGTTCGATACTATAACTAGAAACGCGATTGTGAAAGGATCGTTGATTAATTGTCGCGTTGCTGTGTATTCTGAAACTTTTTATTTTGAAACGTCCTGTATAGTAACGAAAGTCGTTGACAAATTTATAATCGTTGGATGCCGTCGTATCGATTGGAAATATTTATGAAAAGATCATTAATTGATTAATCAGGTTGACGTGTACTCCGTATTTTTTATTTTGAAACGTTTTATATATAATAACGAGAATGTTTATAATTATTCGACGCTTTTATCGGAAACGTGTTCGTGAAAGTTGCAGCATTCTTTATTTCATCATTCTTTGTCTCGAATTTAATAATAAACATTTTTAAACATCTCGTAATAAACGATTAAAAATTCTCGATAATTAATTTTCCAACATAAACTTCCAAATCAAAAACGTTATTTCATTTTTATCTTCAAAATCGATCGAAAGCATAAATTTTGCAACGCTCCGTGATCAACCGACTGAAATTCTCAATGATCGAAATTCCTAACCTCGAAATCAAGAAGCATCGAGTTATCCGTTCCCATTTAAAATTCAATCCGTTGCACGAATTTTGAAACGTTTTGTAGCACGTTAACGGAAGCATTCGATATCTCGCGACTTCCAACGCATTGCGAAATTGCGCACGACATAAGGAACAACGTTCGTGGACTCGTGTCGAGTGATTTGCTCCGTGGATCCTCCTGCATCCGACGTTATCTCCACGGTGCGCACGGTGTACACGGCTACCTTGCGCGTGGCAAGGTGACGTTCTGATTTACGATCGATCCTCATCTATCGTTACGCGAGTGTAATTCTTGAGTGCAAAACGGCTGGTTGCCATTGAAATTCTACGTTTTCCAGAGGCGTGCCGATCGTAAAACGAATTTACAACTGATTCCAAGAAATTTCAAGCGGAATCGTTTTCACCGTCATGATTTTCAATAACCGGGTCACGAGCGGCGTCTTTGTATTCTTTTTTTTTTTTTTTTCTACCTTATCTTAGCACGAACGAAAAATTTATTGAAAATTAAACTTGACAATTATTGAAAATAATCAGCTTTACGATAAGATATTATTCGCCTCGTATTCCTTATGGTAATAGAAACGAATACGATTAACGAATATATATACATATATCGATGTACAGGATGTTTCAAAATAACTATGATTCGTTAAAAAAACGTTGAAACGGATTTAAAATTTTTGTTCTCCCCGGTGACACGTATATCGTGTGTGTATATCGTTTCAAAAATATTGATCCCAAGCGAGGAATAAAATTGGAAGGGAGCATATTTGCATTCCGATTGTCGCGCGAGTGTAAAGTGTTATTTACTTTAAGCCGTCATTCGGTTGAGCAATTTTCGTGCGGCAGTGGAGCTAATCAACTGTCAACAGAGTTGTATCGATGCGTATCTACGATGCACATTGTCTTTTGCGGGTGAAGTTAACACAGGTTATCGCTTCCCGCTGCTTATTTCATCGGTGGAAGTGGTTCCGTGTACACGTCTAACCGGTGCTGCTGGTTAGAAAGCAACGAAACGGAATGGTTTGGAATTGCGGTAAGAAGACTTCCTCTCTGATTCGACGATTCGATTATAATTCTTTGTTCCTCTGTGCTCGATTTTCGAAAAACTTTTTTCTATTACTTTACGGTAATGGTCGAATTCAATTTTTTTTAATTACTTGCAAAATATTTTTTATCTGTTTGCACGTGTACGGGCTCGTGATAATGATATCGATTGTTTATACGTAAAC